>NC_052339.1:25740832-26102082 GCF_016432855.1 Salvelinus namaycush
CCCCCCCCTCGCTGATTCAGTCTGTTTTCTTCCGTTTTGGTGCCTGGTTCTCCTGTCTGCTTGGCCACACGTTGTGATGTTAGAGTCAGTGATGACCGCATGCACACAATCACACATACAAGGTCAAAACTGCCTATACCGTAGTAGGCCTATTACACAAATACCTATAGACAAAAGACAGGACAAAATAAATGCAGTACAGTACAGTCATTCTGCAACAGTGGTGATGTGTTATCAGGATATCCAAGTCTGCGGTGCTTATTCTCTTAGCTCCATTAGGTGTCTTTTCAGACAGCATCTCTGGCCTCCATAACAACAATGCATTATAAGCAGAGGTGTCCATTGAATTACCCACCATTTGAGTTTATTTTATTTTTTTACAGGGACAGTGCACATTAATCAACGTTTCAGTAAAAGTGCCGGTTTTAGCCAGCCGGCTAATTTTCAACCGCAGTCCCTGGGCAGGTTATTAAGTGCTTTCCCATGGATGTACACAGCAAATGCAAACGCAACAACACGTTAATAACTCAAGCGCTCATTGAATTATCTTTATATTTCCCCAAATATCTATAATACAAGCACTGAACATGTTGATTATATTCATGTTACACATGACTCCTGGACTGGTGGTTACTACGATAATTATACAGACTATACGTAAGGGGTCAAAAAGGAACATGGGAATAACCCGAGCTTGATGTGAAAACATGGACAGATGAGAGAGGCAGGATTCTGCCAAAGCAAAGGCAGACGTGACGTTGGTTAAGATTATGCTGCAAGGGGGTGAAAAGCAACCCAAGCGTACTGCCGTTTTGTTCAGCCCTGCACAATGTCCGTTGCGTCAGGGGTCTATACAGTGCAGGCTGCCCGGTTGCGGTGAACAACTAAAACTGTGTGGAAATAAAAGACACAAAGGCCAAGGAGTCAAACACAAATTGATTTAACCCGTTTATAAAGCTGCAAAACAGGACAGGATACTTTTACCATAAGCTTTAATGCGGGTCAGGCCTGAGATATTGTATAACATGTATAATATCTTATTGTGTGGTGGACTCTCATTGAAATACTGCATTTGAGGACTATTTTAATGGGTGTATTGTCCCAGAAAGTGATTCTGAAGACGAATATTGAGTAACACTTTATGAGCATATATTTAAGTGATAATGCCAGAGAAGGTGGTGTTTGGAGGATACAGTTGAAGTCGGAAGTTTACATACACCTTATCCAAATATATTTAAACTCAGTTTTTCACAATTCCTGACATTTATAATCCTAGTAAAAATTCCCTGTCTTAGGTCGGTTAGGATCACCACTTTATTTTAAGAATGTGAAATGTCAGAATAATAGTAGAGAGAATTATTTTATTTAAGCTTTTATTTCTTTCATCACATTCCCAGTGGGTCAGAAGTTTACATACACTCAATTAGTATTTGGTAGCATTGCCTATAAATTGTTAAAATTGGGTCAAACATTTCGGGTAGCCTTCCACAAGCTTCCTACAATAAGTTGGGTGAATTTTGGCCCATTCCTCCTGACAGAGCTGGTGTAACTGAGTCAGGTTTGTAGGCCTCCTTACTCACACATGCTTTTTCAGTTCTGCCCACAAATGTTCTATAGGATTGAGATCAGGGCTTTGTGATGGCCACTCAAATACCTTGACTTTGTTGTCCTTAAGCCATTTTGCCTCAACTTTGGAAGTATGCTTGGGGTTATTTTCCATGTGGAAGACTCATTTGCTTTAACTTCCTGACTGATCAAATCAAATCAAAGTTTAATTGTCACGTGCGCCGAATACAACAGGTGTAGACCTTACAGTGAAATGCATACTTACAGGCTCTAACCAACAGTGCGAAAAAAGGTGTGTGTGTGTGTGTGTGTGTGTGTGTGTGTGTGTGTGTGTGTGTGTGTGTGTGTGTGTGTGTGTGTGTGTGTGTGTGTGTGTGTGTGTGTCTGTGTGTGTGTGTGTAGGTAAGTAAAGAAATAAAACAACAGCAAAAAACATTTGAAAATTAGAGTAGCAAGGCTATATACAGACACCGGTTAGTCAGGCTTATTGAGGTAGTATGTACATGTAGGTATGGTTAACTATGCGTATATGACTATGCGTATATGATGAACAGAGAGTAGCAGTAGCGTAAAAGGTGGGGTTGGTGGGAGGTGGGACACAATGCAGATAGCCCAGTTAGCCAATGTGCGGTAGCACTGGTTGGTCGGGCCAATTGAGGTAGTATGTACATGGATGTATGGTTAAAGTGACTATGCATATAAGATAAACAGAGAGTAGCAGCAGTGTAAAAGAGGGGTTGGGGGGCACACAATATAGATAGTCCGGGTAACCATTGGTTACCTGTTCAGAAGTCTTATGGCTTGGGGGTAAAAACTGTTGAGAAGCCTTTTTGTCCTAGACTTGGCACTCCGGTACCGCTTGCCATGCGGTAGTAGAGAGAACAGTCTATGACTGGGGTGGCTGGGGTTTTTGACAATTCTTAGGGCCTTCCTCTGACACCGCCTGGTGTAAAGGTTCTGGATGGCAGGCAGCTTTGCCCCAGTGATGTATTGGGCCGTACGCACTACCCTCTGAAGTGCCTTGCGGTCAGAGGCCGAGCAGTTGCCATACCAGGCTGTGATGCAACCAGTCAGGATGCTTTCGATGGTGCAGCTGTAGAACCTTTTGAGGATCTCAGGACCAATGCCAAATCTTTTTAGTTTCCTGCATGGGAATAGGCTTTGGCCTGCCCTCTTCACGACTGTCTTGGTGTGTTTGGACCATTCTAGTTTGTTTTTGATGTGGACACCAAGGAATTTGAAGTTCTCAACCTGCTCCACTACAGCCCCGTCGATGAGAATGGGGACGTGCTCGGTGCTCCTTTTCCTGTAGTCCACAATCATCTCCTTAGTCTTAGTTACGTTGAGGGATAGGTTTTTATTCTGGCACCACCTGGCCAGGTCTCTGACCTCCTCCCTATAGGCTGTCTCGTCGTTGTCGGTGATCAGGCCTACCACTGTTGTGTCGTCTGCAAAGTTAATGATGGTGTTGGACTCGTGCCTGGCCATGCAGTCATGGGTGAATAGGGAGTACAGGAGGGGACTGAGCACGCACCCCTGGGGAGCTCCAGTGTTGAGGATCAGTGTGGCAGATGTGTTGCTACCTACCCTCGCCACCTGGGGGCGACCCGTCAGGAAGTCCAGGATCCAGTTGCAGAGGGAGGTGTTTAGTCCCAGTTCCTTAGCTTAGTGATGAGCTTTGAGGGTACTATGGTGTTGAACGCTGAGCTGTAGTCAATGAATAGCATTCTCACATAGGTGTTCCTTTTGTCCAGGTGGGAAAGGGCAGTGTGGAGTGCAATAGAGATTGCATCATCTGTGGATCTGTTTGGGCGGTATGCAAATTGGAGTGGGTCTAGGATTTCTGGGATAATGGTGTTGATGTGAGCCATTACCAGCCTTTCAAACACTTCATGGCTACAGACGTGAGTGCTACGGGTCTGTAGTCATTTAGGCATGTTGCCTTTGTGTTCTTGGCACAGGACTATGGTGGTCTGCTTGAAGCATGTTGGTATTACAGACTCAATCAGGGACATGTTGAAAATGTCAGTGAAGACACCTGCCAGTTGGTCAGCACATGCCCGGAGCACACGTCTTGGTAATCCATCTGGCCCCGCAGCCTTGTGTATGTTGACCTGTTTAACTTCTTATGGCTGCAGCCCGGCGTCGGTACACTTATGACAACAGCCACTTCAAGTGCAGGGCGCGAAATTCAAAAGATATTTAAAAAAAATATTTAACTTTCACACATTAACAAGTCCAATACAGCATATGAAAGGTACACATCTTGTGAATCCAGCCAACATGTCCGATTTTTAAAATGTTTTACAGGGAAGACACAATATGTAAATCTATTAGCTAACCACGTTAGCAAAAGACACCACTTTTTTTACTCCACCAGTTTTTTACTCCATCAGTAGCTATCACAAATTCGACCAAATAAAGATATAAATAGCCACTAACCAAGAAACAACTTCATCAGATGACAGTCTGATAACATATTTATTGTATAGCATATGTTTTGTTAGAAAAATGTGCATATTTCAGGTATAAATCATAGTTTACCATTGCAGCCACCATCACAACTCTCACCAAAGCGACTAGAATAACTACAGAGAGCAACGTGTATTACCTAATTACTCATCATAAAACATTTCTTAAAAATACACAGCGTACAGCAGATGAAAGACACAGATCTTGTGAATCCAGCCAATATTTCAGATTTTCTAAGTGTTTTACAGCGAAAACACAATATAGCGTTATATTAGCTTACCACAATAGCCAGAAACACTTGGGCGCCGACGACTAGTTCACATCTACGACAGATATATGAAATAGCATCATAAAATGTTTCTTACTTTTGCTGATCTTCCATCAGAATGTTGGACAAGGTGTCCTTTGTCCAGAACAATCGTTGTTTGGATTTAGAACGGCAACTTTCCCTCTTCATTCAGCAAGCACACTAGCCAAGTGGCACGACGCTCTCCATGTCAACAAACGGAAGAGAACGGAACACGGCAAAACTCCCGAAAATTTTTCAATAATCTGATGAAACTATATTGAAAAAACATACTTTACGATGATATGGTGACATGTATCAAATAAAATCAAAGCCGGAGATAGTAGTCGCCTATAACGGCAGCTAAACAAAAGGCAATCCCACTGTCCACCTCGCGCTCTTCAGAGTACCGAAAATGGTGGACACGTCATTCCAAGATGATGTGTTCCATCTCAGACCAAGATAATCACCTCATTTCTTCTCTCACAGCCTCTTGACACCCAGGGGAAGGTGTATGATGTGCATGTATACTAATAGGTCTCGTGCCCATTTATAGGCAGGAAGAAGAACAGAGCCTCGATTTCAGACTTTCCACTTCCTGGTCAGGAAGTGTGCTGCAGAATGAGTTCTGTTTCACTCAGAGAAATAATTCAAACGGTTTTAGAAACTAGAGAGTGTTTTCTATCCAATAGTAATAATAATATGCATATTGTATGAGTAAGAATTGAGTACGAGGCCGTTTGAAATGGGCACCTTTTATCTGGCTACTCAATACTGCCCCTTGCAGCCCAAACAGGTTTTAAAGGTCTTACTCACGTCGGCTACGGAGAGCATGATCACAAAGTCGTCCGGAACAGCTGATGCTCTCATGCATGCCTCAGTGTTGCTTGCCTCGAAGCGAGCATAGAAGTGATTTAGCGCGTCTGGTAGGCTCATGTCACTGGGCAGCTCGCGGCTGTGCTTCCCTTTGTAGTCTGTAATAGTTTGCAAGCCTTGCCACATCCGACGAGCGTCGGAGCCGGTGTAGTTTGATTCAATCTTAGCCCTGTATTGACGCTTTGCCTGTTTGATGATTCATCGCAGGGCATAGTGGGATTTCTTGTAAGCTTCCGGGTTAGCTTCCCGCACCTTGAAAGCGGCAGCTCTACCCTTTAGCTCAGTACGAATGTTGCCTGTAATCCATGGCTTCTGGTTGGGGTATGTCTTGAGATGTCTTGAGATATTGCTTCAATATATCCACATCATTTTCCTTCCTCATGATGCCATCTATTTTGTGAAGTGCACCAGTCCCTCCTGCAGCAAAGTACCCCCACAACATGATGCTGCCACCCCTGTGCTTCACAGTTTGGATGGTGTTCTTCAGCTTGCAAGCATCCCCCTTTTTCCTCCAAACATAACAATGGTCATTATGGCCAAACAGTTCTATTTTTGTTTCATCAGACCAGAGGACATTTCTACAAAAAGTATGATCTTTGTCCCCATGTGCAGTTTCAAACCGTAGTCTGGCTTTTTTATGGCGGTTTTGGAGCAGTGGCTTCTTTGTTGCTGTCGATATAGGACTTGTTTTACTGTGGATATAGATACTTTTGTACATGTTTCCTCCAGCATCTTCACAAGGTCCTTTGCTGTTGTTCTGGGATTTATTTGCACTTTTTGCACCAAAGTACGTTAATCTCTAGGAGACAGAACGCGTCTCCTTCCTGAGCGGTATGATAGCTGCGTGGTCCCATGGTGTTTTTACTTGCATACTATTGTTTGTAGAGATGAACGTGGTACCTTCAGGGGTTTGGAAATTACTCCCAAAGATGAACCAGACTTGTGGAGGTCTACAATTTTTGGTCTTGGCTGATTTCCTTAGATTTTCCCATGATGTCAAGCAAAGAGACACTGAGTTTGAAGGTAGGCCTTGAAATACATCCACAGTTACACCTCCAATTGACTAAAATGGTGTCAATTACCCTATCAGAAGCTTCTAAAGCCATGACATTATTTTATGGAATTTTCCAAGCTGTTTAAAGGCACAGTCAAATTAGTGTATGTAAACTTCTGACCCACAGGAATTGTGATGCTGTGAGTTATAAGTGAAATAATCTGTCTGTAAACAATTGTTGGAAAAATTACTTGTGTCATGCCCAAAGTAGATGTCTTAACGACTTGCCAAAACTATAGTTTGTTAACATGACATCTGTGGAGTGGTTGAAAAACTAGTTTTAATGACTTCAAACTTAGTCTATGTAAACTTCCGACTTCAACTGTATATTGGCACAAATGTTGTTGGCAAACTGTGCCAATTTATCCTCTGATCACCGGCTTCGAGGGCATTATCAATTTTATACAATGGGTTACCAACATATTCAAATCATGACTTACATATTTTCATTAAAAACATTATTTTGATACATTTTTTCATACCATTTCATCCTTCCACAGAATATAGTCCCGACACGAATCTAGGGTTCCTACCCATGCCGGCTGGTTGTTCGTTCTATCAGTTCGGTTGACAGAGACGACTCAGTCGTTCATTCTTTTTTTTCTGTATCTATGGACGCAACACAGTCGTTCGTTCTAAGTGTTCCATTGCCTTACTGGCTGGCAACGTTAATATCCCTTGCTTGCTAGCTAGCCAACTATGGCTAATTTACAGTCATGCCAAACAGTGCAGCCAGAATAACAGCAAAGTAGCTCATTTGCATTTAAGCTGTTTTCTAGTGACCTTAATTTGGATAAATCCATAACAATGAGCTAATGATGCGCGGTTCCACCTGGCGTAGAAAATGTGCTCTCTCGTCAGGACACTGTTGTTCAGAGGAGCTAGCCAACAACACAATCCCTTCAAACTTAAGCTGTAAATAGAGTAAACTATCTGCACTTTGTTTCGTTTGACCTGTTTTCTATAGATAATTATTTGTATATATCCATAAAAATTATGCTGATTCATGATTTCAACTGGCTGAGAAAAGCGGCCTGCCTGTCTGTCTCATCCCAACTCCCGACATGTTCATTACTATGGGACATCTGGAGATCGAATTTGAATATTGGAACAATGTTGTAAATGTCGGAGAGACAGACTGCAAGGTTTATACAAATCTCTGCTGTTGAAAAGTAAATGTTACTCTCAAAGAAATGTGAGATAATGTCTAGATGCTTTTTATAGTGGAGATCAAGTTTATAACTTCCCTGGCTGGGCTGATGAGACAGTGGATTGCGCAGTGAGATGGAACAGAGTAAATAGGCATTTTAATGTCATAGACATTAAAGACATTTACATGGCCGGTGGTAACTTGTGGAATAGACACCGTCTGGAATGTTGTTTTAACCAATCATCATTCAGGATTAGAACCACCCGTTGTATAATAGCGGCCATGTTGTACATTATACTATTATACATTACATACTGTAGCTCATAAGGCGTTATATATGTGTTACAATGCATTTCATGAAGAGGGTACTCGTAGGAAATGTCAGTCAGTATTTTTCCATTAAGTTGTCATCTTAAAAGCACAGAATTGACACCAACTACTTATGAATCTGAGGCTGTCCTAAGATGGCCATCAGGTGGGGCCTTTTACTGATTGGCTAAGAGGATTATTAGATCTTGTATTTTTCAGTGAGCAGATTGCTACCTGATTGAGGGACTGTATAAGTGACTATGATTTTGGACCTGGGTTGTAAGCCAGACCTGGGTTGCTACTACCCCCCCAAACCCCCCCCCCCCCCAAAAGCTTTAGGCTGTCTGGAATGACACATGGGTGGAGTTTGCAATTGTGACCATTCTGTTGGTCTAATGCGCCAGCTACCAGGCAAGCTCAATCAAGCCCAGCTAAAGTATTTGTAGAATGATTTCAAAATTCTGTTGTACACTGGTAAATGGCTCATCAGGTGTTCTTTTGATGTGGACTCTCACAAGTTGAACACCATGAAGAAACGCATGAATGGATGAAAAATGAGGCTTGTCCAATCATTCAATTAGAATAGAAAACAGATGGCCTAGTCTGTTTGCACGTGGAAGTGTGGACACACACACACACACTAACACACACACACACACACACACACACACACACAATAACTCCCCCCAATACACACACACACACACACACACACAATAACTCCCCCCAATACACACACACACACACACACACACCATGTAACACAATAGCGCCACCATCTATTTTGAGGACAGAAGAGGCATTGCCCGTGCTGAAGACATAATGGGGGTGAATGGGAGGCTATATCAATGACAACCCCCCCCCCCCCCCCCCCCCCCAAGCTTTGCTTATTCAGTACTATAGCAACCAAATAGGACCTTAGGTTAACTCAGGTCTGCTTTCAGGATTGATAACCCTCCCATGTGTGACTGCCCTGTTGATTAACCTTTTGCGTCTCCCGATCTCTCTCTATCTCCCCCTCCGAACTCTCTCTCTTTCCCTCCCCTCTTGGTAGCTGGTGAAGTCATCCCTAGGACAGGAGACTCAGGATGAGAAGATGGCCACCCTGCTGCTACCACCGGGTCCTGACAGCTTGCACCGGTTTACCCGGGAGTCCCTGGCTGCCGTGGAGCAGCGGATCGCCGAGGAAGAGGCCCGGCGCACCAAGCACTACCAGGAGGACCTGGGAGATGTGGAGCTGCCCAGGCCCCGGGCCGACCTGGAGGCCGGCAAACAGCTGCCGCGCATCTTCGGCGACATCCCCAACGGCCTGGTGGGCGTCCCACTGGAGGACTTCGACCCGTTCTATTTCATGAACCAGAGAGTGAGAAGGGGGTGGGAGGGGTCCTTGAGGGGGGCTGTGTGTGGGTGTGCGGGTGTGTCAGTGTGTGTGTGTCTTGAGTGTCCTTACACTTATGTGCTTGGATGCCTGAGAATATCAAATTTGTATCCAAGTGTGTGTCACTTCTTACATCACCACTGCCATCTCTTTCCTTTGTGTATTCGACCTCCTTGAAGGATGTCCTTTTTAGTGCGACTCCAATTACTGGAATCTTCCCGTGTTCTTTTATACATCTGAACCAATTTCCCCCTCTGATGTATTCACAATGACCATCCTTATGACTGCTCTGAAATGGTGTGTGTGTGTGTGTGTGTTTGTGTGTGTGTGTGTGTGTGTGTGTCCTTGTGTGTATGTGTCAGTATCAGTCCTAATGGAAACTGGCTGTGGCCAGAGCCTTTGAGGAAGGGTTGAAAGGATTCCCCATGCCCATGTTTGGGCCCTGTGACTGGACCTTTGATTCAGGAAGTGTGCGTGTGTGCGCGTGTGTGTGTGTGCGTTTGCAGGATGTAAAGGAAAGGACAGACTGATGGATAGCAGGATGAGTCAGACAGACAGACAGACAGACAGACAGACAGACAGACAGACAGACAGACAGACAGACAGACAGACAGACAGACAGACAGACAGACAGACAGACAGACAGACAGACAGACAGACAGACAGACAGACAGACAGACAGACAGACAGACAGACAGACAGACAGACAGACAGACTGCTAGCTCTGTCTGTTTCCCTCACACTCCTTCTTCTTCTTCTTCTACTGCTAGCTCTCTCTGTTTCCCTCACACTCTTTCTTCTTCTTCTACCGGTAGCTCTGTCTGTTTCCTTCACACTCCTCCTTCTTCTTCTACTGCTAGCTCTCTCTGTTTCCCTCACACTCTTTCTTCTTCTTCTACCGGTAGCTCTGTCTGTTTCCTTCACACTCCTCCTTCTTCTTCTACTGCTAGCTCTATCTGTTTCCCTCACACTCCTTCTTCCCTAATAAGAGTTTAAAGTTCTGCTTTGAAATGGGATCATGCCCCTCTCACCGTGTTAAGTAGGGCTGTTGAATGTCGGTACTGGAGGGCCGAAACACTTCTGTTTTTCATCCTCTCCTTTTAGTCAGGGACTAATTCAGACCTGAGACACCAGGTGAGTGCAATTTACTACCAGGTAGAAACAAAAATGTGAAGTGTTTCGGCACTCCAGGTCCTGCGTTGAACAGACCTGGTGTAGAGGGTGATTCTTTAAAGGCAGTGGTGTCAAACTCGTGCCATGGAAGGCCTAGTGTTGGCTGGATTTTGTTTTTTCATTTCAATTAAACCCTAGACAACCAGGCGAAGGCAGTTCCTTACTTATTAGTGACCTTAATTCATCAATGAAGTACAAGGGAGGAGCGAAACCCCGCAGAAACTCCTCCGTGGAATGAGTTTGACACGTGTTATTCAGTACGTATTAAAGTAAACCCCCCAGAGTGGCACATTTGTGTTCCAGCCCAGCACTAGCACGTCCTGAGTGAACTCTAGGTGTGATAGTGTTGGGCTGGAACAAAAATGTGCAACCCTGGAGTTACTGTAGGACTAAACATGCATTCCAGCGTGTGAATATTAGGCTTTTAAGCTGGTGGATAAATCTAATTGAACTGACAGCTATGGCTGTAGTTGCTGTGGCATGAGTTGTGATTTCAGTGTGTAGCAGTTGAGAAAATACATTATGATTTGATTGAATCAGCTGCCCAGGGAGTGGAAATTATACCGTTACAATATGTGAAAAGTACAGGGACTAGAGTAAGCTACGGTTTTCATGATTCTCAGTTTCAAATGTATTCTTTCAAAATTCATCAGGCAGTAGCTTTGGCTGGTTTGCCTAGGACCCAGAAAGAGGCTGAGAGGTGTGTGAACAGCTATTTCTCCTGGGGATAGATAGTTCTCCTGGGGATAGATAGTTCTCCTGGGGATAGACAGTTCTCCTGGGGATAGATAGTTCTCCTGGGGATAGATAGTTCTCCTGGGGATAGATAGTTCTCCTGGGGATAGATAGTTCTCCTGGGGATAGATAGTTCTCCTGGGGACAGTGGACTGGTCAGCTGGATACAGTTGTGGGTCCTCAATATCTCCATTTCTCTATAACGCTCTCACTTCTTCTCTCTCTCTCTCTCTCTCTCTCTCTCTCTCTCTCTCTCTCTCTCTCTCTCTCTCTCTCTCTCTCTCTCTCTCTCTCTCTCTCTCTCTCTCTCTCTCTCTCTCTCTCTCTCTCTCTCTCTCTCTCTCTCTCTCTCTCTCTCTCTCTCTCTCTCTCTCTCTCTCTCTCTCTCTCTCTCTCTCTCTCTCTCTCTCTCTCTCTCTCTCTCTCTCTCTAACCCATAGAGTGGGTTAGCTTTGTTGGTTGTTAGAGGAACAATTACACTACTTCACAGTATGTTCCACTCCAGTGATGTGACTACAGCCGCTGTAATGTTCTCACACTTTCTCAACTACCCTGAACAGACATGTGAACAGACCTGCTTGAATTTTAAATGGACATTATACTCCAAAATCAACATCTGTCAGATATGTTCATACCTCCGAAGTGGTCTTCTGTTGAGATTAGTCCACGTTCCAGGCCATCTGATTTGTCGATCTAACTAGCCACATTCCAAAATGGATTGAAAAGATAAGCACCATATAATTTCAAAAGTTTGGTATTTACGTTTTACATCCATTTGGGGTTGAGGCGTATAGCTGGATCGACACAACGGATGGTTTGGGATGTGGACTCATCCTGACATTAGACTACATTTGAGGTCTGAAAACATCTGACACACTTTGAGTGTAATGTCCCTTTAAGCACAGAGCAGCATTTGATAGAGGACATGGGAGTTTCAGCACATTCTAGGTTGGCTGTTATCATTCCCCTTCCTCTCTGTTGTGTTGTATCTCCTATGAGGAGACTCCCTTAAGAGTTAAGAGTTCTATAGACCTGCTTTCTTTTTTAGCAGCATCTTGCTCGTTATGCCACGTAATCAGTGTTTTTGTTTGTGCCTGTGTGTGTAGATGTGTGTGTGCGTGTGTGTGTGTGTGTGTGTGTATGCGTGAGTGTGTGTGTAGATGTGAGTGTGTGTGTAGATGTGTGTGTTTGTGTAGATGTGAGTGTGTGTGTAGATGTGAGTGTGTGTGTGTAGATGTGAGTGTGTGTGTGTGTGTAGATGTGAGTGTGTGAGTGTGTATATGTGAATGTGTGTGTAGATGTGTGTGTGTGTGTGTATGTGAGTGTGTGAGTGTGTGTGTAGATGTGAGTGTGTGTGTGTGTGTGTAGATGTGAGTGTGTGGTTGGTGTCACTGCAAGTTTATTGTACATGTTTATTGCCATGCCATGTTGTCCTTAACCATGACGCATCTCTCTGTCCCTTGTCCCTTTCTATCACCCCCCCCTCTCTGTCTATCTCACTTTCTGTTTCTCCACAGACTTTTATAGTATTGAACAAAGGGAAGGCCATCTTCCGATTTAGTGCCACATCTGCACTCTATATTTTTAGCCCCTTTCATCCTGTTAGAAGAGCATCGATAAAGGTTTTAGTTCACTCATATCCTTTCTGGTGGAACACTCAAAATTCTACCAACACGTGTCTGTTTTAGGAGGTGGGTTTCAAAATGAAAATCAGTGAGCAGAGAATTAACATTTTGGAGGGAAGTAAAAGCCTTGGGATAGCCTGTAAGAGCCTACTCTAGTTCAGTTTGTCTAGATAGATTGTCATGTCATTCTCGTTGTAATATTGTTGATCTTGTGTACTGATCGGGGAAATAGGGACTGGGAAGGGTGTTGAGCTGCTCAGATTTGAGCCGTTGGTGTTGCCTGCTGTCTCACCGTCAGTGAACAGAGGGAGCATCAGTCACACTATTAGTTTGTAGTGTACTGTTTTATTACGCAATCAATGATTGAGAGGATTCTAAACAGGACTAGACTTATACTCTGAAATCAGAATATTTGAGTATCTCTTGAAAATGTCTCAACACAGAATTGTCCCTTGCCTTATGTGCAATGAACTCATTGCACGTAAGTCTGACATGTTAAAGTGGAAATTACAAACTTTAGAAGCCTTTTTAAACTTCAAATACACTACAAGTTAGCATTTCCTGTGGTGCAGAAAAATTCTCAGCAACAAAAGAGTGATCAGATTAAGATCCTACATCTGTAATAGACTGGATGGTTACTGGTAGGTTATGTAATAGACTGGATGGTTACTGGTAGGTTATGTAATAGACTGGATGGTTACTGGTAGGTTATGTAATAGACTGGATGGTTACTGGTATATTATGTAATAGACTGGATGGTTACTGTTAGGTTATGTAATAGACTGGATGGTTACTGGTAGGTTATGTAATAGACTGGATGGTTACTGGTAGATTATGTAATAGACTGGATGGTTACTGGTATATTATGTAATAGACTGGATGGTTACTGGTAGGTTATGTAATAGACTGGATGGTTACTGGTAGGTTATGTAATAGACTGGATGGTTACTGGTAGATTATGTAATAGACTGGATGGTTACTGGTAGGTTATGTAATAGACTGGATGGTTACTGGTAGGTTATGTAATAGACTGGATGGTTACTGGTATATTATGTAATAGACTGGATGGTTACTGGTAGGTTATGTAATAGACTGGATGGTTACTGGTAGGTTATGTAATAGACTGGATGGTTACTGGTAGGTTATGTAATAGACTGGATGGTTACTGGTAGGTTATGTAATAGACTGGATGGTTACTGGTATATTATGTAATAGACTGGATGGTTACTGGTAGGTTATGTAATAGACTGGATGGTTACTGGTAGGTTATGTAATAGACTGGATGGTTACTGGTAGGTTATGTAATAGACTGGATGGTTACTGGTAGGTTATGTAATAGACTGGATGGTTACTGGTAGGTTATGTAATAGACTGGATGGTTACTGGTAGGTTATGTAATAGACTGGATGGTTACTGGTAGGTTATGTAATAGACTGGATGGTTACTGGTAGGTTATGTAATAGACTGGATGGTTACTGTAAGCTAAGTCAAGTGATGCTGTTTATGACAAGCTAACAACACCAGCTTCTTTGCTCAGAGGATTGGGAAAGCCCATATGGAATTTTACTGTAGTGACAGTACTTGACTTGGGCAGGAGCTCACACTGGAATTGAGTAACGGCACCTCAAATGTTTAACTGCTTGTTCCTCTTATAGAATATTAGCTCAAAAGTATTGTGGAGCTTCTGCACCGAAATATAAGCAGTCACGGCACCCAAAATGAGTCCCGGCACCTAGTTCAGTCCAAGTCAAGCACTGTGCAATGACCAAGGTCATAAGGTATCAGGGTACATGTTTGATTATTAACAAGGGATCAATGAGGTTGTAGCCAGATCACTCTTACTTTAAAAGGGGTACAGCACTACAAAGCTGTGAGTGAAGTCATCAAAGAGAGAAGATAGAATATAGTCTGTAGATTAAGCCGTATGAGACCTTAAAGCGGGGAAAAACCTAAGTAAGCATTCCATAAAGGGATGATAATTGAGGCAAAAGCTGCCGCCAAGATATGCTTTGACGACTGGCAGTTTGACAGGTCAGTTAGCGCGTAAGAAAACGCCTGTGTACATTACTCTAGCGGTTTATAAACAAACCCTGGGATTCCAGGCCTTAGCAGTTTTTTGGCAGCAGTCTGATTTGTACATAATGCTGAAATTGACTTTCTCATTAATAGTGTGGGAGCTCTGGAATCCTCTGTAGAGCCAGGGTGCTTATCGTTATGGTGACTCATTTGAGTAAAGTGCTGTCTGTGAGTGTGGGAATTGAAACGAGCCGTCGGGATGAGAGAGGTACTTCATAGTAATGCAGTGCTTCCTCAGGCAAAAGGACTTATGACACGGCAGCCATTATTTTGACACTTCTGTTTTGTTAGTAGGTCATTTGATTGTGTAACTAACCAGGGGTTCTAAACCTGGGTCGCCTGTGGCTAGCCCTCTGAGCTGAAGCCTTAGCATTAGCATGAGGAATCTTCAGGTCTCAGTCAAGGTTATTCATCACCTGAGGGTGTTTCTGAACCACCTGCACTCATAGAAAAAAGGTGCTATCTAGAACCTAAAGTGGTTCTTCGGCTGTCCCCATAGGATAACCCTTTGAAGAACCCTTTTTGGTTCCAGGTAGAACCCTTTCGCATACCAAGTAGGACCCTTTCCACAGAGGGCTCTACATGGAACCAAAAAGGGTTCTCTCTGACACCACAAAGGGTTCTCCTATGGGGACAGCCGAAGAACCCTTTTGGAACCCTTTTTTCTAGGAGTGTATGAATACAAGAAACAATACATTTGCAGAAAGTTCTCCCATACGAATAGCCCATTGCTTTTGGCGTAGCCTAGAGCAAGCCAATTCCAACTACTAATGCAAATGAGGGACAATTTATTCTATCAAGAAAGGTTTGATAGACATATCAACCAATCAGCATCCTAAAATATAGGCTAAATAGAACATTTGGGACAGGAATCAACTTTCAAGCCACATAGTTTCCATAAACACCTTCTCAATTCCACCTCACTGGTTGAGTTTAAGTTGCATATTTAATATGTTTTTAAATAAGCGGTTTGGGTTCCTCTTACCACTCTCCACACAGCAAAGCAGATGATCTAATCTTGCCTATGAAATGAGAAGGGAGGTGGGAGCGGGATGATAATGCTATTAGCACCATGGTGGCCAGGGCTAACCAACAGCTGAGGTATAATTGTTGGCGTCAATTAGCTTTCGCCCCCCCCCCCAGCAAACAGTTAGAATATTTGTTCTGTGCTTGCTCTTTGCCCAATCTGGTCTCAGGGCAATTCGTAGGATTCGGCACTTAAATCTGTTCCCTCCATTTAGTTTGATGTACAGTATTACGTTACGTTAGGTTACATTATAAATGGAATAGCGGCCATACAATATCATACGAATTAGAGGACGTATAGTATCATTCATCTTACCCAGTCTTACAATAGTATACTAATTGGATGATATAACTTAACATACATCTTGGAGGACACATACAGTGCATTCGGAAAGTATTCAGACCCCTTGACTTGAATTTTGTTACATTACAGCCTTATTCTAAAATGGATAAAATTATCTATTTTCCTCATCACTCTACACACAATACCCCATAACGACAAAGTGAAAATAAATTTTTAGACATTTTTGCAAATCTATTCAAACAAAAAAATAGAAATATCTTATTTACGTAAGTACTCAAACCCTTTGCTATGAGACTCGAAATTGAGTTCAGGTGTATCCTGTTTCCATTGATCATCCTTGAGATGTTTCTACAACTTGATTGGAGTCCACCTGTGGTAAATTCAATGGGACATGATTTGGAAAGGCACACACCTGTCTATATAAGGTCCCACAGTTGACAGTGGATGTCAGAGCCGAAACCAAGCTACGAGGTTGAAGGAATTGTCCGTAGAGCTCCAAGACAGGATTGTGTCGAGGCACAGATCTTTTAATGTATTTATTTAATTGTTTATTTAACTTTTATTTAGCTAGGCAAGTCAGTTAATAACAAATTCTTATGTGCAATGACTGCCTACCCCGGCCAAACCTGGTTCTAGATCTGGGGAAGGGTACCAAATATTTCTGCAGCATTGAAGGTCCCCAAGAACACAGTGGCATCCATCATTATTAAACGGAAGAAGTTTGGAACCACCAAGACTCTTCCTAGAGCTGGCCACCCGACCAAACTGAGCAATCGGAGGAGAAGGGCCTTGGTCAGGGAGGTGACCAAGAACCCGATGGTCACTCTGACAGAGCTCCAGAGTTCCTCTGTGGAGATGGGAGAACTTTCCAGAAAGAAAACCATCTCTGCAGCACTCCACCAATCAGGCCTTTATGGTAGAGTGTCCAGACGGAAGCCACTCCTCAGTAAAAGGCGAAACTCCCCAAATACAGGTGTGCCAAGCTTGTGGCATCATTGCCAAGGACACTCGAGGCTGTAATCGCTGACAAAGGTGCTTCAACAAAGTACTGAGTAAACGGTCTGAATACTTATGTAAATGTGATATTTCTTTCTTTCCCAGAGGGGTTGGGTTAAATGCAGAAGACACATTTCAGTTGAATGCATTTAGTTGTACAACTGACTAGGTATCCCCCTTTCCCTTTCCCATAACGTGTTAGCAAATTTCTTTTGTTCTCTTTACTCTGCTCAATGACAGTGATAATGACAGCAGGCAAACCAAACCTAAACGGGGTACAAGGGCATAATCATTATGTCTTTATATTCAGAATAGTAGCGTTGTGATGTATGTATATGTTGTTATTGAATCACCATTTTCCTTAACCACGTGCACATTATTCAGTCTGTTCATAATGTGCACTATTTTGACCAACTGTTGCTTCATGGCCATGTCGGAACCAGAGTATTGGGCCAAGTATGTAGAGTAAGTATGCCTTGTCCTCCCATCTTCTCTGTCTCTCAGCATTGACGCTAGCTTCTTCTGTGAATTCTCTCTTGTGTTCTTTATTTTCTGTTCCCTCAAACCTCTTTGACTGTATTGACCCTCTGTGCCCTATGTGTCCTGATGTAACGCTTTGCCAGGTGTTTGTTGCCTTGCCAACCACAATTAGCAAGTAAGTTCACGATTTTAGTGTACCCAGCTAATTTGCTAATTGCACTCTTGCTATGCTGCATCGGAATGAACAACCATGGGTGACACATACCGTTTATGCCTTCTTAAATGTTCATTAAAGGGATTCATATTCCAACCACTACGATAAACATACAACTGAAAGCAAAATCAATGATGGAATGGGAATTATCATTCAAATGAAGTTTTGTAGAAATGGGATCAGTAGAGTTGGACTTGGGTAAAATCTATCTATCTATCTATCTATCTATCTATCTATCTATCTATCTATCTATCTATCTATCTATCTATCTATCTATCTATCTATCTATCTATCTATCTATCTATCTATCTATCTATCTATCTATCTATCTATCTATCTATCTATCTATCTATCTATCTATCTATCTATCTATCTATCTATCTATCTATCTATATATCTATCTATCTATCTATATATCAATATGTCTGTCTGTCTGTCTGGCTGGCTGGCAGGCTGTGTATCTATCTATTTGTAATGTCTCCCTCTCTCTCTCTCTCTCTTCTCTATTCTCAATCATTCAGAGTATAAGTCCATCCCACACTATGGATTTGCTGTTAGGCAGAGGCATCTGTCATATGGACAGAGTGTATTTGACCCACAGACATGTAACCAATGTAGTGTAGTCCTCTATGTTATGAAAAGCAACCACCCTGTCTTAAGCCAGAGTCAGCCTGCCAAGTTTACCTTTAATGAAGGCAGCCGTTCAGCAAATGGAATCTGCACTGTCAACAATACACTACAAATCAGGCTGTTTATATTCTCACTCAAAAAGGGGCTCGTTGGAACAATCTGTAGCATGAAATGACTCAGAGCCAGTCACAGTCTCCCTTGTTAACCATTAACCTTACAGGAAGATCTGAGTCAGTAGCTATGACAGAAACTAAAAGGAATATGGCTGTGCACTTCCGCCGAATGCTGCATCCTTCATCCCAGTGTCCTTTGACTCTGAAGAGTGTCTCTCTCTCACTCTCTTTCATTTATTCAATGTTACAATTAAGTGACTAATGTATTGACTTGGACTGATATATACTGTCACTGTAAAGTACAGTTCAATGATTCCCGTCAGTCTGAGCCAAACCAATACATTACAGTGACATCCAGGATTTGAATGCATATTCTTGTCTTGATGACCTGCCTAACTCATCAAGGAGCACTGCTGTCAAAGAGCTTGCTGTCTGTCTCATTCCCTCTGGGCTGACAAGTGCTGTACTGTCCATGCGCTAAATCTGCTACATGTTTACCTCTCTGTCCCTTTCCTTCTTGGTTTCTTTCTTCTTTTTACATTTTATTTTATTAGAACTGCACTTGGAGTTGGGGCAACCATGTGAAGGAAGAAGGGGGGGTTGTCCCTCACCCTAGCTTATGCCGTTGCTTGCTAATGTTTTGACCTTTTGTTCTCCCCTTCCCTTACCCCATACACCCACCCAGGTACACTTTCACTGGCATTTACACGTTTGAATCGTTGATAAAGATTCTGGCGAGGGGATTCTGTGTGGGGCCATTTACCTTCCTGCGGGACCCTTGGAACTGGCTGGATTTCAGTGTGATTGTCATGGCGTAAGTATCTCTCTTGTTAAAGTAGACCTCCCTGTATCTCTCCTGTTACTGTGTGACCCTAACCCTTCCTTTTAACCTGCCCTCTCTTTCCTTTTAACCTGTCCTCTCCTTCCCTCTAACCTGTCCTCTCCTTCTTTCCTTTTAACCTGTCCTCTCCTTCCCTGTAACCTGCCCTCTCCTTCCTTCTAACCTGTCCTCTCCTTCCTTATAACCTGTCCTCTCCTTCCTTCTAACCTGTCCCCTCCTTCCTTCTAACCTGTCCTCTCCTCCCTTCTAACCTGTCCTCTCCTTCCTTCTAACCTGTCCTCTCCTTCCTTCTAACCTGTCCCCTCCTTCCTTCTAACCTGTCCTCTCCTTCCTTCTAACCTGTCCTCTCCTTCCTTCTAACCTGTCCTCTCCTTCCTTCTAACCTCCCCTCTCCTTCCTTCTAACCTGTCCTTTCCTTCCTTCTAACCTGTCCCCTCCTTCCTTCTAACCTGTCCTCTCCTCCCTTCTAACCTGTCCTCTCCTTCCTTCTAACCTGTCCTCTCCTTCCTTCTAACCTCCCCTCTCCTTCCTTCTAACCTGTCCTTTCCTTCCTTCTAACCTGTCCCCTCCTTCCTTCTAACCTGTCCTCTCCTTCCTTCTAACCTCCCCTCTCCTTCCTTCTAACCTGTCCTTTCCTTCCTTCTAACCTGTCCCCTCCTTCCTTCTAACCTGTCCTCTCCTCCCTTCTAACCTGTCCTCTCCTTCCTTCTAACCTGTCCTCTCCTTCCTTCTAACCTCCCCTTTCCTTCCTTCTAACCTGTCCTCTCCTTCCTTCTAACCTGTCCTCTCCTTCCTTCTAACCTGTCCTCTCCTTCCCTCTAACCTGTCCTCTCCTTCCCTCTAACCTGTCCTCTCCTTCCCTCTAACCTGTCCTCTCCTTCCTTCTAACCTGTCCTCTCCTTCCTTCTAACCTGTCCTCTCCTTCCTTCTAACCTGTCCTCTCCTTCCTTCTAACCTGTCCTCTCCTTCCTTCTAACCTGTCCTCTCCTTCCTTCTAACCTGTCCTCTCCTTCCCTCTAACCTGTCCTCTCCTTCCCTCTAACCTGTCCTCTCCTTCCTTCTAACCTGTCCTCTCCTTCCTTCTAACCTGTCCTCTCCTTCCTTCTAACCTGTCCTCCCCTTCCTTCTAACCTGTCCTCTCCTTCCCTCTAACCTGTCCTCTCCTTCCCTCTAACCTGTCCTCTCCTTCCTTCTAACCTGTCCTCTCCTTCCTTCTAACCTGTCCTCTCCTTCCTTCTAACCTGTCCTCTCCTTCCTTCTAACCTGTCCTCTCCTTCCTTCTAACCTGTCCTATCCTTCCTTCTAACCTGAACTCTCAAAGCAATAGAAGCCCTTTTATTCCTTCTCTAATACTCTTTTCACACTATTGAGCTGAGTCGAACTGAGCCGAGCCAAGCTGTACTGTGCTGGCCTGGTTATGCATCCACAATGTTGTAACAGTTGTTGGAACCGTTGTTGGAACAGTTGACGTAACCGTGCTGGAATGAAAAACGTGAAAGGAAAACATCTGAGCCAGCAGAGTACGGTTTGGGTTGGCACAATAGTGTGAAGAGTGTATTAGAGTATTGTATGATATTTATTGTCTGACATGTTATGTTCTGACCTCCGTCTATCTCTCCTCTGTACTCCTTTGTCAAGTCCCTTTATGTTCGACCGAAAAATGTCACTGGAAGTAAAAGTTTGCGGATGCTGTTCTTACTTCCTCTTGTTCTTCAATATTGGAGGAGACTACAGTTCTATGAAAACAACTTGGTTGTTTTAAGTTGACACGTCTTTTTGATGCATCCATGTTACTTAATGATTAACTGAAAATCACTAACATCGGGATTAGTTACTGATCCAATTGGAGATGAATTTGAGTTGACAAAGTGCTATACAACTCAGATAAGAGGAATGATCCTCAACTCTGAAGCTTCAATTAATATTTGACCTCAATATTGAGGGCTTCTCTTTATGATTATAAAACAATTACATTTTCCTCGAAATTTGATTGTGACATTTGCATTACTGTAATAGAGGTATATTATACTTCAATCCTCTTCAATCCTTTTTTTTGCCAACCGTTACAGTGCAAACTTTTACTTCCAAAATTGTACAATGCAACCTGAATTAAATTACCAAAATGTTATATTTTGCTTTGGTTGTGTGGGTGTAGAAAGCACCCTAAGTTGCTTTTGAATAATGTATTTTGCTCCTGACCTTCTACTGTGGATGGTCTAAACACAGCACCTTTTTCTAAGGAAACAATTTTGAACCCCCCCATATCCCCCCGCCCCCCCCCCCCCCCCCCCCCCCCCACCAAGCATCCCCCCGTACGGTGATGAAGTGCTGATATCTCTTTTGGCTTCTACAGTTTTATTTACCTCTCCTTCCAGAGGGCCAGTCGTCCTTGAACTGGAAGCCTCTGTGGGGTCAGATGGATCTTTAGCAGGACAGGAACACATAAGTCACCGACCCTCGCAGCCCTCCTGCTAGTTTCTACGACAGGCTACCTTCCTTCCCGCTGCTGGCTTTATTAAATTCAGACTGATGATCGGAGAAGCGGTTAACCCCCCCACCACGCTGATAAATGTCCACACCCCCAACCCCGTGGGTTCCCATGGAAACGAAGGGATGTCATCCCCCTGTGGGTTGGCAGGTAGCCTAGTGGTTAAGAGCGTTGGGCCAGTAACTGTAAGGTCGCTGGTTTGAATCCCAGAGCCAGCAAGGTGGAAAGAATTTTGGTTCTGCTGTTAAGCAAGGCAGTTAACCCCCAATAACGACTGCTCCCCGGGCGCCATGGACGTAGGTTAAGGCAACCTCTCTAATTCAGAGCGGTTGTGTTAAATGGGGAAGACACTTTTTGCTGTTCTACAAGTAGGCTGGGCCTGGGTCCCCGAGAGAAATAACGTGCCGTGTTAGCTATGAAGCTTTTGGGAAACTCACCTAAGAAATGTAATAGGGAATGGAACCACTTCGGTCCAGAAGACTTGATATACTGTAACTCAAATAAGCAGCACATGGACTGGCACCATACTGGTTTTTCCCAACATTTTCTGGAATCTCATCTGTCTCTTGGTTTGGAGACACACTAACAGCAGTCGTAAAGGTCAAAAGGGTCCCTTTAAATATCTATGCTGTGCTGTTTCTGTCCTGTTCTCCAGGGAAACAACACACTAAGACACAGTGAGCAGTGCTTAGCCTACAGTCATCTTTCCTTTTTTGTGTTTGACCAAATAACTGTAATTTGATCCTGCAGGTTGCTAACCGAGTCTGTTAAAGTAGGCAATCTCCAAGCACTTCGAACATTCAGGGTACTCAGAGCATTGAAAACTATTTCGGTAATCCCAGGTAAGAGGGAGTCTCCCCTGCTGCTGCAGTGTTACCGAAAAAATGGGTTGCATCTTCTATTGTCCAGTCCACGTACTGTTACTATTTTGTACAAGCCCCTCCCCCCTCTTCCTCCTCTCTCCAATCCAAAGCCACTCTCTCTGACCCTTGACCTCTAGCCACATTCCCCCTCTTTTCTCTCCTCCAATCCTGGCCCTTCACCTGTTGTGTTTTGCCTGTCGTTGGTGCTTTGTCATTGTGTCTGCTTGACTTTCGCTTATTGCAGATATGTTACTGAATTTGTGGACCTGGGCAATGTCTCAGCATTACGGACATTCAGAGTCCTACGAGCACTGAAAACTATCTCAGTCATCCCAGGTGAGAAGGGAGTTTCAAACACTAAGACACCACCCACCGCTGGAAGAACTAAACCCCCCGACTACGTTCCAATACGTCCTTATTAGCACACTACTTAGGATGAAGCAATGCATTCAAAGTGGCCTGCTAGTGTGGGTATTGGAACAGAGTCCCTTGTCATTTCATTTTTGTTTCTGTTGATTAAATAACCAGTGAGTGGAAATGCCAGAGGTGTAGGAAATGAGACCTTTGGGTTGGGTAACCTTTGATTCAAAATTGAGGATTCTCACATTTTTAGGTACTCTATAGAATATGTTTGCCTATAGTTTGTTTTGTATTAAGATGTTAGTTTGTATGTCAGTCATTTATTAAAAATAAAAATAAAATAAATTTAAAAAATATAGTGGTCATGCATCCACGCTTGCGTCCACCTGCTATATGCAAACACTATGCTATAGACATCAACAAAGTGAATGTAGTCCATGGATAAAGTTTCAGCATGACATCTGGCCTGAAGCCCAAAGATCATGTTACCTTTATGGCGGCAGGTAGCCTAGTGGTTAGAGCGTTGGGCCAGTAACTGAAAGGTTGCTGGATAGAATCCCCGAGCTGACAAGGTAAAAATCTGTCATTCTGCCTCTGAACAAGGCAGTAAACCCACTGTTCCTAGGCTGTCATTGTAAATAAGAATTTGTTCTTAACTGACTTGCCTAGTTAAACTCAACAGGTCTCATTCACCCTTAGTGTTTAACATCAAACAGGCATGGGTATAGTCAAATACCACTTCGTATGGTAATAATAACTCAATTCACAACAGATGCTCCCCATTCAGAATGGATCTCTACTCAAGTAGGACTAAATCTCATTTGGATGAAATAGCTGTACAGTACCCTTAGGAACATATAGTGCAGTATATTTCTGAGCAGGACCCTATATGATTTAGGATCTTAATTTGATCACCTTGTTGTTGCAGGAAATGTCATGCACAGCAGGAAATGCAAACTTGTAGTGTATTCATGGTCTAAAAATACTTCTAAAGTTTGTAATTTCCACTTTAAAATGTCCGAATTGATTTGCTCTAACATAAACTGTATCTACCCCTACAAAAAATGTCATTAATTATAATCCAAACAATAATTCACATTTTCTGTTGCTGCAGGATTATTTTCCTGCTGTGATAAACTGGCCAAATTAAGATCCTACATCTGTAATCCTACAGTACATAACATGTCCACTTGACCTGACCAGAGAAAAACCCTCAACTCTACTTTTTACTTTAGCCTAACTAGGGCCTGGAGTTGTTCCTGGTCAGGTCACATAGGGATTGCCAGTACCATAGGTACCCAGTATCTACTCTGAAGGGGCTAACTTACATCAGTCATGGCCCAGGTATTCCACCACTACTTCCTGTTGTCTGGTGCTCTTCAGAGACATGGTGCGTCAGGCTCTTCACGGCTGATCTCCTTTGGCCCACGCCGTCTGCTGTAAATGCCAGAGTGGAAGCGATGGCTTAGAGGCTGTCAATTCTTCTTTGTGTTCATATTGTACTGTGCAGCATTCTGCCCCTGCCCCAGCTACACTACCTTTAATCCAGTAGGAATCAGGATAGTGAGATAATAGCATAGGCTCAGATGATATATAGTTAGCTAGCAAACAAAATGCTAGGAAAACTTGGAAATGCTTTGGGCACACTCTGAGACAGGGTTAAAGTCTAAATATGTCAGTCAGCCAGCCAGCCAGTCAGTAAGTTAGTCAGCCAGTCAGCCACCATAGTCAGCCAGTCAGTTAGTTTGTCAGCCAGTCAGTTAGTTTGTCAGCCAGTCAGTTAGTTTGTCAGCCAGTCAGTTAGTTTGTCAGCCAGTCAGCCAGTCAGTTAGTTTGTCACCCAGTCAGCCAGTCAGTATGTTAGTCAGCCAACCAGCCAGCCAGCTAGTCAGTTAGTTTGTCAGCCAGTCAGCTGCCATAGTCAGCCAGTCAGTAAGTTAGTCAGCCAGTCAGCCGCCATAGTCAGCCAGTCAGTTAATTTGTCAGCCAGGCAGTCAGTCAGTTAGTTTGTCAGCTAGTCAGTCAGCCAGTCAGTCAGTTGGTTTGTCAGCCAGTCAGTCAGCCAGTCAGTCAGTTGGTTTGTCAGCCAGTCAGCCAGTCAGTCAGTCAGCCAGTCAGTCAGTTGGTTTGTCAGCCAGTCAGTCAGCCAGTCAGTCAGTTGGTTTGTCAGTCAGTCAGTTATTTAGTTTATCAGCCAGTCAGCCAGCCAGCCAGCCAGCCTAAACTAGTTCAATTAGATGGTTTCACTCATTATTTTGGGAAGTGTCTGTTGTCAATGAGCATACATTGTGAATTTGCGGTGCATTTTTGATATCTCGAAAAGAAACGCAAGACAATTTTTCTTTCTGCTGTGGTTAGTTTGTTTGCGTTAGCTTTCTTTTTGTCTTCACTGTGGTGTTGGTGTCTTAAAGTTGTGTGTGTGGCTTTGATGTTCTGAATTTGATACTGTACAGTATATTTAATCCATGTCATGATTATGGATAGTGAGTCGTTGTATTGTTCCTAATACAATAGTTGTAATTTGTATAATGTATTATACATAGTAATACACAGTACTTAAGTCGTACTGTGTACCGTTACTACTATACTGTATGTGATTGTAAAAAGTAACCCGACCACTAGCTTCCAGAATTTTTTATCATTTTTTAAAAATGTTTTGTTAATAAATTACATATTCACAATAACCATAACTTCAGATTCTAGATCTAAACCAACTCCTTATGATTACACAGAGCTAGTTAGCCAAAGATAATTACCGTGTCCATTTCCATGTCCATGTGTGTGCATGCTGACCTATTGACCTCTGCCCCTGTTTTCCTGGGAAGGCCTGAAGACCATCGTGGGTGCGCTGATCCAGTCAGTGAAGAAGCTTGCGGACGTGATGATCCTAACCGTTTTCTGCCTCAGTGTGTTCGCCCTCATCGGCCTTCAGCTCTTCATGGGTAACCTGCGACAGAAGTGTGTACGCAGCACGGCGCACTGCGTCAACAACACCCTCAACACCAACACAACCTTTTTCTGCAACAACCGGACGTGGTCCTCACTCAAAGACTTTATTGCAGACGAAGGTGAGCACTGTGTGTCAGTTAAACGCCTGTTTAATTGATTCATGAATGTATCACTTATTTAAAATGTTGACCCTATTGAGAGCAAAGATTTGTTATGTTTGAGGAGACTGAAAATAGTCAGCCAGTCAGTTAGTTTGTCAGCCAGCCAGTCAGTTAGTTTGTCAGCCAGTCAGCCAGCCAGTCAGCCAATCAGCCAATCAGCCAGTCAGTTAGCCAGGCAGTCTGTTTGTCAGCCAGTCAGTTCATTTGTCACTATTAGGAGACCTCTCGTCTATTGGAGTTTTCCTGTACTGGATAGTTGAGCTTTGTGCCAAAATGAGAACCCCAACGAATACTCTGCAGTGGGCAGTTATATTTTATATTTGAATATACAGTATATTATATATACAGTTGAAGTCGGAAGTTTACAGTCGGAAGTTTACACTCTAGCCAAATACATTTAAACTCAGTTTTTCCACAATTCCTGACATTTAATCCTAGTACAAATTCCCTGTTTTAGGTCAGTTAGGATCACCACTTTATTTTAAGAATGTGAAATGTCAGAATAATAGTGGAGAGAATGATTTATTTCAGCTTTTATTTCTTTCATCACATTCCCAGTGGGTCAGAAGTTTACATACGCTCAATTAGTATTTGTTAGCATTGCCTTTAAATTGTTTAACTTGGGTCAAACATTCCGGGTAGCCTTCCACAAGCTTCCCACAATAAGTTGTGTGAATTTTGGCCCATTCCTCCTGACAGAGCTGGTGTAACTGAGTCAGGTTGTAGGCCTCCTTGCTCGCACATGCTTTTTCTGTTCTGTCCACAACATTTCTATGGGATTGAGGTCAGGGCTTTGTGATGGCCACTCAAATACCTTGACTTTGTTGTCCTTAAGCCATTTTGCCACAACTTTGGAAGTCTGCTTGGTCATTGTCCATTTGGAAGACCCATTTGTGACCAAGCTTTAACTTCCTGACTGATGTCTTGAGATGTTGCTTCAATATATCAACATAATTTTCCATCTCATGATGCCATCTATTTTGTGAAGTGCACCAGTCCCTCCTGCAGCAAAGCACCCCCACAACATGATGCTGCCACCCCAGTGCTTCACGGTTGGGATGGTTGTTCTTCGACTTGCAAGCATCCCCCTTTTTCCTCCAAACATAACGATGGTCATTATGGCCAAACAGTTCTAGTTTTGTTTCATCAGACCAGAGGACATTTCTCCAAAAAGTACGATCTTTGTCCCCATGTGCAGTTGCAAACCGTAGTCTGGCTTTTATATGTGTATATGTGTATATGTGTTTCATTGGTGGAAGGAGAGGAGGAACAAAATGCAGCGTGGTACGTATCCATAATATCATTTAATAGAGAATGAATACAAATTACAAAAGAACAAGAAAATAAATGAAAACCGAAACAGTACCGTATGGTGCAAACACTAACACAGGAAACAATCACCCACAAAACACAATAGAAAACAGGCTACCTAAATATGGCTCCCAATCAGAGACAACGACTGACACCTGCCTCTGATTGAGAACCATACTAGGCCAAACACATAGAAATATAACATACAGAACAAAACATAGAAAAACAACATAGAATGCCCACCCCAACTGACGCCCTGACCAAACTAAAATAAAGACGTAAAAAAGGAACTAAGGTCAGAACGTGACAATATGGCAGTTTTGGAGCAGTGGCTTCTTCCTTGCTGAGCGGCCTTTCAGGTTATGTCGATATAGGACTCGTTTTACTGTGGATATAGATACTTTTCTACCTGTTTCCTCCAGCGTCTTCACAAGGTCATTTTCTGTTGTTCTGGGATTGATTTGCACTTTTCACACCAAAGTACGTTCATCTCTAGGAGACAGAACGTGTCTCCTTCCTGAGTGGTATGACGGCTGCGTGGTCCCATGGTGTTTATACTTGCGTACTATTGTTTGTACAGATGAATGTGGTACCTTCAGGTGTTTGGAAATTGCTCCCAAGGATGAACCAGACTTTTGGAGGTCTACAATTGTTTTTCTGAGGTCTTGGTTGATTTATTTAGATTTTCCCATGATGTCAAGCAAAGAGGCATTGAGTTTGAAGTTAGGCCTTGAAATACATCCACAGGTACACCTCCAATTGACTCAAATGATGTCAATTCGCCTATCAGAAGCTTCTAAACCCAAGACATAATTTTCTGGAATTTTCCAAGCTGTTTAAAGGCACAGTCAACTTATTGTATGTAAACTTCTGACCCACTGGAATTGTGATACAGTGAATTATAAGTGAAATAATCTGTCTGTAAACAATTGTTGGAAATATTCCTTGTGTCATGCACAAAGTAGATGTCCTAACCGACTTGCCAAAACTATAGTTTGTTAACGAGAAATTTGTGGAGTGGTTGAAAAACTAGTTGTAATGACTCCAACCTAAGTGATGTTAACTTCCAACTTCAACTGTACATCACATGCGACTCGTAACAAGACTAAGCAATTAGCCTATTCAAATGTTTATCTGACTACATAAAGATAATAAGCAATATGTCAGACACTATGGTTGAGTTACAGTAACAGAACACTATAGTTAAAGTAATAGAACACTATAGTTACAGTAATAGAACACTATAGTTACAGTAGTAGAACACTATAGTTACAGTAATAGAACACTATAGTTGAGTTACAGTAATAGAACACTATAGTTGAGTTACAGTAATAGAACACTATAGTTACAGTAATAGAACACTATAGTTACAGTAATAGAACACTATAGTTACAGTAATAGAACACTATAGTTACAGTAATAGAACACTATAGTTACAGTAGTAGAACACTATAGTTGAGTTACAGTAATAGAACACTATAGTTGAGTTACAGTAATAGAACACTATAGTTACAGTAACAGAACACTATAGTTAAAGTAATAGAACACTATAGTTACAGTAATAGAACACTATAGTTACAGTAGTAGAACACTATAGTTACAGTAATAGAACACTATAGTTACAGTAATAGAACACTATAGTTACAGTAGTAGAACACTATAGTTGAGTTACAGTAATAGAACACTATAGTTGAGTTACAGTAATAGAACACTATAGTTACAGTAATAGAACACTATAGTTACAGTAATAGAACACTATAGTTACAGTAGTAGAACACTATAGTTACAGTAATAGAACACTATAGTTACAGTAATAGAACACTATAGTTACAGTAGTAGAACACTATAGTTGAGTTACAGTAATAGAACACTATAGTTGAGTTACAGTAATAGAACACTATAGTTACAGTAATAGAACACTATAGTTACAGTAATAGAACACTATAGTTACAGTAGTAGAACACTATAGTTGAGTTACAGTAATAGAACACTATAGTTGAGTTACAGTAATAGAACACTATAGTTACAGTAATAGAACACTATAGTTACAGTAATAGAACACTATAGTTACAGTAATAGAACACTATGGTTGAGTTACAGTAGTAGAACACTATAGTTGAGTTACAGTAATAGAACACTATAGTTGAGTTACAGTAATAGAACACTATAGTTACAGTAATAGAACACTATAGTTACAGTAATAGAACACTATAGTTACAGAAATAGAACACTAGAGTTACAGTAATAGAACACTATATTTGAGTTGCAGTAATAGAACACTATAGTTACAGTAATAGAACACTATAGTTGAGTTACAGTAATATAACACTATAGTTACAGTAATAGAACACTGTAGTTGAGTTACAGTAATAGAACACTATAGTTACAGTAATAGAACACTATAGTTGAGTTACAGTAATAGAACACTATAGTTGAGTTACAGTAATAGAACACTATAGTTACAGTAATAGAACACTATAGTTGAGTTACAGTAATATAACACTATAGTTACAGTAATAGAACACTATAGTTGAGTTACAGTAATAGAACACTATAGTTACAGTAATAGAACACTATAGTTGAGTTACAGTAATAGAACACTATAGTTACAGTAATAGAACACTATAGTTACAGTAATAGAACACTATAGTTGAGTTACAGTAATAGAACACTATAGTTACAGTAATAGAACACTATAGTTACAGTAATAGAACACTATAGTTGAGTTACAGTAATAGAACACTATAGTTACAGTAATAGAACACTGTAGTTGAGTTACAGTAATAGAACACTATAGTTACAGTAATAGAACACTATAGTTGAGTTACAGTAATAGAACACTATAGTTGAGTTACAGTAATAGAACACTATAGTTACAGTAATAGAACACTATAGTTACAGTAATAGAACACTATAGTTACAGTAATAGAACACTATAGTTACAGTAATAGAACACTATAGTTACAGTAATAGAACACTATAGTTACAGTAATAGAACACTATAGTTGAGTTACAGTAATAGAACACTATATTTGAGTTACAGTAATAGAACACTATAGTTACAGTAATAGAACACTATAGTTGAGTTACAGTAATATAACACTATAGTTACAGTAATAGAACACTATAGTTGAGTTACAGTAATAGAACACTATAGTTACAGTAATAGAACACTATAGTTGAGTTACAGTAATAGAACACTATAGTTGAGTTACAGTAATAGAACACTATAGTTACAGTAATAGAACACTATGGTTGAGTTACAGTAATATAACACTATAGTTGAGTTACAGTAATAGAACACTATAGCTGAGTTACAGTAATAGAACACTATAGTTACAGTAATAGAACACTGTAGTTGAGTTACAGTAATAGAACACTGTAGTTGAGTTACAGTAATATAACACTATAGTTGAGTTACAGTAATATAACACTATAGTTAGAGTAGTATAACACTGTAGTTGAGTTACAGTAATGGAACACTATGGTTGAGTTACAGTAATAGAACACTATAGTTGAGTTACAGTAATAGAACACTATGGTTGAGTTACAGTAATAGAACACTATGGTTTAGTTACAGTAATAGAACACTATAGTTACAGTAACAGAACACTATAGTTACAGTAATAGAACACTATAGTTACAGTAACAGAACACTATAGTTACAGTAATAGAACACTATAGTTACAGCAATAGAACACTATAGTTACAGTAATAGAACACTATAGTTACAGTAATAGAACACTATAGTTACAGTAATAGAACACTATAGTTGAGTTACAGTAGTAGAACACTATAGTTGAGTTACAGTAGTAGAACACTATAGTTGAGTTACAGTAATAGAACACTATGGTTACAGTAATAGAACACTATAGTTGAGTTACAGTAATAGAACACTATAGTTACAGTAATAGAACACTATAGTTGAGTTACAGTAATAGAACACTATGGTTGAGTTACAGTAATAGAACACTATGGTTGAGTTACAGTAATAGAACACTATGGTTGAGTTACAGTAATAGAACACTATAGTTACAGTAATAGAACACTATAGTTGAGTTACAGTAATAGAACACTATAGTTGAGTTACAGTAATAGAACACTATAGTTACAGTAATAGAACACTATGGTTGAGTTACAGTAATATAACACTATAGTTGAGTTACAGTAATAGAACACTATAGTTACAGTAATATAACACTATAGTTGAGTTACAGTAATAGAACACTATGGTTGAGTTACAGTAATAGAGAGAGAGAGAGAGAGAGAGAGAGAGAGAGAGAGAGAGAGAGAGAGAGAGAGAGAATCAATGTCTTGTGCCTTGGCTCATGGGAGAGGGAGAGAAAGAGAGAGTGTAGGCCAGCGCAGGTCAGGAACAAAGAAGAGCGATAATAATGAATCTAAGACCCTTTTATAAGCATCTGAGTTGTTTGGATTCAAAATCTGACTTGTTGACCAATAGCTTTACTGTTGAGTTAACTTCCAATCAGATATCAGACCTACATGATGTAAAGACTGGCACAATCTAATTAGACTCATGAAATGGCGTGGGCGTGCCTCAAGTTTCTGTGACGTTGAGTTTTCACTCAAGGCTATGTGTGTTGTCCTCGGAATATGAGACAGTGAACAACACTGCAGCAGTAATTGAATGGTATTACTGCCCTCAAAGTGACTCTTCTTATCAGCTGTATGCAACGATGTGTGTGTGTTGTCTTCGGAACACCTCAGTGTCTCTCCCACCCACATTTTGTCTCACCTCTTTGAAGCAGAGCGTCTGTTGTCTTTACATCATGTAGGTCTGATGTAAAGACAGCCAAGCTCAATCCAGCACAGTGAAAGTATTTTACTGATTTCATCTGGTTAAACTCAGGTCTGGCTCTCATACTGTCGTAGCGATTGACGTTTCTTAACTGCACTAATATGGTCACGTTGTTGGTCGTGGGTCTCTTAGCTTTGGATGAGTCTTGCAGTTGTGTGACAGTGGTGTCAACAAAACGCTACTTGCAGCTATAACATGACATGTTTGTAAGGGATAATTTGTAGCCTAGAAAAAAGTCCCACACAGCAGTTCTGAAGCATGACATGGGCACGCATGACATGGCAGAGTTCCATTCCAGTGTCCTCTTTACTGCACTATCCAAACAGGCAGTAACAGAGACAGCCCTGCAGCGATTGCACAACTAGAGTGGGTCCTCCCTCACCGACACAGATTACGGCGTGCTTACTTTTGCTGCACAACTGATGTGGGGCAGATGTTTAAATGGACAGTCGTTCCTCTAATCATGAATGGTCACGTGACCGGACTTCGTATTTCATATTTAAAGTTATTACATATTTCATGATTGACATTTTCCGATTATTTCATACAGTTACATATACTGTATGTAGATGAGTCAGAGGGTCACGGACATTTTTACATTGTTCAAAGGCTGTGCTTCTTAATCCTGGTCCCGGGGACCCAAAGAGGTGCACATTGTACGACGCTTAAAGATGAGAGTACATGAGACAACCAAACCAACAAGGCATTTCCTGAGATTGCGTCTACTGTTTTTTCTTTAAAACAGCAATAATGTAAAATTAATAAAAAATACACAAAACACCCTTATCAAAATGTAAGACTCATCTTTCAAAAACGCATCTAGTCAATCTGCACAGTACAGTGGTGAAATGTGAAAGCTGTCGCTGAAGAGTGGCTCTGGGCTGTCGCTGAAAAGTGGCTCTGGGGTCCGGCTTTTGTGTGTGTGTATGTGTGCGCGTGTATGTGTGTGTGTGTGTGTGTGTGTGTGTGTGTGTGTGTGTGTGTGTGTGTGTGTGTGTGTGTGTGTGTGTGTGTGTGTATGTGTGTTGGAGAGGTGCATGGTCCATAAAGGAGGAACATTTAAGGCCATGCTGAAACCAGGAATGCCGACAACTGACGGAGGGTTCGGGCCGCCTGCCAAAGTGCCAGTCAGGCGAGCCCTTCTCCAGCCCCTCTCCTCCTGCGGCTCCTCTCCCAGCCCCATAGTGGTCTAACGGCACTCAAACCCTCTAGAGTGGGACAGTGAAGCTGAAACGCTGTGAAAAGGAGGCGAGATAAAATGGAGGAACGCTTAGCATGAAGGAGCGTTGGAGTGGACATGGAGCCTTCTGGACTTGTAATCTCTTAGTGGGCTCTAGTGGGAGTCGGCAGCAACACAGTCAACGGGTTATGCTATTGCTATTTATTCTTTCATTTCCATCCCCTTCAACTTCAAGCAGTCTCTGCTATCCATCACCTTACACAAATGTAAAATGTCCAAGGCAGGCCTCGGTATTGATCCCTAAAAGCTCGGGTGAAACACGAAACAAAACAATTTTCTTAATTTGATAAATGGCTAAAATCGTACGTCCAGTGGGTTATTTAAGGGTGGACTGATGTAAGATCAATGTTGATGCCTTATGATTAATATAGTCGATAAACTTCTTTCCCCGACCAGGGCAGGAGTTCTGGTCATAAGGTCTGAGTGCCACTGACAGACGTTTGACCTTGAGATGAAAATGCTTGCAGGATCAGCAATACTAGGGTCATGTAATCAAGTTAATCCCTTTAATCAAAATAATCACTGTAATCACATTAATCAAATCCAGGTCTCATCCATTATATTATTTTTGAAAACTACTACAAAGTGTATTCAAATTAATCCTTGTAATCAAATGAATCGAATCCAGGCCTCTTCTGTTATTTTCTTTGATTTCAGATAACTACTACAAAGTGGAGGGAGCGAAGGATGCCTTAATATGTGGGGACGGGAGTGATGCTGGGTAAGTGACTACTCTTTCTCATCCTTCCTTTGCTCTTCTTGCTATCAGTGAAGAAAATCCAGTGATTATGAATGTGGGTTAGAGTGATGATAGCCTGGTCCCATTCTGTACATGCTGTGGCCAGCTCTCCTCTTGTTAATCTTGTTTTGCATGGCTGAAGCCCAAACAGACTGGACCACCAGGCTAGTGTAATGGTGGCTTGTAGATGGTACAACCATAGCCTCGTGAACCATAGCCTCGTGAACCATAGCCTCTTGAACCATAGACTCATGAACCATAGACTCATGCTGTATACTCTAATCTAGTACATGCCGTTGAGCATTACTAAAGGACGTCACGAAGGGGCCCTGAGGTTAAGGTTTAGGTGGCTGAGGTGATGCCTGTCGCTGTGTGGCTAAGTCAACAGAGATAGCCTGGCTCTGAGGGTGTGAGTCAGCAAAACGGAGTGATGGCGACCGATGGTGACTCAGCTGCCCTCAGGCTGTAGAGAGACGAGACCATGGGCTTATCATCCACCACCCAGCCTGTGAGAGCCAATAGGCTTTAACAAGAGAGTGGGCCTTGACAGTGATGTTAATTTTGGTTGTGTTTATTATGTGCCCGAGGTGGTTTCCCCAAACTATGCTTAATAAGTAACCTTGTCTTGGACGGGAACACTTGTGTTAGCTCCCAGAGCTAATGCCTTGTTTAGGCTTTAGCTCAGAGGGATAATGCCTTTTTGAGCCGTGCGGATGGCACTGGTGTTCTAGGCAGTAGTCTTACAGGTCCAAGAAGGACTGAATCCCATAGTTTAAAAAAATATATATATTTTTTCTACAATTCATGATTATCTCCCACATTGACTGAAGTGAAATGAAATTGAACCCAACTCTGATGTATTTTGGACCGAGATTTGGAATGGCGAGGGGATGTACTCTATTTTGGACTGAGATGGGAGTGGTGATTCGGAGAATATACGTGTTGCTGCTTGGCAGTGACCTCTAAAATCCCTCAGAGTTTACAGTGTACATTTTAGGAGACCAAGCGGCAGTTTTTTTGTCCACAGTAAAGAAGGAAATGAGCCTGGACATAACTACACTGAGTACGCAACAGTGAAAAACATTTGTCCATGAAAATATGGCATCTTTCTTAGTCAAGAAATAACATCTAAGTCACTTTCACCTACAGACAGACGTGGGAACAAAGAGGCTGTTCATCGCACATGATATCTGTGTTGTCCCAAACCCTCTGATGTAGGTCTGAGACATTCTCAGTCTCATTCTCAACCCGGCTACTCATCAAATGACTGTATTGTCCATAGACATAGAATTAATGAATACCCTTAACACTAGCACGACCCGTCCCACCGACACTCTAATCCTGTAATGCCAAGTGCTTTTGGAGGGCGGGCAGGAGTGGCAGGAGAGGAGTTATTGATGCCAACACTGCCAGGGCAAAGATCTAGGAATTTACAAATGTAAATAATACCCATCTGTGTTCTGTTGGGTGCCAAGCACAAATGTTCTCCACTGTTTCCATGTTAATTAGAAATAAGGCTCTGTTTCTGGTCTGGTATTGATATTTGAACAACTGTAATGGGTTCAAATACATGGTTTGTGTTGGTGCAGGACATTATTGGAAGGTGTCAGTGGTGGAAAAAGTACTCAATTATCATACTTGAGTAAAAGTAAAGATACCTTAATAGAAAATGACAAGTAAAAGTGCAAGTAACCCAGTAAAATACTACTTGAGGAAAAGTCTAAAAGTATTTAGTTTTAAATATACTTAAGTATCAAAAGTATAACTGATTTCACATTCCTTATATTAAACAAACCAGACGGCACCATTTTCTTGTTTTGTTTAATTTACGGATAGCCAGGGGCACACTCCAACACTCAGACATAATTTACAAACTAAGCATTTGTGTTCAGGGAGTCTGCCAGATCAGAGGCAGTAGGGATGACCAGGGATATTCTCTTGATGAGTGTGTAAATTGGACCATTTTACTGTCCTGCTAAGCATTCAAAATGGAACGAGTACTTTTGGTTGTCAGGGAGAATGTGTGCAGTAAAAAGTACATTATTTTCTTTAGGAATGTAGTGAAGTAAAAGTAAAAGTTGTCAAAAATATAAATAGTAAGGTACAGATACCCCAAAAAACAAAGTAGTATTTTAAAGTATTTTTACTTAAGTACTTTACACCACTGGAAGGTATCCATTATTGGAAAGCACTTGTTATCAGTATGAATACATGGATAAATGTATTAGAAACAGATCAATCAATAAGTAAGTTACTATACTGAATATACATTTAAACAATATTACTGAGATATAGTTCATATAAGGAAATCAGTCAATTTAAATAAATTTGTTAGGCTCTAGTCTATGGATTTCACATGACTCGGCATGGGCGCAGGCATGGGTGGGCCTATCCATGGGTGGGCCTGGGAGGGCATAGGCCACTTGGGAGCCAGGCCCATCCACTGCGGAGCCAGGCCCAGCAAATCAGAATGAGTTTTTCCCCACAAAAGGGCTTTATTACAGACAAAAATGCTCATCATGGCTGGTCTCGGACGATACCACAGGTGAATAAGCCGGATATGGAAGTCCTGGGCTGGCGTGGTTACACGTGGTCTGCGGTTGTGAGGCCGATTGGACATGCTGCCAAATTCTCTCAAATGATGTTGGAGGCGGCTTATCGTAGAGAAACTAACATTAAATTCTCTGGCAACAGCTCTGGTGGACATTCCTGCAATCAGCATGCCAATTGCACGCTCCCTCAAAATTTGAGACATCTGTGGCATTATGTTGTGACAAAACTGCACATTTTAGAATGGCCTTTTGTTGTCCCCAGCACAAGGTGCACCTGTGTAATGATCATGCTGTTTAATCAGCTTCTTGACATGCCACACCTGTCAGGTGGATGGATTATCTTGGCAAAGGAGAAATGCTCACTAACAGGGATGTAAACAAATTTCTGCACAAAATTTGAAAGACAAAAGCTTTTTGTGCATATTAGAACATTTCAGGGATCTTTTATTTCAGCTCATGAAACACTGGACCAACACTGTGTTTATATATTTGTTCTGTATAGATTCAATTATTCAATAAATATTAGATGTCATTGTTATTATTTCGTGCGTGCCTAAAGTCACAGTTTTGCCAGATTTGAAGAGTATCATTTAAGTGGTTTTATGAGCTCTTTGAACCAGTGATCTGACATTGTTGCATCATATCAGGGTAATAGTCAGGTCGGGTCATGCTCACAGACAATAGTCCCCACTTTCAATTTCATCTCCTACTTTTATACTTACAAGAGAAATATGGAAAATTAATACCAACAACATTGTGCCCATGTCTTTTCCAGGAACTCACACAAGCAATCACACAGGCATTCTCCATCTTTTATGAGCAAAGGATGCACTGACACATGATGCAAACCACTTCCAATGCCCTCAATGCCCGTGATCCTAGCTCATGCTTTCAACTTTCCCCTGCCACAAATGTTTGAAACATTATCTTAAACGCAGCTGTAATTGACAACGTGATATCATCAACATTCAAATCTTTTTTTTGTTTATTCCTGTAAGACTGGGAATATATTGAACGTATAAAGACATTGGGGTTGTGAGTTATTGGGAGGCTGCCTAACGGGAGAGCGGTGTAACGGTCCATTGGGGTGAGTTATGATGGGCTGGGGACTCGGTGAATGTAACATCTGCCTCCAGCTACAAAAAGACAAAGGACAGATCTGTCTGTCTCTCTGAGAGATAACGGCCAATCGAAACGCACGATACAGCGTGTATCCACGAATGATAAAACAATTTAAATGGCACAATAAAGGATTTAAATCCTGTGGCCTTACATGGCCTTACATTATGTCTCACCTTTATTTTTTTCAATGTGTTTTTTTCTCCAAAATCCAAACACCCATCTAAGTGGTTAGAGGCTTGAACTCCCCCCCCCCCCCCCCCCCAAATATTGACTGGAAAATACAGTGCATTTGGAAAGTATTCAGACCCCTTGACTTTTTCCACATTTGGTTACGTTACAGCCTTATTCTAAAATGGATAAATTAAATAAAAGTCCTCATCAATCTACATACAATACCCCATAATGATCAAGCGAAAACAGGTTTTTAGACATTTTTGCAAATTATTTAAAAGAAAAAACTGAATATCTTATTTACTTAAGTATTCAGAACCTTTGCTTTAAGACTCGAAATTGAGCTCAGGTGCATCCTGTTTCCATTGATCATCCTTCAGATGTTTCTACAACTTGATTGGAGTCCACCTGTGGTAAATTCAATTGATTGGACATGATTTGGAAAGGTACACACCTGTCTATATAAGATCCCACAGTTGACAGTGCATGTCAGAGAAAAAAACAAGACATGAGGTCGAAGGAATTGTCTGTAAAGCAACGAGACAGGATTGTGTCGAGGCACAGATCTGGGGAAGGGTACCAAAAATGTCTGCAGAACTGTGTCCCCAAGATCACAGTGGCCTGCATCATTCTTAAATGGAAGAAGTTTGGAACCACCAAGACTCTTCCGAGAGCAGGCCTCCCGGCCAAACTGAGCATCGGGGGAGAAGGGCCTTGGTCAGAGAGGTGACTGAGAATTTGAAGGTCACTCTGACAGAGCTCCAGAGTTCCTCTGTGGAGATGGGAGAACCTCCCAGAAGGACAACCATCTCTCAAGCCTTTACAGTAGGGTGGGCAGACGGAAGCCACCCCTCAGTAAAAGGCACATGACAGCCAATTTGGAGTTTGCCAAAAGGCACCTAAAGACTCTCAGACCATGAGAAACAAGATTCTCTGGTCTGATGAAACCAATATTTAACTGAATGACAAACGTTACGTCTGGAGGAAACCTGACACTATCCCTACGGTGAAGCATGGTGGTGGCAGCATCATACTGTGGGGATGTTTTTCAGTGGCAGGGACTCAAATCAAAATCAAATCAAATTTTAATTGTCACATACACATGGTTAGCAGATGTTAATGCGAGTGTAGCGAAATGCTTGTGCTTCTAGTTCCGACAATGCAGTAATAACCAACAAGTAATCTAACCTAACAATTCCACAACTACTACCTTATACACACAAGTGTAAAGGGATAAAGAATATGTACATAAAGATATATGAATGAGTGATGGTACAGAACGGCATAGGCAAGATGCTGTAGATGGTATAGAGTACAGCACATACATATGAGATGAGTAATGTAGGGTATATAAACATAAAGTGGCATAGTTTAAAGTGGCTAGTGATACATGTATTACATAAAGATGGCAAGATGCAGTAGATGATATAGAGTACAGTATATACATATACATATGAGATGAGTAATGTAGGGTATGTAAACATTATATTAAGTGGCATTGTTTAAAGTGGCTAGTGATACATTTTTACATAATTTCCATCAATTCCCATTATTAAAGTGGCTGGAGTTGAGTCAGTATGTTGGCAGCGGCCACTAAATGTTAGTGGTGGCTGTTTAACAGTCTGATGGCCTTGAGATAGAAGCTGTTTTTCAGTCTCTCGGTCCCTGCTTTGATGCACCTGTACTGACCTCGCCTTCTGGATGATAGCGGGGTGAACAGGCAGTGGCTCGGGTGGTTGTTGTCCTTGATGATCTTTATGCCCTTCCTGTGGCATCGGGTGGTGTAGATGTCCTGGAGGGCAGGTAGTTTGCCCCCGGTGATGCGTTGTGCAGACCTCACTACCCTCTGGAGAGCCTTACGGTTGTGGGCGGAGCAGTTGCCGTACCAGGCGGTGATACAGCCCGACAGGATGCTCTCGATTGTGCATCTGTAGAAGTTTGTGAGTGCTTTTGGTGACAAGCCGAATTTCTTCAGCCTCCTGAGGTTGAAGAGGCGCTGCTGCGCCTTCTTCACAACGCTGTCTGTGTGGGTGGACCAATTCAGTTTGTCCGTGATGTGTACACCGAGGAACTTAAAACTTTCCACCTTCTCCACTACTGTCCCGTCGATGTGGATAGGGGGGTGCTCCCTCTGCTGTTTCCTGAAGTCCACAATCATCTCCTTTGTTTTGTTGACGTTGAGTGTGAGGTTATTTTCCTGACACCACACTCCGAGGGCCCTCACCTCCTCCCTGTAGGCCGTCTCGTCGTTGTTGGTAATCAAGCCTACCACTGTAGTGTCGTCCGCAAACTAGATGATTGAGTTGGAGGCGTGCATGGCCACGCAGTCGTGGGTGAACAGGGAGTACAGGAGAGGGCTCAGAACGCACCCTTGTGGGGCCCCAGTGTTGAGGATCAGCGGGGTGGAGATGTTGTTACCTACCCTCACCACGTGGGGGCGGCCCGTCAGGAAGTCCAGGACCCAGTTGCACAGGGCGGGGTCGAGACCCAGGGTCTCGAGCTTGATGACGAGTTTGGAGGGTACTATGGTGTTAAATGCTGAGCTGTAGTTGATGAACAGCATTCTCACATAGGTATTCCTCTTGTCCAGATGGGTTAGGGCAGTGTGCAGTGGGGTTGCGATTGCGTCTTCTGTGGACCTATTGGGTCGGTAAGCAAATTGGAGTGGGTCTAGGGTGTCAGGTAGGGTGGAGGTGATATGGTCCTTGACTAGTCTCTCAAAGCACTTCATGATGACGGAAGTGAGTGCTACGGGGCAGTAGTCGTTTAGCTCAGTTACCTTAGCTTTCTTGGGAACATGAACAATGGTGGCCCTCTTGAAGCATGTGGGAACAGCAGACTGGGATAAGGATTGATTGAATATGTCCTTAAACACACCAGCCAGCTGGTCTGCGCATGCTCTGAGGACGCGGCTGGGAATGCCGTCTGGGCCTGCAGCCTTGCGAGGGTTAACACGTTTAAATGTTTTACTCACCTCGGCTGCAGTGAAGGAGAGCCCGCAGGTTTTGGTAGCGGGCCGTGTCAGTGTATTGTCCTCAAAGCGAGCAAAAAAGTTATTTAGTCTGTCTGGGAGCAAGACATCCTGGTCCGCGACGGGGCTGGTTTTCTTTTTGTAATCCGTGATTGACTGTAGACCCTGCCACATACCTCTTGTGTCTGAGCTGTTGAATTGCGACTCTACTTTGTCTCTATCCTGGCACTTAACTTGTTTGATTGCCTTGCGGAGGGAATAGCTACACTGTTTGTATTCGGTCATGTTTCTGGTCACCTTGCCCTGGTTAAAAGCAGTGGTTCGCGCTTTCAGTTTCACGCGAATGCTGCCATCAATCCACAGTTTCTGGTTTGGGAATGTTTTAATCGTTGCTGTGGGTACGACATCGTCAATGCACTTTCTAATGAACTTGCTCACCGAATCAGCGTATTCGTCAATATTGTTGTTGGACGCAATGCGGAACATATCCCAATCCACGTGATCGAAGCAGTCTTGAAGCGTGGAATGAATCAGATTGTTCGGACCAGCGTTGAACAGACCTGAGCGCAGGAGCTTGCTGTTTTAGTTTCTGTTTGTAGGCTGGAAGCAACAAAATGGAGTCGTGGTCAGCTTTTCCGAAAGGAGGGCAGGGGAGGGCCTTATATGCGTCGCGGAAGTTAGTATAACAATGATCCAAGGTTTTACCAGCCCTGGTAGCACAATCGATATGCTGATAGAATTTAGGGAGTTTTGTTTTCAGATTAGCCTTGTTAAAATCCCCAGCGACGATGAATGCAGCCTCAGGGTGTGTTGTTTCCAGTTTACATAGAGTTAGATAAAGTTTGTTCAGGGCCATCGATGTGTCTGCTTGGGGGGGAATATATACGACTGTGATTATAATCGAAGAGATTTCCCTTGGTAGATAATGCGGTCGACATTTGATTGTGAGGAATTCTAAATCAGGTGAACAGAATGACTTGAGTTCCTGTATGTTGTTATGATCACACCACGTCTCGTTAATCATAAGGCATACACCCCCGCCCCTCTTCTTACCAGAAAGATGTTTGTTTCTGTCGGCGCGATGCGTGAAGAAACCAGCTGGCTGCACCGACTCTGTTAGCGTCTCTCGAGTGAGCCATGTTTCCGTGAAGCAAAGAACGTTACAGTCTCTGATGTCTCTCTGGAATTTTTTATTTTTTATTTTTTATTTCACCTTTATTTAACCAGGTAGGCTAGTTGAGAACAAGTTCTCAATTGCAACTGCGACCTGGCCAAGATAAAGCATAGCAGTGTGAACAGACAACATCACAGAGTTACACATGGAGTAAACAATAAACAAGTCAATAACATAGTAGAAAAGAAAAAAAAAGAATCTATATACAATGTGTGCAAAAGGCATGAGGAGGTAGGCAATAAATAGGCCATAGGAGCGAATAATTACAATTTAGCAGATTAACACTGGAGTGATAAATCATCAGATGATCATGTGCAAGTAGAGATACTGGTGTGCAAAAGAGCAGAAAAGTAAATAAATAAAAACAGTATGGGGATGAGGTAGGTAAATTGGGTGGGCTATATACCGATGGACTATGTACAGCTGCAGCGATCGGTTAGCTGCTCAGATAGCAGATGTTTAAAACCTGTTTAGGCCAGGGGTGCCGCTAGCGGCACTCCTCCCACATTCCATTGAAAAGGCAGAGCGGCAAATTCAAAAAAAAAATTCTTTGAAATATTTAACTTTCACACATTAACAAGTCCAATACAGCATTTGAAAGATAAACATCTTGTCAATCCAGCCAACATGTCCGATTTTTTAAATGTTTTACAGAGAAAACACCACATATATTTATGTTAGGTCACCACCAAATAAAAAAAGACAGACAGACATTTTTCACAGCACAAGTAGGCTGCAGGTAGCATGCACAAGCCAACCTAACTAACCTAGAACCAACCTAAATAACCTAGAAAAAACTACCTCAGATGACAGTCCTATAACATGTTACACAATAAATCTATGTTTTGTTCAAAAAAATTGCATATTTTAGCTATAAATCAGTTTTACATTACTGCTACCATCATAGCTAGTCAGAAATCGCACGGGAGTAGCCAGAGAAAATACAGACACCAACGTCAACTACCTAATTACTCATCATAAAACATTTCAGACAAATATATGGTGGATAGCTAATGAAAGACAAATATCTTGTGAATACAGACAATATTTCCGATTGTTGAAGTGTTTTACAGCGAAAACACAATATATCGTTATATTAGCTTACTACAATAGCTAGCACACAGCAGCATTGATTCTAGTCAAACGGTAGCGTTAGCACAGTTCGACAGATATATGAAAAAGCATCACAAATTGGATCCTTATCTTTGTTGATCTTCCATCAGAATGTTCTCCAAGGGGTCCTTTGTTCAGAAACGTCTTTATTTCGATCCAGAACGAACAATTTCCCTCTTGAATTAGCAAGCACACTTGCCGTGCGATGCTAACCTCTCATTCTTGAACCAATTCTTGCGTCGCATCACGTCTAAAGTCCAGAATAAATTTCAATAATATAATTAAACTATATTGAAAAAACATACTTTAGGATGATATTGTGACATGTATCAAAGAAAATCGAAGCCAGAGATCATATTCACCTTTAAAAAGATTCTTCCATGAGCCGAGTACAGGTCCTACTTCGCGCCCAGGGAAAAAAAAAAAGTGCGCACGTCTCAGTCCAAGAGGTTGTGTTCAGTCCCTGATCGAGATAATCAAGTGATTTCTTCTCTCACTTCCGCATGACACCCAGGCGAAGGCGTATGACGTGTTTCTACAGTCATAAGTGACATGCCCTTTTATAGACAAGCTCTTGAAGAGAGAGTTCGCTTTTGGAAATCTCACTTCCGGTTAGGAAATGGTCTGTAAAAGGAGTTCTGTTTCACTTAGAGAAATAATTCAAACGTTTTTAGAAACTAGAGACTGTTTTCTATCCAATAGTAATAATAATATGCATATTGTACGAGCAAGAATTGAGTACGAGGCCGTTTAAAATCATACGATTTTCACCAAAAGTGAAAATAGCACCCCCTGGTCCTCAACAGGTTAAAGTTGTTGAGGGAGATAAAAGTCTCCAACTTCAGAGATTTTTGCAATTCGTTCCAGTCGCAGGCAGCAGAGAACTGGAGGAAAGGCGGCCAAATTAGGTTTTGGCTTTAGGGATGATCAGTGAGATACACCTGCTGGAGCGGTGGGTGTTGCCATCGTGACCAGTGAACTGAGATAAGGCGGCGCTTTACCTAGCATAGCCTTGTAGATGACCTGGAGCCAGTGGGTCTGACGACGAACATGTAGCGAGGGCCAGCCGACTAGAGCATACAGGTCGCAGTGGTGGGTGGTATAAGGTGCTTTAGTAACAAAGCGGATGGCACTGTGATAAACTGCATCCAGTTTGCTGAGTAGACTATTGGAAGCTATTTGGTAGATGACATCGCCAAAGTCGAGGATCGGTAGTGTCGTGACGTTGTATTAGTTAATGTGGCGACTGTTGCTCATCGAATGATTACAAGTTTCTAATTACGTGATTAACTGAATCAAGCAATTATTAACTCATTAACCTGGGGCACCATGGGAAAACTAGTTTTTATTGAGTTTCTATTTCCCAAATTAACTCAAAGAATATCAGAATATCGATTTTACCACAGCCGCTAATTAACCAGTTGCCTCTAACAGTCTCGTTCTGAACGTCGTATAGCCCGGGATTCTGCACGGACCCGGGTCTCACTAATGAATTCGCACCACACCAATTTTAGTTGAATGTTTATTTACTAAAAAGCTAAAATGATGATAAAAGATACACATACACAAAAACACATTCTAGGCTATTGATTAGAACTTAGTATAACGGGCCAACACACTAGGGCGCATGTTACCCAAAATGGGGATTTAAAAGAGAGAGAAAGAGAGAGATTACACGAGAGGAATATACATTTGGGTGAAATTGTCAACTATGCTCATTCTAACCCTAGCCTTGCCCCAAACTGCCGCTGTTATGAGTCAGAATATAATGATGTTATTACTTGTGGAAGGTCTCCGTGGATTTTCCCGCGTGGACCGTTCAAGCTGCTCAATGACGCACTTCTCCTGCGCACCTCTCTAGGTGTGTTCACGACACGATGTCCGTGTCCTTTGGCTTTACTGGCCTGTTCCTTTGTCCTCGCTCTGGAAGGGGTCTTCGGAGGACAGATAGCTCTGTAGCTCAGAGCTCACAGCGTAAAGATGAAAGAGTGTAGATACCACGATTCGATGGGGAGTGGAGGCTAGGTGGTTCGGCTTGAATACACCCGCTTAGACACGCTACTCATCCGTAGCTTGGGTAGAAAAATATTTCTTTGTCTTCAACTTGTTGCGTTTTGGGTTCGTTGACCTTTTAGACCTTTGGCTGCAGCTCGGGTCACTTAGTCATGTATGTTAATTCTGCACTCACAGGTTTTATACCCTCGGGTCAGAAGTGGGCGTTACCGCATTCAGGGCAATTCTCTGGGCGTACCAAGTTTGAGGGGCAAGGTATAGATTTTACTCAAATCCAATTTTAGACAACTAACTTCACATTTCATCTCTACCGAAACATTCTCTTTGATTTGGACATTTTCCACACAACGTACAATGTATAAACATCAAGCATATACGAGGAAAACTCTTAACGTTACAATGTTTTCATAATCACGTCATCTATTAACCTTTAATAACAAAACAAAAATGACATACATTTTCATATTCCATCTATCGTCATGACCACCATTGTAGTTGACGGAAACCATTGTTCCAAAGTCCCTTTATTGCATGTTTAAAGTTCTGAGGCTGGTTCTCCATAGTGAGAGGGAATGTTTTCTGTGGCCTCAGAATTACCATGGGTGTGAGGGGTCATAAAACCCCCACATCTTCAGACCCTTAGATCTCTCCTCATCTGTTGGGGTTGAGAGATAAGCTGGAGGGTTGTGGTCTCCTGTAACCTGACCTGATCAGGACAGTCATGACAGTAGGATAGTCAGTTTTACTAGGGTAAGTTTGGCGGCGTGAGTGAAGGAGGCTTTGTTGCGAAATAGAAAGCCGACTAGATTTGATTTTGGATTGGAGATGTTTGATATGAGTCTGGAAGGAGAGTTTGCAGTCTAGCCAGACACCTAGGTATTTATAGATGTCCACATATTCTAGGTCGGAACCATCCAGGGTGGTGATGCTAGTCGGACGTGCAGGTGCAGGCAGCGAACGGTTGAAAAGCATGCATTTGGTTTTACTAGCGTTTAAGAGCAGTTGGAGGCCACGGAAGGAGTGTTGTATGGCATTGAAGCTCGTTTGGAGGTTAGATAGCACAGTGTCCAAGGAAGGGCCAGAAGTATACAGAATGGTGTCGTCTGCGTAGAGGTGGATCAGGGAATCGCCAGCAGCAAGAGCAACATCATTGATATATACAGAGAAAAGAGTCGGCCCGAGAATTGAACCCTGTGGTACCCCCATAGAGACTGCCAGAGGACCGGACAACTTGCCCTCCGATTTGACACACTGAACTCTGTCTGCAAAGTAGCTGGTGAACCAGGCAAGGCAATCATTAGAAAAACCGAGGCTACTGAGTCTGCCGATAAGAATATGGTGATTGACAGAGTCGAAAGCCTTGGCCAGGTCGATGAAGACGGCTGCACAGTACTGTCTTTTATCGATGGCGGTTATGATATCGTTTAGTACCTTGAGCGTGGCTGAGGTGCACCCGTGACCGGCTCGGAAACCGGATTGCATAGCGGAGAAGGTACGGTGGGATTCGAGATGGTCAGTCATCTGTTTGTTGACTTGGCTTTCGAAGACCTTAGATAGGCAGGGCAGGATGGATATAGGTCTGTAACAGTTTGGGTCCAGGGTGTCTCCCCCTTTGAAGAGGGGGATGACCGCGGCAGCTTTCCAATCCTTGGGGATCTCAGATGATACGAAGGAGAGGTTGAACAGGCTGGTAATAGGGGCTGCGACAATGGCGGGTGACAGTTTCAGAAATAGAGGGTCCAGATTATCAAGCCCAGCTGATTTGTATGGGTCCAGGTTTTGCAGCTCTTTCAGAACATCTGCTATCTGGATTTGGGTAAAGGAGAAGCTGGGGAGGTTTGGGCGAGTAGCAGCGGGGGGGGGGGGGGGGGCGGAGCTGTTGGCCAAGGTTGGAGTAGCCAGGAGGAAGGCATGGCCAGCCGTTGAGAAATGCTTGTTGAAGTTTTCGATTTTCACGGATTTATCGGTGGTGACCGTGTTACCTAGCCTCAGTGCAGTGGGCAGCTGGGAGGAGGTGCTCTTGTTCTCCATGGACTTTACAGTGTCCCAGAACTTTTTTGAGTTAGAGCTACAGGATGCAAATTCCTGCTTGAAAAAGCTGGCCTTTGCTTTCCTGACTGACTGCGTGTATTGGTTCCTGACTTCCCTGAACAGTTGCATATCGCGGGGACTATTCGATGCTATTGCAGTTCGCCACAGGATGTTTTTGTGCTGGTCGAGGGCAGTCAGGTCTGGAGTGAACCAAGGGCTATATCTGTTATTAGTTCTGCATTTTTTGAACGGAGCATGCTTGTCTAAGATGGTGAGGAAGTTACTTTTAAAGAATGACCAGGCATCCTCAACTGACGGGATGAGGTCAATATCCTTCCAGGATACCCGGGCCAGGTCGATTAGAAAGGCCTGCTGGCAGAAGTGTTTTAGGGAGCGTTTGACAGTGATGAGGGGTGGTCGTTTGACCGCGGACCCGTAGCGGATACAGGCAATGAGGCAGTGATCGCTGAGATCCTGATTGAAGACAGCAGAGGTGTATTTGGAGGGCAAGTTGGTCAGGATAATGTCTATTAGGGTGCCCATGTTTACGGATTTAGGGTTGTACCTGGTGGGTTCCTTGATGATTTGTGTGAGATTGAGGGCATCTAGCTTAGATTGTAGGACTGCCGGGGTGTTAAGCATATCCCAGTTTAGGTCACCTAACAGAACAAACTCTGAAGCTAGATGGGGGGCGATCAATTCACAGATGGTGTTCAGGGCACAGCTGGGAGCTGAGGGGGGTCGGTAGCAGGCGGCAACAGTGAGAGACTTATTTCTGGAGAGATTAATTTTTAAAATTAGAAGTTCAAACTGTTTGGGCATAGACCTGGAAAGTATGACAGAACTTTGCAGGCTATCTCTGCAGTAGATTGCAACTCCTCCCCCTTTGGCAGTTCTATCTTGACGGAAAGTGTTATAGTTGGGTATGGAAATTTCAGAATTTTTGGTGGCCTTCCTAAGCCAGGATTCAGACACGGCAAGGACATCAGGGTTGGCAGAGTGTGCCAAAGCAGTGAGTAAAACAAACTTAGGGAGGAGGCTTCTGATGTTGACATGCATGAAACCAAGGCTTTTTCGACCACAGAAGTCAACAAATGAGGGTGCCTGGGGACATGCAGGGCCTGGGTTTACCTCCACATCACCCGAGGAACAGAGGAGTAGTAGGATGAGGGTGCGGCTAAAGGCTATCAAAACTGGTCGCCTAGAGCGTTGGGGACAAGGAATAAAAGGAGCAGATTTATGGGCGTGGTAGAATATATTCAGGGCATAATGTGCAGACAGGGGTATGGTGGGGTGCAGGTACAGCGGAGGTAAGCCCAGGCACTGGGTGATGATAAGAGAGGTTGTATCTCTGGACATGCTGGTTATAATGGGTGAGGTCACCGCATGTGTGGGAGGTGGGACAAAGGAGGTATCAGAGGTATGAGGAGTGGAACTACGGGCTCCATTGTAAACTAAAACAATGATAACTAACCTGAACAACAGTATACAAGGCATATTGATATTTGAGAGAGACATACAGTAAGGCATAAAGTAATCGCAGGTCTTGATTGGGAGAGCTAGCTAAAACAACAGGTGAGACAACAGCAGCTAGTCAGCTAACACAACAACAGCAGGTAAAATGGCGATGACTAGGCAGAGAGGGTCGGATTAACTACACACTGAGTTCGCGGCTGGAGCCGACAGATAAAACACAAATAAACAGAATGGAGTACCGTGATTAATGGACAGTCCAGCAGGCATCAGCTATGTAGCCAAGTGATCATAGTGTCCAGGGGGCAGCAGTAGATGGAACAGGGAAGCCACAACTACGCTAGCACGCGGCGTTTAAAGTTGTAATGATGAAGTTGTAAGGTTGTAATGATGGTGAGTTGACGTTGCTCTTATATTACATCTCTGTATGTAATGAAACCTAAGATTACCTGGGGTACCAATATAAGAAATAACACATAAAAAAACAAAATACTGCATAGTTTCCTAGGAACGCGAAGCGAGGCGGCCATCTCTGTCGGCGCCGGACTGGGAGACAAGTCAGGATCGAGGGAAAGATGAACAGAGCAAAGTACAGAGAGATCCTTGATGAAAACCTGCTCCATAGTGCTCAAGACCTCAGACTGGGGCGAAGGTTCACCTTCCAACCTGACAATGACCCTAAGCACACAGCCAAGACAGTGCAAGAGTGGCTTTGTGACAAGTCTCTGAATGTCCTTGAGTGGCCCAGCCAGAGCCCGGACTTGAACCCGATTGAACATCTCTGGAGAGACCTGGAAATAGCTGTGCAGCCATGCTCCCCCATCCAACCTGACAGAACTTGAGAGGATCTGCAGAGAAGAATGGGAGAAACTCCCCAAATACCGGTGTGCCAAGCTTATAGCGTCATACCCAAGAAGACTCGAGGCTGTAATCGCTGCCAAAGGTGCTTCAACAAAGTACTGAGTAAAGGGTCTGAATACTTATGTATATGTCATATTTAATTTTTTCATTTTTTTATCAATTTGCAAAAATGTATAACAACCAGTTTTTGCTTTGTCATTATGGGCTATTGTGTGTAGATTGATGAGGGGGGAAAAACAATGTAATCAATTTTATAATATGGCTGTAACATAACAAAATGTGGAAAAAGTACCCAACTGTAAATGTAAAGATACCTTAATAGAAAATGACTCAAGTAAAAGTCACCCAGTAAAATTCTACTTCAGTAAAAGTCTAAACATATTTGGTTTAAAATATACTTAACTGTCAAAATTAAAAGTATAAATCCTTTCAAATTCCTTATATTAAGCAAACAAGATGGCACCATTTTCTTTTTTTTGAATTTACTGAAAGCCCCGGGCACCCTCCAACATTCAGACATCATTTACAAATGAAGCATGTGTGTTTAGTGAGTCCGCCAAATCAGAGGCAGTAGAGATGACCAGGGATGTTCTCTGTTTAGTGAGTCCTCCAGATCAGAGGCAGTAGGGATGACCAGGGATGTTCTCTGTTTAGTGAGTCCTCCAGATCAGAGGCAGGGGATGACCAGGGATGTTCTCTGTTTAGTGAGTCCTCCAGATCAGAGGCAGGGGATGACCAGGGATGTTCTCTGTTTAGTGAGTCCTCCAGATCAGAGGCAGTAGGGATGACCAGGGATGTTCAGTTGATAAGTGCGTGAATTTGACTATTTTCCTGTCCTGCTAAGTATTCACAATGTAACAAGTACTTTTGGGTGTCAAGGAAAATGTGTGGAGTAAAAAAACTAGATTTTCTTAAGGAATGCAGTGAAGTGAAAGTAGAAGTTGTCAAAAATATAAATAGTAAGGTAAAGTACAGATACCAAAAATAAATTTAAAAAAACACTGGAAAAAGTAAAGGGGTCTGAATACTTTCTGAGTGCACTGTATAATATATATTGTATTTTTTTGTGGAGATGAACCGAGATGAACTGTCAAATGCCTTTTGGGAGTTTGTATTGACACAGCACCCTTTATATTAAATACATGACAGACAATGGTATTTGTTTGTTTACTGGTCTGGCTGCCTCTCTCTCATAGTGTAAATAAAGGTCTGAAGAAATCAATTCTACCATAGGCTAGTCCCACATTCAACTGCTCACTGGCTGTCACTCACTGGAACTTTTGGCTGTCAATCAAAATGCACATGGATCTGGGCCCATATTTATCAAACTTCTGAGAAAAAAAATCGTAAGAATCCTGTGAAATGCTGATTTAGGAGACTCTTGATGACAACGGCCCAGGCATACCCTAGGACTAATAGTTCAGATATCAAGAGACAAAATGCATCAGAGCGGATTCTTTTCCCTTATCAAAAACCATTCTAGTTCCTGTCCCATCCAAGAAAAAGTGCAAAAGCTCTGTCAGAACTGTGCTATACTGGAGAGTAAATGAGAATGTGTTGTTCACTGTCTTGTTCCCTGTGTGTTACAGACAGTTACATTAGATTGGCACATGCATTTTGGCTAATCTAACTCAGTCTAAATACAATCGACGTGGGCAGTTCTACGGAGCATTCCAAATGAGGGGTGTAGGGGCCCGTGGATGGAGGGGGAAGGTTTTTCCCTCCATTTAAGTCACATTTAATCCATTTGAAGCTTTCTGGCTTCACTCTAATGGGGTTGTTAATGGCTACCCTGACTGCAAAGTGAAGATTATTGCCTCTCACTTACGATTCACCCCCCACTAAGCTCTCTGTATGTGTCATGTTCTATAGAACCGCTGAAGTGTTCTTAACTCCTGGTATTTCTCTAACTCCAGTTCTATCCAGTTCTACTCCAATGAGTCATCAAATTGAATGTAACAGCTCGTTAATTGCATTTATATCGAGTGCATGTTGAAGGGCCTTTATTTTTCTGGTTATTTATGCTGGCTAGCTTTGCTGTTAGAATTTTTTGGGGGAATGGCATTATCCTTGGTTTAGGCTATAGGCCTTTGTCCGTTAGGGGTGGCCATTCAGGGGGCTACTTCACAGAATACTTTAAGATAGTCCAAGGGTATGCTAACAACTACGCCAAATTTGCCCAGTTATGATACCAGCTGAAGGATTCCTCTGATGAACTGAACATTTTCTTAGAACTGTAAATGTTCATAAAGACCCATCAGCAAGCATGTATTACACTGATAATTACAGAGTGTAAATGTATTTCATTAAGGTACTTAAAAAAACTGTAATTAGGATGTATTTTAGATGCTCGTAAGATTACATGAGTATGTCCACCTCCTATAATTTGACCAAATGGACGGTTCTAGGTTTTGGTCAAAAGCCAGAAAGGTTCACCTCAAAATATTTGATTGGAAACAGCATAGTCGTAGTTGTATTATTGTTTGTGTGTTTCTCCAGACCTTTTACTTTATAGCTTATTTACCTAAGATAAATATTGATCAGATGTTTCCCTTTCTCAAGTTATTATGGATTCTGGTTATGAGCAGACTGAATATACTTATATAAATTAAATTGGCATAAACTCAGTCTATCAACTTATAAACAATCTATGAATTAATTTTAAAGGAAACTAAACTATTTTTTAAATGCATGAATAACATATGAAATATCTAATAAATGCCAATTTTGTGAAAGAAAATCTTGTATGGCATTCTTACCTAATCAGCCAATCCGTCCTAATCTTCACGAGCTACACTGGAAATAAGAAAAGTCATAAAATCAAACATAAATCATGACAAACAAATCATATTACCTGCCTCCATTGAGTTCCTCCAATCCCTGAGAGTCCGATCCACATCCTCCGGAGAGGTGTCACAAAACAATCTCCATGGGCAACAACCTCCTGGATACTGTTGCTATAGAAATGTTAAGTACTTTCATTATCATAGACCTCAGTCCTAGACCTCTCTAGTAGTAGGTTGCAGTGATGGGATTGTTTCTTTGTGAGATGAGAGGACCTAACGTTATGGGTGCCTACAGTAGCTAGACATATGTACAGTTTAATTTCCAGTGAACATTGTAATTTTGTTGAAACACGTATTATGTAATGACAAAATACACACCCAAACGATTAATTTTCCTCTTTGCCGTAACATTATGAACATCATTATTACCCCTGTAGGAATCTTAGTTCATTTCTGTCTGATTTTGCTGATTTGTTCACTCTTTCTGTATCAGTACCTCGGGAGGAAGTGTGGTTTCGTGAGAGCTGAGGCCTATTGCAGAGTTCTTCATCAGGATCATGTTCATTAGATACCAAACGGAGAAAGCAGACTGAACCAGGGAGGGATAAACTGGACTTATGAACACTCATTTTCTCATTTTCATTTTCCACTGCAACATTTTTTGAAGAGTTTTCCATTGGAAGCTGTAATGAAAGACTCAGCCCTGGCTATTCCCAGCCTGTGGTTGGTCAGAATCCTAGCTCATGTTCATTAGGGTACACAATGGGGGGGGGGGGGGGGGGGGTAGTCTTGGCAGTCCCTCTGGATATTCAGATGTTTTCTTCCATTTGGTGCCTAATGCCTAAATCTGAGCTGTGAGAACAGCAGGTCAAGGCAGCCTCCTCCACCCACCAGTCTTTGAAGGCTTCCCCACCGGGCTCTGTTGTTTCACAGGGTGGAAGGGTTGGATCTGAAAGGGGTGACTCAACTCTCAGCCAAGCCAATGTTCCCTCCACCCCGCGACCCTAGGGAACCCTCAGATGCTCTCTCACTCCCCCTGCTCCCACTTCTATTCTCTTCTATGATCGGCCAACTACTGGGGGGGGGGGGGGGGGGGGGGTGATGTAATGGCCGATCTGATGAACACACACCTGTCTGTGCTCAGATGTGGTGATCTGATGTTGCAATAAATCCTCCACAGCTGATTTGATACTTTTAATAGCCTACTAGTTTGTAATGCATGTAGACCACTAATACTGTTTTGCTGCTGCCAATCTGTTTGGTCTCCATCCGTATTGTGGTCTGTATGGTTGTCAGAGGTGTACTGTTGTCAGGGGTGTACTGTTGTCAGTGGTGTACTGTTGTCAGGGGTGTACTGTTGTCAGTGGTGTACTGTTGTCAGGGGTGTACTGTTGTCAGTGGTGTACTGTTGTCAGTGGTGTACTGTTGTCCGAGGTGTACTGTTGTCAGTGGTGTACTGTTGTCAGTGGTGTACTGTTGTCAGGGGTGTACTGTTGTCAGTGGTGTACTGTTGTCAGGGGTGTACTGTTGTCAGTGGTGTACTGTTGTCAGTGGTGTACTGTTGTCAGTGGTGTACTGTTGTCAGTGGTGTACTGTTGTCAGGGGTGTACTGTTGTCAGAGGTGTACTGTTGTCAGGGGTGTACTGTTGTCAGAGGTGTACTGTTGTCAGTGGTGTACTGTTGTCAGGGGTGTACTGTTGTCAGGGGTGTACTGTTGTCAGTGGTGTACTGTTGTCCGAGGTGTACTGTTGTCAGGGGTGTACTGTTGTCAGTGGTGTACTGTTGTCAGTGGTGTACTGTTGTCAGGGGTGTACTGTTGTCAGTGGTGTACTGTTGTCAGGGGTGTACTGTTGTCAGTGGTGTACTGTTGTCCGAGGTGTACTGTTGTCAGTGGTGTACTGTTGTACTGTTGTCAGGGGTGTACTGTTGTCAGGGGTGTACTGTTGTCAGGGGTGTACTGTTGTCAGAGGTGTACTGTTGTCAGGGGTGTACTGTTGTCAGGGGTGTACTGTTGTCAGGGGTGTACTGTTGTCAGGGGTGTACTGTTGTCAGGGGTGTACTGTTGTCAGTGGTGTACTTTTGTCAGTGGTGTACTTTTGTCAGTGGTGGAAAAGTGCCTAATTGTCATGCTTGAGTAAAAGTAAAGATACCTTAATGGAAAATTACTCAAGTGAACCCTTTTGGAACCCTATACTTAAGTATCAAAAGTAAAAGTATAAATCATTTCAAATTCCTTATATTAAGCTAACCAGAATGCACAAGAAAACAATTTTTTGGGAAATAATTTACAAACAAAGCATTTGGCAGTAGGGATGACCAGGGATGTTCTCATAATAAGTGTGTGAATTGGACAATTTTCTGTCCTGCTAAGCATTCAAAATGTAATGAGTACTTTTGGGTGTCAGAATGTATGGTGTAAAAAGTACATAATTTTGTTTAGGAATGTAGTGATGTAAAAGTAAAAGTAGTCAAAAATATAAATAGTTAAGTACAGATATCCCAAAAAACGACTTAAGTAGTCTTTTAAAGTATTTTTACTTAAGTACTTTACAACACTGTGTACTGTTGTCAGTGGTGGACTGTTCCTTCCATGACAATCAGTTTCCCTGGTATTACACTATTCAAAAAAGAAGGTGCCATCAAGAACCTAAAAGGATGCTTTGGCTATCCCCATAGGAGAACCCGTTGAAGAACCTTTCTTGGTTCCAGGTACAACCATTTCCACAGAGGGTTCTACATGAAACCCAAAAGGTCTACTTGGAACCACAATGGGGTTCTACCTGGAACCAAAAAGGGTTCTACCTGGAACCAAAAGGAGTTCTACCTGGAACCAAAAGGAGTTCTACCTGGAACCAAAAAGGGTTCTACCTGGAACCAAAAAGGGTTCTCCTATGGGGACTACCGAAGAACCCTTTTTTCTAAGAGTGAGGGTCTATAGTATAGATCAGGTATTCCCAAACTGGGGTACGCGCAATGCCGTCAGGGGTATGCCAAATAAAAATGTGATTCTCATTTTCTTCACATTTTCAAACAGTACATTTATATTTTCCAACAGGGCTATACATTTGGGTGAGGTTTTTTTCTCACCTGAGTAGCCTCGTTTCACTGCCAAAAATAAATTTAAACCATCTACTGTTCAGCAAAAATAAAAACACAATGTCAAATACAGGTAGCCTAGTCAAATAAACATCCAATCACATTAACCGTTACTCTGTAGTGGGAAACCTTCACTCTGTCGCAGACATTTAGAAACGAAACCACTGGAAACATGACAATTTGAAAAATAAGCCACCAGAGTTTTTGGAGCGAGAATAAAGACAACTTTCGAGTAGTAAGACATGTATAAAAGCAGCAGATACCATTAATAAGAAGGGGCTAGAAGTGTCTTATATGGTGAGCTACCGAGTGGCTAGGACAGGCAAACCCCATACTATTGTGGAGGACTTAATTATTCCTGCTGCTGTGGATATGGCTTTGACAATTCTGGGGGAAAAGGCCCAAAAAACTATACAGACAATGTCTTCATCAAACAACACTGTTTTACGACGCATCAGTGACATGGCAGGAGATGTTTTGAAACAGTTACTGCTTCGCATACAAGCCAGTGAATTCTATGCATTACAGCTGGATGAACAGACGTGGCGGGCCTGGCACAGCTCCTGGTATTTGTCCGTCACGTTTATGGGGGGTCAATTAAGGAAGACATCCTCTTCTGCAAACCAGTGGAAACCAGGACAACATGAAAGGATATTTTTAAAGTACTGGACAGCTTTCTGGCATCAAATGGACTTTGGTGGTCAAGAGGTGTTGGTATCTGTACTGATGGCGCAAAAGCCATGACAGGGAGACATAGTGGAGTGGTAACGCGCGTGCAAGCAGTTGCTCCCAACGCCACTTGGATACACTGCAGCATCCACTGAGAGGCTCCTGCTGCCAAGGGAATGCCTGCCAGCTTGAAATACGTTTTGGACACTACAGAGAAAATGGTTAAGCAAGGCCCCTGAACTCTTGTGTATTTTCTGCATTATGCAATGATATGGGCAGCGACCATGTAACGCTTTTACAACATACAGAATTGCGCTGGTTATCAAGGGGCAAAGTATTGACACGTTTTTAAAAAAATTGAGAGACGAGCTTAAAGTTTTCTTTACTGACCATCATTTTCACTTGTCTGACCGCTTGCATCATGACAAGTTTCTCACATGACTGGCCTATCTGGGTGATGTTTTTTCTCGCCTGAATGATCTGAATCTAGGATTACAGGGACTCTCCGCAACTATATTGAATGTGCGGGACAAAATAGAGGCTATGATTAAGAAGTTGGAGCTCTTTTCTGTCTGCATTATCAAGAACAACACACAGATATTTCCATCATTGTATGATTTTTTTTGTGCAAATTAACTCAAGCTTACAGACAATGTCAAATGTGATATAGCAAAGCACCTGAGTGAGCTGGGTGTGCAATTATGCAGGTAGTTTCCCGAAACAACTGGATTCGTTATCCTTTTCATGTCACGATCACTAGAATAAATATCGGACCAAGGCACAGCGGATGTTGAGTTCCACATAATTTAATGATAAAGGGAAACTTAGCAAAGACAAAAAACAAATAAACAATAAACTAACAACGAACCGTGACTACAGAGGTGCTACGTGCACTAACTCAAAACAATATCCCATAAAACACAGGTGGAAAAAAGCTACCTAAATATGATCCCCAATTAGAGACAACGAGTACCAGCTGTCTCTAATTGGGAATCATACACAATTACCAACATAGAAAATCAAACCTAGAACCCCACATAGATATAATGAACTAGACTAACCCCCCCAGTCACGCCCTGACCTACTCTACCATAGAAAATAAGGACTCTCTAATGGTCAGGACGTGACATTTCATGCCCTGCCTCCAGTTCACTTACCTATATCTGAACAAGAGAGCCTCATCGAAATTGCAACAAGCAGTTATGTGAAAATGTAATTTAATCAGAAGCCACTGCCAAATTTCTGGATTTGGCTGCGCTCAGAGTTTCTTGCCCTTGGCCTTGACACTTGCCCGTGACACTGATGCCCTTTGCAACCACGTACCTATGTGAGAGTGGATTCTCGGCCCTCGCTAGCATGAAAACGAAATACAGGCACAGACTGTGTATGGAAAATGATTTAAGACTGAGACTCTCTCCAATATTACACAACATTGCAGAGTTATGTGCATCTTTTCAAGCACACCCTTCTCATTAACCTGTGGTGAGTTATTCACAATTTGGCTTACAATGATGGCAAAAAACACTGACAGCTGGTGCTGAAGGGGGTACGCAGCTGGAGGTTGAATGTTTGAAGCGGTACAAGACTCTGGAAAGTTTGAGAACCACTGGTATAGACCATAGTGAACATCCCTCATCCCTTTTCAACAGCATATTGTGATGAACCGTTAGGTAGTTACTATCTTCCCAGGGATATAGTCAATACCCCCCCCCCCCCCCCCCCCCGATCCTCCTAACGGGACAGTGGCCAGGGCTCACTGCTGGTGCCCAAAATAACCCCATATCAGTATGCCCAGTTCCCTGGCCAGAGATAGGATAGCAGCCAATCACATCCCCAGCTGCCGGAGTGCTGAGTGACTCCTCCCTGCTCAGTGACACCCCCCTGCTCAGTGACTCCCCCCATTTGAGTGACTCCTCCCTGCTGAGTGACTCCTCCCTACTCAGTGACTCCTCCCTGCTGAGTGACTCCTCCCTGCTGAGTGACTTCTCCCTACTCAGTGACTCCTCCCTGCTGAGTGACTCCTCCCTGCTCAGTGACTCCTCCCTGCTCAGTGACTCCTCCCTGCTGAGTGACTCCTCCCTGCTCAGTGACTCCTCCCTGCTCAGTGACTCCTCCCTGCTCAGTGACTCCTCCCTGCTGAGTGACTCCTCCCTGCTCAGTGACTCCTCCCTGCTCAGTGACTCCTCCCTGCTCAGTGACTCCTCCCTGCTGAGTGACTCCTCCCTGCTCAGTGACTCCTCCTTGCTCAGTGACTCCTCCCTATCTCTCGCTGACAATAATACAACACGTTACACATAACAACAGGTTGCTGAGAGACTCCTCTCTGGTCAGTGACTCCTCCCTGCTGAGAGACTCCTCCCTGCTGAGTGTCTCCTCCCTGCTCAGTGACTTCTCCCTGATGAGTGACTCCTCCCTGCTCATTGACTCCTCCCTGTTCAGTGACTTTTCCCTGATGAGTGACTCCTCCCCGCTGAGTGACTCCTCCCCGCTGAGTGACTCCTCCCTGCTGAGTGACTCCTCCCTGCTGAGTGACTCCTCCCTGCTGAGTGACTCCTCCCTACTCAGTGACTCCTCCCTGCTGAGTGACTCCTCCCTGCTGAGTGACTCCTCCCTGCTGAGTGACTCCTCCCTGCTGAGTGACTCCTCCCTGCTGAGTGACTTCTCCCTACTCAGTGACTCCTCCCTGCTGAGTGACTCCTCCCTGCTCAGTGACTCCTCCCTGCTCAGTGACTCCTCCCTGCTCAGTGACTCCTCCCTGCTCAGTGACTCCTCCCTGCTGAGTGACTCCTCCCTGCTGAGTGACTCCTCCCTGCTGAGTGACTTCTCCCTACTCAGTGACTCCTCCCTGCTGAGTGACTCCTCCCTACTCAGTGACTCCTCCCTGCTGAGTGACTCCTCCCTGCTGAGTGACTTCTCCCTACTCAGTGACTCCTCCCTGCTGAGTGACTCCTCCCTGCTCAGTGACTCCTCCCTGCTCAGTGACTCCTCCCTGCTCAGTGACTCCTCCCTGCTGAGTGACTCCTCCCTGCTGAGTGACTTCTCCCTACTCAGTGACTCCTCCCTGCTCAGTGACTCCTCCCTGCTGAGTGACTCCTCCCTGCTCAGTGACTCCTCCCTGCTCAGTGACTCCTCCCTATATCTCTTGCTGACAAGAACACAACACGTTTCACATAACAACAGGAACGCCGGGCAGGGTTTGATTGCAGGGTCGGACCTGTATCCTATAAAAGTGATCTGATTCTGTAGCTGTTGCACTTTCTGTGCCGTCTAATTAGAGATGAAGGGGGAAAACATTTATTTAACCAAACCTTGGTCCTTTTAGTTACAGTGTGAGTCATTGCTATGTTTTAACAGGTTTGGCCTGTTCATCTTCATGTTGTTGTCCAACATTTCTGGCTCAAATTAGATCCATTGTATTGATGCCTCTGGGTGCCCCACTGTTAGAGATTGCAAACACAGGTGAGATTATAATCTGGGTCTCAGATTGACAGATCTAGGACAGGGGCCATCACCAAATGACAGAGTTCAGAACGTTCCATCTGCATGGATGCGTGGCATTACCAACGGCAGGGAGGAGTATATCCGTCCCTGTAAAGATAGCGCGAGTGCTCATCTGCCTCGGTGTAATCCCCGCCACTCTTTCCTGGTTTTACTGAAAGGCCATAAGGATTTATGCCCCTAGAAAAATAACAAAACATTATTCAGCTAGCATATTTTTGTGGCTAACTATGGACTTGCGTACATGCAGCCATGATAACAATTACAGAAAACACGAAAAGGGTGTCTCACGTGTAGAATCTGAAATTGAAAAACTAGTAAATACATCTTAAAAACGATGATAGATTAAATTCTGTTTTATCTCCAGTTCAGACTTGTTTATGTCGAGCCACTGTATGGGAATTGTGTCGGGGTATATGTGTGTGTGTGTTTATGTGTGTGTGTGATATGAGGCGAGGGCCAGGCAGAGCAGGGTTTAGGGCCTCCCATTAAGGGCCTCCCAGATGCTGAAGTGGGGCCTGTCCATTAACACGTCCTCAGAGACACAGAGACGTGTCTGGTGGGTGATAGAGCCCATCGCCCCACACCCTCACACTCTCCCTCCACATGCCACAGCTGCGGCCAAAGCCGCTGAGAGATGGGTGTTGCCTGCCGGGTTTGTGTTAATTCCACAAATTCAATTCTAATTCAATTCTCTCTCCCTGTAAATTCCATTTAATTCAATTCAAATTCCAGGGCAGTATTTGAATTCTGAGATGGTTCAATTTCTCTCAATTCCAATTTGAGGTAAATTCTAATAATTAATTCCCGATTCAATATTAACCCCAACATGTCCACAAATTACAATTCCCTCATGCTTTGAGGCTGATCATGTAACTGTTCAGACAGCCTAGCTATACTGGAATTGTAGATGTACAAGTATAAATTATTTAAAACATATCCTGAAGTACATTTTTTATACTACAGTATGTGAATTAAGTCCATCAACTGGGAAATGTAAAAATATTTAATTCCAATATAATTAAATTCCAAAGATTTTATGTTTTTACAAATCCAATTCAATTCCAATTCAAAAAGTCCAAACAGTCTATTTCCAATTCAGTTCCAATTGCATAACTTGAACTGTTGAAATTCAAATTGAATTCAACATAAATTCTCCACTTCATGAGTGAATTCAAGAATTGAATTAGAATTTCATATTAAATTGGAATCAACCCTATCCCTGGTTGACACGTGTTGCCTGGTAGGCTTTCCAGGGATGGGTGAAGGGCTGAGGTGGTGTGAGGGGACGAGTGACTGGCGTGATGGCAGGTTGGTGGCGCCACGTCCTTTCAACTCCCCCGCCTCACTCTTCAAGACACCCACCCATTTCACATGCCTCCCTAGCTCCTCTAGCCACTCTAGCTCGGTTCGTGTCTCAGAGGAAGCCGGGTGTCGGAGTCACTCACCTTTCTGTCATGGGGGTTCGAGGGAGGGGGGGGGGGGGGGCATTTCTAACGTGGGGTGGCATGCAGTGGCATTGCTCTGGGCTGACATCACCCTCATAGGCCCGATAAGTGTTGTCTACACGAGGGTTTAGTCATGGAAAAGCATCTAAACCTGTCCCATTACATCATCTACATATTTTGAACAACAATCCCATACTACTCCGATAAGCTGATGTACTGTATGTGTGGAATTTCCCCTTGCTGAATTAATATTATCTGTAATAAGTGACTGCCATGACCCGTATGGGACCTTGTCACTTGGATAAAGCATGTGGACACAGTTATTTATCTTAATGGCCCCCCTTCTCTAAGATAACAGGCATAGGATGAGCTCACTGTGAGGCAATGACAAGCCAATGAATGTGCATGAACTGTACACACTTAAAGCCTGTCGCATGCTTCCCAGATGAAACAGTTTGCCTATATATTACGCAGAAATGTTGTTGTAAAGTTTTTGGTTGTTTTGGTGTTCGGGAGGTTTTTATGATGGCGTTTAGTTTAGTTATTTTTTTTTACTTGAGAAATACTGCACCAAACATCTTAGTTAAATCTAAAATTGTGAGACTAAGACATCCTCGGCATAAACATCAGAATTCATTACAGATTTATCTTAGATTATTCTGACTATTTTGAGGAAGCGTATACTGGCTATGGTGTCTCAAAAGGGACAAACAGTCATATTTCTTTTCCCCCCAGATATTTCAAGCGAAGGTCTTTTAAGGGAGTATTTGTACTTGCATTTATTATGGATCCCCATTAGATGTTGCCAAGGCAGCAACTACTCTTCATGGGGTCCAACAACATTAAAGCAGTTCAGGCAGTTGACATTACAGTACATTTCACAACAGATTTCACAACACTTTAAGTGCAAAGCACAGGCCACCTAGCCTAGTTCTGCTAGGAGCAAACCGACCCTAGTATGGGGGCGCCTTAAAGAGGCAGCATATTGGTACGAGATCCAATCTTTTTCTACATTTCCTTTAGTGTGTGTTTTTTTTAGGATCTTAGGCCCCATCCAGAAACCCTGGCTCCTAACCCCTAAGCACAGGTAGATTTGAAAGAATCATCTAGGTATGAGCAATATGGTTGCAGCTCCATCTTGCCCTCCATCTTCATAGGCTGTGGAATCTTTTGCCATATTGCCTAAACATATCCAATTCCTTCAGCTTTACATAAGTGCCTAGGTGTTAAGGAGCTAGGTGTTGTTTCTGGACGAGAGCCTTACGGTGTTATCTTGATGTTTTGTTTCTGTTTTCTCCACAGGCATTGCCCAGATGGGTTTGAATGTAGGAAGGCAGGAAGGAACCCTAACTATGGTTACACCAGCTTTGACAGCTTTGGTTGGGCGTTTCTCTCCCTCTTCCGGCTGATGACGCAAGACTACTGGGAGAACCTCTATCACCAGGTCAGTAAGGACACCTGGAAATGGTCAGCTTTATTTCAAACGATCTCCTAATTCAGGTCATAGTCTGAAAGATCATGTGTCCATCCATCCGTCCTCAGACTCTGCGGTCAGCAGGAAAGACGTACATGGTGTTCTTCGTGGTGGTCATCTTCCTGGGGTCATTCTACCTGGTTAACCTGATCCTGGCTGTGGTGGCTATGGCCTACGAGGAACAGAACCAGGCCACTATCCAGGAGGCCTGGCAGAAAGAGAGGGAGTTCCAGCTGGCCATGGAGTGCCTCAAGAAGGAAGCGCAGGTAAGACATAGTTTCATGTCATCATTTATGGCTAATGCTTTGGGAATTTGGACTGTAGACATACAATTGCAGATTTCTTTAAATTGGTTATCAGGTACTGGTATGGGACTTCTGTTAATTTGGAATGAGACAATATCCTGAAAAAGGACTATAGCTTTTGGCCATAGGATTCTGTTCAACAGGCTAACATAGCCTTGTTAGACCTAAAAGACTCAGGTTCGAAACCCAGTCAGTCATACATGAAAATGTTTTTCATAGCAAATCTAGGTAAAAATAATTGAACTGACGCTTTGCCTTCCAATGCTACTCAGAAAGCTCAAGACACAGATTCATTGATTTTCCCGGACCTGTTCCCTGGCCTGGCTCTGCCTGACAACAAGGAGATGCAGAGCAGGAGGAGAAGTCTAGAGGGGCTGGTGGAGGAGACGGAGAACGAGGGAGACGTGGAGGAGGGAGATGTGAAAACATTAAAGGTGGATACAGTTGATGGGGGCAGGGTAAATATCATAATTATGTATTCGTAATGGATTGTTATTTAATCATAATGTTTCATCATGGATAAAACATTATGGATAAATACAAACATGCTGAATCTGAAGTATAATTGCAGGTTTTGTAGAGAAGTGTGTATTTTGGTATATAGATCTTTCACCTTTCTGAATCTACAGTGATTAAAGGCAATCCTAATTTGTGAAATAATTATCTGATTTCCAGGGTTTGAGTCAAGTATCTTACTCTTTTCTAACAGAAGACTTCCCTACCATATAGCCCACTCAAAACTATTTCTCCACTCCCCCACCAGCCAACACACCCCCTCCTCATCCGCACCATCTCCACACGCACTAGACGAGGAAGCAACGTCAGTATATTTAACTTCCATCGCCGGAACAAAGACTCAGAGGGTGACTTTGCCGACGATGAGTTCAGTGTCCATGGGGACATTGAAGGGACACACAGTCGTGCTGGGTCCCTGGTGGTCCCGTGGAGCACCAGACGCAGGCCCAGTACCTACAGCACGGGCAGCCGGGGTTCCCAGGTCTTCCTCAACATCAATGGGAAGTTGTTTGTGGCCATGGACCAGAACGGGGTCACCCCGCAGGGCCTCCCAGCATGCACCATTGAGAGGGTCAAGGAGGAGAGTGTGAGTACTGAGTTTGATGTTTCAAGTTTTAATGTCACGTGCACAAGTATAGTGAAATGCCTTTCTTACAAGCTCCAAACCCAACAATGCAGTATTCAATATCAATGTAGCCTTAAAAATAACACAAGGTAGAAGAAACACACACAAGAAATACAAATAAGAAATAGAACACGAGAAAGTAAGAAGCTATATACAGAGTCAGCTCCAATATTACCATATGTACAATGTGCAGGGATACTGGAGTGATAGAGGTAGATATGTATAGGGGTAAGGTGACTAGGCACCAGGGTATATACACTGGTTGTACAAAACTTTAGGAACACATTCCTAATATTAAGTTGCACCCCCCTTTGCCCTCAGAACAGCCTCAATTCGTCAGAGCATAGACTCTACAAGGTGGCGAAAGCGTTCCACAGGGATGCTGGCCCATGTCGACTCCAGTGCTTTCCACAGTTGTGTCAAGTTCCCTGGATGTCCTTTGGGTGGTAGACCATTCTTGATACACACGGGAAACTGTTGAGCATGAAAAACTCAGCAGCGTTGAAGTTCTCGACACACGCGCCTGGCAGCTACCACCATACCCCGTTCAAAGGCACTTAAAAGTGTTGTCTTGCCCATTCACCCTCTGAATAGCACACATACACAATCCATGTATCAATTGTCTCAAGGCTTAAAAATAATTATTTAACCTGTCTCCTCCCCTTAATCTACACTGATTTAAGTGGATTTAAGGGAATAAGGGAACATAACTTTCTCCTGGATTCACCTAATCAGCCTATGTCATGGAAAGAGGATGTTTTGTACACTCCGTGTATGATAAACAGATTAGCAGCAGTGTAAATTATGATTGTATGTGAGTGTGTGTGCATGTGTAGAGTCAGTATACATATGTGTGCATGTTACAGTATGTGTCTGTTGGAGTGTCAGTGTGCGTGAGTGTATAGAGTCCTTAGAGTGTGCATAGAAACAGTGCAAACATACAAATTAAATACAAAGGGTCAACTCAGATAGTCTGTGTAGCCATTCTGTTAGCTATTTAGTAGTCTTATGGCCTCAGGATAGAATCTGTTCAGGAGCCTTTTAGTGTCAGGCGATGCATGAATACCGCTTGCCATGCGGAAGTAGTGAGAACAGTCTATGGCTTGGGTGGCTGGAGTCTTTAATGATTTTCCGGGCCTTCCTTTCAGACCGCCTGATATAGTCCTGGATGGCACGGAGTTCGGCCCCAGTGATATATTGGGCTGTCCGCATCATCATCAGATTGTTATATTTCTTGTCCTGAGGTGAAATGTATACAACAGTCACAATAACAGCTGAAGACTCCCTAGGGAGGTAGAAGGGTCGGCATTTGACCATCGGTTATTCCAAGACAGGTGAACAATGGGTTGAGACTACCACTGCGCTCAAGTCAGCACACCATTTGTTGTTTATGAAGAGGCAAAAACTTCCCCTCCTTCATTTCCCTGACTCTACTGTCCTGTCCACTCGGTGAATGGAGAATCCATTGAGCTTCTCGAGTTGTCCGAAAGCCATGTTTCAGAAAAGCAGAAAATATTGCAGTTACGAGAGTCATGTTGGTAGCCAATCCGCGATCGGAGGTCATGCATTTTATTATCATGTGACTATACAGTGGCTTGTGAAAGTATTCACCCCCTTGGTCTTTTTTCTATTTCGTTGCCTTACAATCTGGAATTAAAATATATTTTTTTGGGGGGGGGGTTTGTATCATTTGATTTAGACAACATGCCTACTACTTTGAAGATGCAAAATATTTGTTATTGTGAAACAAACAAGAAATAAGACAACAAAAACAGAAAACTTGAGCGTGCATAACTATTCACCCCCCCAAAATCAATACTTTGTAGAGCCACCATTCTCAGCAATTACAGCTGCAAGTCTCTTGGGGTATGTCTCTATAAGCTTGGCACATCTAGCCACTGGGATTTTTGCCCATTCTTCAAGGCAAAACTGCTCCAGCTCCTTCAAGTTGGATGGGTTCCGCTGGTGTACAGCAATCTTTAAGTCATACCACAGATTCTCAATATGATTGAGGTCTGGGCTTTGACTAGGCTGTTCCAATACATTTAAATGTTTGCCCTTAAACCACTCGAGTGTTGCTTTAGCAGTATGCTTAGGGTCATTGTCCTGCTGGAAGGTGAACCTCCATCCCAGTCTCAAATCTCTGGAAGACTGAAACAGGTTTCCCTCAAGGATTTCCCTGTATTTAGCGCCATCCATAATTTCTTAAATTCTGACCAGTTTTCCAGTCCCTGCCGATGAAAAACATCCCCACAGCATGATGCTGCCACCACCATGCTTCACTGTGGAGATGGTATTCTCGGGGTGATGAGAGGTTTGGGTTTGCGCCAGACATAGTGTTTTCCTTGATGGCCAAAAAGCTCAATTTTAGTTTAATCTGACCAGATTACCTTCTTCCATATGTTTGGGGAGTCTCCCAAATGCATTTTGGCGAACATCAAACGTGTTTGCTTATTTTTTTCTTTAAGCAATGCCTTTTTTTCTAGCCACTCTTCAATAAAGCCCAGCTCCTTGGAGTGTATGGCTTAAAGTGGTCCTATAGACAGATATTCCAATCTCCGCTGTGGAGCTTTGCAGCTCTTTCAGTGTTGTCTTTGGCCTCTTTGTTGCCTTTCTGATTAACGCCCTCCTTGCCTGGTCCGTGAGTTTCGGTGGGCGGCCCTCTCTTGGCAGGTTGTTGTGGTGCCATATTTTTTCTATTTTTTAATAATGCATTTAATGGTTCTCCGTGGGATATTCAAAGTTTTGGATATTTTTTTATAACCCAACCCTGATCTGTACTTCTCCACAACTATGTCCCTGACCTGTTTGGAGAGCTCCTTGGTCTTCATGGTGCCGCTTACTTGGTGGTGCCCCTTATTTAATGGCGTTAAGACTCTGGGGCCTTTAAGAACAGGTATATATATACTGAGATCATGTGACACTTAGATTGCACACAGACTTTATTTAACTAATTATGTGACTTCTGAAGGTAATTGGTTGCACCAGATCTTATTTAGGGGCTTCATAGCAAAGGGGGTGAATATAATTTGTATCATTTTTTGAAACAAGTAATTTTTTAAATTTCACTTCACCAATTTGGACTATTTTGTGTATGTCCATTACATGAAATCCAAAGAAAAAATCTATTTAAATTACAGGTTGTAATGCAACAAAATAGGAAAAACGGCAAGGGGGATGAATACTTTTGCAAGGCACTATTGGCCAATAGAATTGGCCAATAGAATGTCGGGAAGAGGTGGCTGGTTTTCCCTTCACCTTAATCTCGCCAGGACTCCCCCTCTCCTGCCTCTGTAAGGCTGACGTTTCCTCTTGCAGACCCCGAAAACTGGGTCCAAATTATAAGAAAGAGCCCAGCGCAGATAAGTCGAAGTTGCAGCAGGAATTGGGGAAGTAACTGCCAATCTGATGTTCAAAGTTTTTGTCGGTTATAAAAAATGATAGCAGACATTTCATGTAAATAAAGTAAAGTAAAGATAAACGATAAAGATAAAGAATCACAACATAGCAAAGTACGTGCGGAGCTCTCAATACGGCGACTATCCAGTACGGCGTCATGTTCTGAGTGGAGTTACTGAGTGGAGTTACTGAGTTCCTTTGTGTGTCTGTGTGTGTTGTTGCGTATCTGCGTGCATCATGGGAATTCACCCTGTGGATAACTGGATAACTATTATATAAGCCTGTATCAAAGGAATGGCCAGGCTCGTATCCTGCAGAGTAGACTCAGGGCTTAGTAGCCTCTGGCTGTCTGGAGTCATTGGCCAAGACCTCTGTGACACTGGTACAGCTAACAGCTCCCTCTTCCCCACTGGGCTAACACAACACACGGTTTGATTTGCTGTTTCAATACAGATGATTCACACTACCCCGCGGAGGTGTTAGCAACTGTGTAGGAACGGAAGAGGAAAGAGCCTTAATGCAATTGCATTTTCTCTAATACTCAATGAATCAGTTTCCATGCTGTCACTGCCTTGTGTTTGTGTGTGTGTGTCTGTGTGGCTGTTTGTGTGTGTGTGTGTCTGTGTGTGTTTGTGTTGACAGGGTTTATTGTAGAGTGAAACAGAGCATGTGCTTATTTTTGGTCTGGATAGCTACTGTACGTATCTTACATATCCCATGATATTATGCTGCTCTGCAATATCTAGGCCTCCCGGGTGGCGCAGTGGTCTAAGGCACTGCATCGCAGTGCTAGCTGTGCCACCAGAGATTCTGGGTTCGATCCCAGGCTCTGTTGCAGGCGACCGGGAGGCCCATGGGGCGGCACACAATTGGCCCAGCGTTGTCTGGTTTGGGGAGGGTTTGGCCGGCAGGGATATCCAGGTGTACAGTGTTTCCTCCGACACATTGGTGCGGCTGGCTTCCGGGTTGGATGTGCATTATGTCAAGAAGCGGTGCGTCTTGGTTGGGTTGTGTTTCGGAGGACGCATGGCTCTCGACCTTCGCCTCTCCCGAGTCCGTACGGGAGTTGCAGCGATGAGACAAGACTGTAACTACTACCAATTGGGTAGAAAAAAGGGGTAAAATAATTAAAGAAATTAAAAAAATATCTAAACTAGGGCCCTATTTGGATACTTTCAAAGGATACTCTTTTACCACAAACCTAAATCAAATCAAATACCTGAATAAAGGGGAAGGGAAATATGTATTTAGAAAGCATTAACAACTTGGTCATTAATGAAAGTCTTCAACACCAACTGAAACCTTAACCCCCTAAGGTCGATGTCCAACCCCCACGGAAACGTATTTAGCATGAAGAAAAAATCAACATAATAATCCGTCAGTTTGAGCTGGAGATATCAGTTTTTTTGCATTGGATGCATCTCAATACACTTCTTCCGTCTATGCAAAACTTGCGGTGAAAGGTAAGAGAGCTAGAGCGATGTTTGTCAGACCATGAGACATCTTCTGTAGCGTCTGAACAGTTTGGCCTAAAAACATGTATGACCCCTCTATGGAAAAATGAGACTCTCAGGAACAAAGATGAGACTCAGGTTTTGCTCTACAACCCCCACAAGGATCAAGGGACTCGTCTGATTTCGATACAGCCGATCTGCCAACTTCTGTGTAGCATCCGTACAGTTTAGGCTACACACTAATATGACCCCTCTGTGTAAAGGTGAGACTCTCAGGAAGGAAGCCCACAGGCATCACAAGACTCGCCTGAAGGTCCCCCAGTACCAGTTAAAAAAATGTATGGAAGTATACAGTACCAGTGAAAAGTTTGGACACACCTACTGATTTCTTTATTTGACTATTTTCTACATTGTAGAATAATAGTGAAGACATCAAAACTATGAAATAACACATATGGAATCATGCAGTAACCAAAAAAGTGTTAAACAAAATATGTTTTATATTTGAGGTTCTCATAGTAGCCACCCTTTCCCTTGATGACTTTCCCTCTGCGTCTCACAAAGACACGGCGGTTGGAACCAAAAAATCTCAGATTTGGACTCATCAGACCAAGATTTCCACCGGTCTAATGTCCATTGCTCGTGTTTCTTAGCCTAAGCAAGTCTCTTCTTATTGGTGTTCTTTAGTAGTGGTTTCTTTGCAGTAATTCGACCACGAATGCCTGATTCCCGCAGCCTCCTCTGAACAGGTGATGTTGAGATGTGTCTGTTACTTGAACTCTGTGAAGCATTTATTTGGGCTTCAATTTCTGAGGCTGGTGACTCTTATGAACGTATCCTCTGCAGCAGAGGTAACTCTGGATCTTCCTTTCCTGTGGAGGTCCTCATGAGAGCCAGTTTCATCATATCACTTGATGGTTTTTGTGACTGCACTTGAAGAAACTTTCAAAGATCATGACATTTTTCGTATTGACTGACCTTCGTGTACTGACGGGCTGTCGTTTCTCTTTGCTTATTTGAGCTGTTCTTGCCATAATAAGGACTTGGTCTTTTACCAAATAGGGCTATCTTCTGTATACCACCCCTACCTTGTCACAACACAACTGATTGTCTCAAATGCATTAAGAAGGAAAGAAATTCCACAAATTAACTTTTAACAATGCACACCTGTTAGTTGAAATGCATTCCAGGTGACTACCTCGTGAAGCTGGTTGAGAGAATGCCAATAGTGTACAAAGCTGTCATCAAGGCAAAGGGTGGCTACTTTGAAGAATCTCAATTCTCACATATATTTTGATTTGTTCAACACATTTTTGGTTACCACATGATTCAATATGTGTTATTTCATAGTTTTGATGTCTTCACTATTATTCTACAATGTAGAAAATAGTAAAAATGAAGAAAAACCCTTGAATGAGTAGATGTGTCCAAACTTTTGACTGGTACTGTATATCAAGTATATCACGACAAAAATAAGAGGTTAAATACGTTAAAAAAATATTTCTTATCTCTCAGATATAAGATAGACACTTCAGAACAAACTTCCTTTAGATTTTTTTGGGGGGGACTATCTGTTCCATGTAGTGAATATCTTATTCAATTCGTTTTTATGGGCTAATAGCAGTAAGGCGGAAATACATTTTTTGATCAAATTATTTTTGTTTATATTTCAAGGGTCTTAAATTTCAAAATCAAATAGCAAAATGACCCCCGGCTTAAACATGGCTTAGACTCAAATGGTTAAGAGTTATTCATCCACGGGTATTATTCAGAGTAATCCATAACATCGCATCTTCTAACTCCAGAGCAGCAACAATTTGTCAAAATTCAAAATTTTATGGATTGACTTCCTGCAATTTCTTACAATGAGGCATGTTTTTTAAGGAAATAACAGTGAGTCATACAATAAATTACAGGTTCAAATCTATTTTTCCCTCATCTGTAGTCATTTGTGTGGTCTGGCAGGAGACAGTCAGATAGGTAGGTTACCTAACAGGGGGACCCAGGCTGGGAACAGCAAGACCACACACAGGACAGCCAGCCACAGCCAGGGGATTTGGCCAGTAAATCTCATTGACCCAGGAGACCCTCTTGTTTTATCTGGCTCTTCAGAGAGTGCGAGTGTGTGTGTGTGTCGGGGCACAAATAAAGAACATTATGCTCCTCTCTCCCAGGGAACAGACTGCTCTCAGAACAGACTTCTCTCAGAACAGATTGATATCAGAACAGACTGCTCTCAGAACAGACTGGTGTCAGACCGGCATGGGTGTTGGTGCACTCCACTGACCCTATCTCCATTACTGATCCTTTTTGATATCTCTTATTCATTCTCTCTCTCTCTCATACACACACACACGCACGCACGCACGCACGCACGCGCGCGCACACACACACACACACACACACACACACACACACACACACACACACACACACACACACACACACACACACACACACACACACACACACACACACACACACACACACACACACACACACACACACACACACACACACACACACACACACACTCTGCAGAGCCAGATAAAACAGGGTCTCCTGGGTCAATGAGATTTACTGGCTGGCTGTGTTTCTTCCCTGCCTAAGTCCCCCTTAGGTGACCTACCTATCTGCCTGTCTATTGCCAGACCAGGTATCATGTACAGTGCGTTTGGAAAGTATTCCCGACCCCTTGACTTTTTCCACATTTTGTTACGTTACAGCCTTATTCAAAAATGTATTAAATACTTTTTTCCCTCATCAATCTGCAAACAAAACCCCATAATGACATCACAATACCCTATAACGACAAAGCAAAAACAGGTTTTTAGAAAATGTTTGCAAATGTATTAAAAATATAAACCTGAAATGTCACATTTACGCAAGTATTCAGACTGTTTACTCAGTACTTTGTTGAAAAACCTTTGGCAGCGATTACAGCATCGAGTCTTCTTGGGTATGACGCTACAAGCTTGGCACACCTGTATTTGTGGAGTTTCTCCCATTCTTCTCTGCAGATGCTCTCAAGCTCTGTCAAGTTGGATGGGGAGTGTTGCTGCACAGCTATTTTCAGGTCTCTCCAGAGATGTTCAACTGGGTTCAAGTCCGGACTCTGGTTGGGCCACTCAAGGACATTCAGAGACTTGTCCCGAAACCCCTCCTGCGTTGTCTTGGCTGTGTACTCAGGGTCGTTATCCTGTTGGAAGGTAAACCGGCGCCCCAGTCTGAGGTCCTGAGTGCTCTGGAGCTGATTTTCATCAAGGATCTCTCTGTACTTTGCTCTGTTCATCTTTCCCTCGATCCTGACTCGTCTCCCAGTCCCTGCTGCTGAAAAACATCCCCACAGTATGATGCTGCCACCACGTGATTCACAGTAGGGATGGCGCCAGGTTTCCTCCAGACGTGACGCTTGGTATTCAGGTCAAAGAGTTCAATCTTGGTTTCATCAGACCAGAGAATCTTCTTTCTCATGGTCTGATAGTCTTAAGATGCCTTTTGGCAAACTCCAAGCGGGCTGTCATGTGCCCTTTTCTGTGTAGTTGTTTCCGTCTGGCCACTCTACCATAAAGGCCTAATTGATGGAGTGCTGCAGAGATGGTTGTCCTTCTGGAAGGTTCCCCCATCTCCACAGAGGAACTCTAGAGCTCTGTCAGAGTGACCATCGGGTTCTTGGTCACCTCCCTGACCAAGGCCTTTCTCCCCCGATTGCTCAGTTTGGCCAGGCAGCCAGCTCTTGGAAGAGTCTTAGTGATTCCAAACGTATTCCATTTAAGAATGATGGAGGCCACGGTTATCTTGGGGACCTTCAATGCTGCAGAAATGTTTTGGTACCCTTCCCCAGGTCTGTGCCTCGACAAAATCCTGTTTCGGAGCTTTACGGACAATTCCTTCGACTTCATGGCTTGGTTTTTACTCTGACATTCACTGTAGACTGTGGGACATTATATAGACAGGTGTGTTTCTTTCCAAATCATGTCCAATCAATTGAATGTTACACAGGTGGACTAAAATCAAGTTGTAGAAGCATCTCGAGTATGATCAATGGAAACAGGATCCACCTGAGCTCATTGTCGAGTCTCATAGCAAAGGGGCTGAATACTTATGTACATAAGGATGTTTTTTATTTGTAATAAATCTTCAAAAATTCCTAAAAACCTGTTTTTGCTTTGTCATGATGGGGTATTATATGTAGATTGCTGAGGACATTTAAAAACGTAACAAAATGCGGAGAATGTCAAGGGGTCTGAATACTTTCCGAATGCACTATAAACAAATGATGAAAAGAAAGATACAAATCAAATCAAAAGATTCTATTTCAAAGGAATTTGACTACCAATCATTTCTATCTACCCCAAACAAAAGAACAAGCACAGTTCATTGATCATTTTGAGATTGACCACCATTTTTTTTTTTTAGCATAATCAACATTTCCTGCATATCATGCTTGGTCTTGCAAACTTAACCAATCACCTCACTATTACCACATAAAACAGTCAAATCATCACAATATTATCTCATAAAACTGACCGATCACCGCACTAGAAAAGAGGGCTTGCAATTTCAACCAATCACAGCACCTTTACCACATAATAGAGTTCAATCAAGCCACATGTTAACAAACTCTTTCCCTCTTTCCCAGCAAAGTTTTTTGACAAATTGGACAAAATCATCGCATATTGCCATGCAAAATGTCAGATTTACCACAGCAAAACATTTTTTTTAAATTGCAAATACCGCAAAAAATCACACCAAAATCCTGGAGGAACTAATAACCAGAGTTATTGTCCTCTGGAGGACAATACAGTAATAATAAACCTCTGTGTTGCTTTTACACCAGGAAGCTCTTAAGTCTGCTAATACAGATCAGTGTGTGTGTGAGTGTGTGTGTGTGTGTGTGTGTGTGTGTGTGTGTGTGTGTGTGTGTGTGTGTGTGTGTGTGTGTGTGTGTGTGTGTGTGTGTGTGTGTGTGTGTGTGTGTGTGTGAGTGAGTGAGTGTCGAATAAAGTAAAAATGTATTGATTGCGCACACATATATTTTAAAGAATGTTATCGCAGGTGAAGTGAAATGCTTATGTTTCTAGCTCAAGCAGTGCAGTAATACCTAACAATACAAAACAATACACACAAATCCCAAAAATACAAATAAAGAAATTAATAAATACCAGAACGAGGAATGTCAGAGTCCGGAACATAAATATATATCTATATAATGGTGTGTATAGACGTTATGAACAGCATATGAATAGAAAGGTGTGTACGGCAGTAGTTATATTGCACGAGCCTTGAATAGAATACAGTATACACATATGATATACTGTATTGTGCGTGCTTGTGTGCTGCACAGACGCCCAGTTGTCTTGAAAATGCAACCATGGCAACCCACAGTAGAGACATGCTAAACGAGCATTTGTGGCAGTTTTGGTGGAGGGGCCTGCTGCTCTCCTTTCACCAGGGAGAGATGGTGAATGGTCCGGTGGTGGATTCCCTACTTGCCAAACAGTGAGTGGGTGGTTTTATGTGAGCCCTGAGACTGGGGATGTGCGTCACGCATGCCTGCCAGCCTGACTACCTGGGACAGCAATGAGATGCTATGTAATCATAGAGGGAGTCTGATTTGTGTCGGGAAGGCTTTGATTGGACTCAATATAACCCCTGTCATTCACACATTCAGCTGCAAGGAAATGTGTATCTTGTTATATTTGCGGTAAGAGGTGGACTGCTGTTATTCTGCAGAATAAGAAAGATGTAAAATGTTTGGATGAAAATTACAATAGATCCTCCCTTAATCCTCCCTCAGCAAAATAAATAACTACATTTCAATCTCATTTACAATGTTTGACATCCATATTTGAAATCCCGGTGTAATAATGTATCAATCTGAAGTGTAGTGAACACTACTAATACTAGGTATAGGGATATCACATGGCACTAGGGATGATATGTGTGTGTTGTTTGTTTGTATGTGTGTGTATGTTTCTCTCTGTGTGTGTGTGTGTGTGTGTGTGTGTGTGTGTGTGTGTGTGTGTGTGTGTGTGTGTGTGTGTGTGTGTGTGTGTGTGTGTGTGTGTGTGTGTGTGTGTGTGTGTGTGTGTGTGTGTGTGTGTGTGTGTGTGTGTGTGTGTCTGTGTTGTGTTGTGTGTGTGTGTGTGTGTCTGTGTGTGTGTCTTAGATAAATGTCACCAACCTGCCTCTGTCCTGAATCATGCCTCTGCCATTGACCCGACATAAATTGAAAGACCTGTCTGTGGAATCAATGTGAGATAAAGTACATATTGAAGCTGTAACCCTGACTTATGGCCCAGTCATTTCCTAATCACTAGCAGATAATTAAATTAAATTTGACTGCATTGAATAATCCAAATATGCCTCTCTTCACCAAAATGGCCACCTTTCCTGACCAATATGGCTGCCTATATTGTCCAATATGGATTCCTCACCTCACCAATATGGCTGCCTCTCCTTACCAATATGGCCACCTCCCCTCATCAATATATATATATCAACTGTTCTTTCTCCTCCAGAGGCCTAACTCCAGCACAGAGCTGAGCAACATGCTGCTCCCTTGCCAGGTATCCAGAGAAGAGCACGCACGCAGGGACCGAGCTCTGAGCGCCGCCAGCTACCTCACCGACGCCTTGGAGGGTAAGGGCCTCTGTCCTCTGCTGTTCGCCCCACTGCCTCATTGAGGGACAAATTGTGTGAGCCCAGGAGCTCCTCTTATCTTCTGTTTACCGCTCTATGAGGATTGAGGCTGACGGTGTCCTAAAATGTGCACGGGCCGTGCCTATGGACTAGATGGAGCGTGACTGTGCGGCAGAAGCCACAGTGCAATGTTACACCGACAGATAAAAACATTAGAAGAGTCATGATCACACATTAAGCCCTACCACCTCATCCTCAGTGACTTGCTATCAATCTTCATCAAACTCCCTCATTACACATGCATGCACCCAAGCTAGGCCCCACCCACATCTGGCAAAGGCATACTCTGATAACTTCCCTGAAGAAAATGTACTCTTTTGCCCCCCCCCCCCCCCTAGAACTGGAGGAGTCGCGTCAGAAGTGCCACCCCTGCTGGTATGAGTTTGCCCACAAGTACCTGATCTGGGAAAGCAGTCCACGTTGGCTTCGGTTGAAGGTGCTGGTCAAGGTGATGGTGATGGATCCCTTCCTGGACCTAGCCATTACCATCTGCATCGTGCTCAACACCCTGTTCATGGCCATGGAGCACTACCCCATGACTGACGAATTCAACGGCATGCTGTCCATAGGCAACCTGGTAAGTGGAGAGGAGAGGGCACAAAGGAAACTCTTGGAGAAACATTTTTGTGTACATTTTTACCCACCATTTTTGTTGGAGTTTAGGGTCTAGAGGTTTACCCTAGTCAGGTCAGTTACTCAGAGAAAAAAAACTCTTGGCTCCACTATTGTCCTAACCAACTGTGCTATTTTTTTTGTTTTTTCGCATTATTTGTAACTCATTTTGTACATAATGTTGTTGCTACTGTCTCTTATGACCAAAAAGAGCTTCTGGACATTAGAACAGCGATTATTCACCTCGAACTGGACAAAGATTTTTTCTTTAATGAGTCCGACGCGATGGATATGCTGCTTTGTCAAGACAAGGCCCAAATCACCGTCATCAGTGTGAAGAAAAGCCAGAGATATATAGGGGGAGGAGGGCGGGGTGCCTTGTAAGAATTTGCCGACGAGTAGATAAACCACCATTACCCTCTGTATTACTGGCCAACGTGCAATCATTGGAAAACAAATTGGACGATCTACGAATAAGACTATACTACCAACTCGACATTAAAAACGGTAATATCTTATGTTTCACCTAGACGGGGCTAAATGACAACACTGATAATATGGAGCTGGCTGGCTTCTCCATGTTTAGGCAGGACAGAGTTGCTACGTCTGGTAAGACAAGGGGCGGGGGTGTCTGTCTATTGTCAATAACTGCTGGTGCGCAATGTCTAATATTAAAGCAGTCTCGAGGTATTGCTCGCCTGAGGAAGAATACCTCATGATAAGCTGTAAACCACATTATTTACCAAGAGAGTTCTCATCTTTATTATTTGTAGCCCTCAATTTACCACCACAAACAGATGCTGGCACTAAGACCGCACTCAACGAGCTGTGTAAGGCCATAAGCAACCAAGAAAATGCTCATCCAAAAGCAGTGCTCCTAGTGGGGACTTTAATGCAGGCAAACTTAAATCTGTTTTACCTCATTTCTACCAGCATGTCACATGTGCAACCAGAGGAAAAAAAACTCTAGACCACCTTTACTCCACACACAGAGAAGCATACAAAGCTCTCCCTCGTCCTCCAATTGGGAAATCTGTCCATATTTCTATCCCCCTGATTCCGGCTTACAAGCAAAACTAAAGCAGGAAGTACCAGTGACTAACACTTAATACGGAAGTGGTCCGATGATGCGGATGCTACGCTACAGGGCTGTTTTGCTAGCACAGACTGGAATATGTTCCGGGATTCATCCAATGCCATTGAGGAGTATACCACCTCAGTGACCGGCTTCATCAATAAGTGATTCGACAACGTCGTCCCCACAGTGACCGTACGTACATATCCCAACCAGAAACCATGGATTACAGACAACATCCGCACTGAGAGAAAGCCCAAAGCTGCAGCTTTCAAGGAGCAGGACACTAATCCCTACGCTTATAAGAAATCCCGCTATGCCCTCAGATTAACCATCAAACAGGCAAAGCGTCAATACAGAGCTAAGATTGAATCCTACTACACCGGCTCTGATGCTCGTCGCATGTGGCAGGGCTTGAAACTATTAAGAACTACAAAGGGAAACCCAGCCGCGAGCTGCCCAGTGACACGAGCCTACCAGACAAACAAAATGCCTTTTATGCTTGCTTCGAGTCAAGCAACACTGAAGCATGCATGAGAGCACAAACTGTTCCAGACAACTGTGTGATCACGCTCTCCATAGCCGATGTGAGCAAGACCTTTAAACAGGTCAACATTCATATTCACAGACAGATTACCAGGACATGCACTCAAAGCATGCGCGGACCAACTGGCAAGTGTCTTCACTGACATTTTCAACCTCTCCCTTACCGAGTCTGTAATACCTACATGTTTCAAGCAGACCACCATAGTTCCCAAGAATGCCTTGGTAACCTGCCTAAATGACTACCACCCGTAGCACTCACATCTGTAGCCATGAAGTGCTTTGAAAGGCTGGTCATGGCTCACATCAACACCATCATGCCGGAAACACTAGACCCACTATAATTCGCATACCGCCCCAACAGATCCACAGATTACGCAATCTCAATCGCACTCCACGCTGCCCTTCCCCACCTGGACAAAAGGAACACCTATGAGAGAATGATGTCCATTGATGACAGCTCAGCATTCAACACCATAGTACCCACAAAGCTCATCACAAAGATATGGACCCTGGGACTAAACACTCCCTCTGCAACTGGATCCTGGATTTCCTGACAGACCGCCCCCAGGTGGTAAGGGTAGGCAACAACACATCTGTCAACAACACATCTGGGGTGCGTGCTTATTCCCCTCCAGTACTCCCTATTCACCCACAACTGCGGGCCAAGCACAACTCCAACACCATTGTTAAGTTTGCTGACGAGTGGTAGGCCTGAACACCGACCACGATGAGACAGCCTATAGGGAGGAGGTCAGAACTATCATGGTCCAAACACACCAAGATAGCTGTGAAGAGGGCACGACAACACTTTTTCCCCCTCAGGAGACTAAAAAGATTTGGCATGGGTCCCCAGATCCTCAAAAAGTTCTACAACTGCACCATCGAGAGCATGCTGACCGGTTGCATCACCGCCTGGTATGGCAACTGCTCGGCATCTGACTGTAAGGCGCTTCAGAGGGTAGTGTGTACGGCCCAGTATATCACTGGGGCCGAGCTTCCTGACATCCAGGACCTATATACTAGTCGGTGTCAGAGGAAGGCCCAAAGATTTGTCAAAGACTCCAGTCACCCAAGTCATAGACTGTTCTCTCTGTTCTACCGCACGGCAAGCGGTAGCGGAGCGCCAAGTCTAGAACCAAAAGGCTCCTTAACAGAGACTACTGAACAATTAATCAAATGGCCGTCCGGACTATTTACATTGCTCCTACTCACTGTTTATTATCTATGCATAGTCACTTTACAAAAATGACCTCGACTAACCTGTACTCCCGCACACTGACTCAGTACCGGTACCCCCTGTACATAGCCTCGTTATTGTTATTTCTTGTGTTAATTTTAGATTTAAAAAAATATATATATTTATTTAGGAAATATTTTCTTAACTCTATTTCTTGAACTGCATTGTTGGTTAAGGGCTTGTCAGTAAGCATTTCACGGTAAGGTCTACAGCTGTTGTATTCAGCATTTCACGGTACGGTCTACACCTGTTGTATTCAGCGCATGTGACAAATAAAGTTTGATTTGACTTGATTGGATATTGTCACTGAGATCCAAACCTAAATGGATCCCAAGCCTCTACCCCTTATGCACTTGTGGAGACCTGAGAGGAATAGTTAGGTACAAGTAGTATGTGTCACGTTCCTGACCTGTTTTCTGTTAGTTTTTGTATGTGTTAGTTGGTCAGGACGTGAGTTTGGGTGGGCAGTCTATGTTTTCTGTTTCTATGTTGGTTAATGGGTACCTGATATGGCTCTCAATTAGAGGCAGGTGTTTTTCATTTCCTCTGATTGAGAGTCATATTAAGGTAGGTGTTTTCACACTGTTTGTTTGTGGGTGGTTGTTTCCTGTGTCAGTGTGTGTTGCACCATATGGGACTGTCTAGGTTTGTTTGTACGTTCGTTCTTTGATGTAGTCAGTTTTCCTGTTCATGCGTTCTTCGTGTTTAATGTAAGTTCGTCGTACAGGTCTGTCTACTCCGTTTGTTGTTTTGTTAGTTTATAGTGAAGTTCGTGTTTTCGTCTTTTCTTTAAATAAATTATGTCAACTCAAGACGCTGCATTTTGGTTTAATCCCTGCTCCTCCTCTTCGGATGAAGAGGAAGAGGAAAGCCGTGACAGAACCACCCACCTCTCCAGAACCAAGCAGCGCAAGTTCGAGCAGCGGCCAAGAGATCAGGACTCATGGACTTGGGAGGAAGTATTAGAGGGAAAAGGACACTGGGCGCACATTGGGGAATATCGCCGCGCTCGTGAGGAGATGGAGGCAGCGAGAGCCCAACAGCGGTGGTATGAGGAGGCAGCTAGGAGACGTGGCTGGAAACCGGAGAATGAAGCTCAAAACCGGATTTATGAAGGTACGTGGCTAGCAAGGAAGCCCGTGAAGAAACCCCAAAAATTTCTTGGGGGGGGGCTAAGAGGTAGTGGGCCAAGGGCAGGTAGGAGACCTGCGCCCACTTCCCAGGCTAACCGTGGAGAGCGGGAGTACGGGCAGACGCCGTGTTACGCAGTAGAGCGCACGGTGTCTCCTGTACGTGTTCATAGCCCGGTGCGGGTTATTCCACCTCCCCGCACTGGTAGGGCTAGATTGGGCATTGAGCCAGGTGCCATGATGCCGGCTCAACGCGTCTGGTCTCCAGTGCGTCTCCTCGGGCCGGCTTACATGGCACCAGCCTTACGCATGGTGTCCCCGGTTCGCCTACATAGCCCGGTGCGGGTTATTCCACCTCCCCGCACTGGTCGGGCGACGGGGAGCATTCAACCAGGTAAGGTTGGGCAGGCTCAATGCTCAAGCGAGCCAGTACTTGCACGGTCCGGTATTACCGGCGCTACCTCCCCGCCCCAGCCCAGTACCACCAGTGCCTACACTACGCACCAGGCTTCCAGTGCGTTTTCAGAGCCCTGTTCCTCCTCCACGCACTCTTCCTATGGTGCGTGTCTCCAGCCCAGTGCCTCCAGTTCCGGCACCACGCACTAAGCCACCTGTGCGTCTCCAGAGCCCTGTACACACTGTTCCTTCTCCCCGTACTCGTCCTGATGTGCGTGCCCTCAGCCCGGTGCCACCAGTGCCGGTACCACGCACCAGGCAAATAGTACGCTTTGAGAGTCCAGTGTGCCCTGTCCCTGCTCCCCGCACTAGGCTTGAAGTGCGTGTCTCCAGTCCGGTGCCTCCAGTTCCGGCACCACGCACCAGGCCTACAGTGCGTCTCAGCCGGCCAGAGTCTGCCGTCTGCCCAACGGCGCCTGAACTGTCCGCCTGCCAAGCGCCGCATGAACTGCCCGTCTGTATTGAGCCTTTAAAGCCGCCCGTCTGCCATGAGCCTGCAAAGCCGCCCGTCTGCCATGAGCCTACAGAGCCTTCCGCCAGACAGGAGCCGCTAGAGCCTTCCGCCAGACAGGAGCCGCTAGAGCCTTCCGCCAGACAGGAGCAGCCAAAGCCTTCCGCCAGACAGGATCAGTCTGAGCCATCCGTCTCCGCAGCGCCATCTGAGCCATCCGTCTCCTCAGCGCCATCTGAGCCATCCGTCTCCCCAGCGCCGTCTGAGCCATCCGTCTCCTCAGCGCCATCTGAGCCATCCGTCTCCCCAGCGCCGTCTGAGCCATCCGTCTCCCCAGCGCCGTCTGAGCCATCCGTCTCCCCAGCGCCGTCTGAGCCATCCGTCTCCCCAGCGCCGTCTGAGCCATCCGTCTGTCCCGAGCCATTAGAGCCGCCCGTCTGTCCCGAGCCGTCAGAGCCGTTAGTCAGTCAGGAGCCGCTAGAGCCATTCGTCAGTCAGGATCTGCCAGAGCCGCCAACCAGACAGGATCTGCCAGAGCCGCCAACCAGACAGGATCTGCCAGAGCCGCAAACCAGACAGGATCTTCCAGAGCCGTCAGCCAGCCATGAGCGTCCAGAGCCGTCAGCCAGCCATGAGCGTCCAGAGCCGTCAGCCAGCCATGAGCGTCCAGAGCCGTCAGCCAGCCATGAGCGTCCAGAGCCGTCAGCCAGCCATGAGCGTCCAGAGCCGTCAGCCAGTCATGAGCTGCCCCTCAGCCCAGAGCGGCTATTTATCCAGAACTGCCCCTCAGTCCAGAGCTGTCTCTCTGTCCGGAGCTGTCCTTCAGTCCGGAGTTGCCCCTCTATCCTGAGCTACCTCTCTATCCTGAGCTACCTCTCTATCCTGAGCTATCCCTCTGTCCTGAGCTATCCCTCTGTCCTGAGCTACCTCTCTGTCCTGAGCTACCTCGTCCCGGAGCTGTCCTTTATCTTGGTGTTGCCCCTTAACCTAAGTGGGTGTATAATGAGGGTGGTCATTCTAAGGGGGAGACGTAAGCTGGGATTGTCTATGGTGGGATGGGGACCTCGCCCAGAGCCTGAGCCACCACCGTGGTCAGATGCCCACCCAGACCCTCCCCTAAACTTTGTGCTGGTGCGCCCGGAGTTCGCACCTTAAGGGGGGGGTTATGTCACGTTCCTGACCTGTTTTCTGTTAGTTTTTGTATGTGTTAGTTGGTCAGGACGTGAGTTTGGGTGGGCAGTCTATGTTTTCTGTTTCTATGTTGGTTAATGGGTACCTGATATGGCTCTCAATTAGAGGCAGGTGTTTTTCATTTCCTCTGATTGAGAGTCATATTAAGGTAGGTGTTTTCACACTGTTTGTTTGTGGGTGGTTGTTTCCTGTGTCAGTGTGTGTTGCACCATACGGGACTGTCTAGGTTTGTTTGTACGTTCGTTCTTTGATGTAGTCAGTTTTCCTGTTCATGCGTTCTTCGTGTTTAATGTAAGTTCGTCGTACAGGTCTGTCTACTCCGTTTGTTGTTTTGTTAGTTTATAGTGAAGTTCGTGTTTTCGTCTTTTCTTTAAATAAATTATGTCAACTCAAGACGCTGCATTTTGGTTTAATCCCTGCTCCTCCTCTTCGGATGAAGAGGAAGAGGAAAGCCGTGACAGTATGTTAGTAGCATCTGATTGGCTGACTGATTGGCTCACTGATTTTCACAGTATCAAACCTCCATAGGGCGTAGGGGCTAAGGTTCCATTGGGATAATAACCGTAAAACGACCTGTTAATCACACATCAACAGACATCATTCACAACAATGAGTTTACAATCACATTATGAAGTCAATATGGTGTTTCCATTAATTACAATTCACTGGAACCAGTTATGTGTGTTTGTATGATATATGCTGGTTCTCTATAGTGCTGGGTATGGGCCCTGGTCTGAAGTCCAGCACTATATAGGGAATAGGGTGCCATTTGGGACACACCCATGGTATTGTTGGTGTTATGTAATTGGTTGTGTTGTACCAGGAGTGGTCCAACAAGGAAGTCATTTCAGGCCAACGGTGTCAAAATCAATAGAGTTTTTCTTCCACTTGGCTGGCCACTGTGTGCTACAGTGGACAATCTGGCTGGTGTGTGTGTGTGTATGTATGTGCATGTGTGTCCACAGCAGATACAATTGAAGTCGGAAGTTTACATACACCTTGGCCAAATACATTGAAACTCCGTTTTTCACAATTCCTGACATTTAATCCTAGTAAAAATAAGAATGTGAAATGTCAGAATAATAGTAGAGAGAATTATTTATTTCAGCTTTTATTTCTTTCATCACTTTCCCAGTGGGTCAGAAGTTTACATACACTCAATTAGTATTTGGTAGCATTGCCTTTAAATTGTTTAACTTGGGTCAAACGTTTCAGGTAGCCTTCCACAAGCTTCCCACAATAAGTTGGGTGAATTTTGGCCCATTCCTCCTGACAGAGCTGGTGTAACTGAGTCAGGTTTGTAGGCCTCTTTGGCCTCCTTGCTCTTGTTCTGACCGCACATTTTCTATTGGATTGAGGTCAGGGCTTTGTGATGGCCACTCCAATACCTTGACTTTGTTGTCCTTAAGCCATTTTGCCACAACTATGGAAGTCTGCTTGGGGTCATTGTCCATTTGGAAGACCCATTTGCGACCAAGCTTTAACTTCCTGACTGATGTCTTGAGATGTTGCTTCAATATATCCACATAATTTTCCTACCTCATGATGCCCTCTATTTTGTGAAGTGCACCAGTCCTTCCTGCAGCAAAGTACCCCCACAACATGATGCTGCCACCCCCGTGCTTCACAGTTAGGATGGTGTTCTTCGGCTTGCAAACCTCCCCCTTTTTCCTCCAAACATAATGATGGTCATTATGGCCAAACAGTTCTATTTTTATTTCATCAGATCAGAGGACATTTCTCCAAGAAGTATGATCTTTGTCCCCATGTGCAGTTGCAAACCGTGGTCTGGCTTTTTTATGGCAGTTTTGGAGCAGTGGCTTCTTCCTTGCTGAGCGGCCTTTCAGGTTATGTCGATATAGGACTCGTTTTACTGTGGATATAGATACTTTTCTACCTGTTTCCTCCAGCATCTTCACAAGGTCCTTTGCTGTTGTTCTGGGATTGATTTGCACTTTTCACACCAAAGTACGTTCATCTCTAGGAGACAGAACGTGTCTCCTTCCTGAGCGGTATGACGGCTGCGTGGTCCCATGGTGTTTATACTTGCGTACTATTGTTTGTACAGATGAACATGGTACCTTCAGGCGTTTGGAAATTGCTCCCAAGGATGAACCAGACTTGTGGAGGTCTACAATTTTGGAGGTCTACAAATCAGTCTTGGCTAATTTCTTTTGATTTTCCCATGATGTCAAGCAAAGAGGCACTGAGTTTAAAGGTAGGCCTTGAAATAAATCCACAAGTACACCTCCAATTGACTCAATTTATGTCAATTAGCCTATCAGAAGCTTCTAAAGCCATGACATAATTTTCTGGAATTTTCCAAGCTGTTTAAAGGCAAAGTCAACTTAGTGTAAACTTCTGACTGTCACGCCCTGACCTTAGTTATCTTTGTTTTCTTTATTAATTTGGTTAGGTCAGGGTGTGACGAGGGTGGTATATGTGTTTTTTGTCTTGTCTAGGGTTTTGGTATGTCTATGTTGATGTTGCATGTCTGCACTCCATGTTTATAGCGTTCACGTTCGTTTTGTTATTTTGTATAGTTTGTTAGTGTTCTTCGTGTTCAGTCGTCTTGTATTAAAATATGTATTCACATCACGTTGCGCTTTGGTCTCCTCACTACAACGGACGTGACACTGACCCACTGGAATTGTGATACAGTGAATTATAAGTGAAATAATCTGTCTGTAAACAATTGTTGGAAAATGTACTTATGTCATGCACAAAGTAGATGTCCTAATTGACTTGTCAAAACTACAGTTTGTTAACAAGAAATGTGTGGAGTGTTTGAAAAACAAGTTTTAATGACTCCAACCTAAGTGTATGTAAACTTCCGATTTCAACTGTATATGTTATGACATCCCTCTCTGGTCTTTTCCATCTTTCAGCAAGTCATTATCGCCTTGGTGACAAAAGTCTGAACTGTCGTGAGGTGGTGACTGTGTTGTATACATAGAGGGTCTGAACTGTCGTGAGGTGGTGACTGTGTTGGATACATAGAGGGTCTGAACTGTTGTGGAGTGGTGACTGTGTTGGATACATAGAGAGTCTGAACTGTCGTGGAGTGGTGACTGTGTTGGAGACATAGAGAGTCTGAACTGTCGTGGAGTGGTGACTGTGTTGGTTACATAGAGAGTCTGAACTGTTGTGGGGTGGTGACTGTGTTGGATACATAGAGAGTCTGAACTGTCGTGGAGTGGTGACTGTGTTGGAGACAGAGAGTATAAACTGTCGTGGAGTGGTGACTGTGTTGATTACATAGAGAGTCTGAACTGTCGTGGAGTGGTGACTGTGTTGGAGACATAGAGAGTCTGAACTGTCATGGGGTGGTGACTGTATTGGATAACTGCCAGTTTGCTAGATGCAGCATCACACATTAAAAACGTTTTTGTCTCTGTACGTGGAGATTTGTTTGAGGAGGATTTTTCTCTCATCCCTATTATAGTGGAGAGATATTGGCTCTCTCTCTAAGTTATGTGCATGCTTGTGTCGTGTTTTTGGCTATCATTAATGTGATGACGATTGCTTTATCAAATCGATTAACTACATTATGTTTAATTATTACGATGATTAAATTACTCATGTAACAATTAACTCATCAGCAATCTTGGGGCACCATGGAAAAAGTTTGTTTAAGGAGTTACCGTTTCCGAATTAACTCTAAAGATATAAATATCTCTGACATTTCAGTCATCAATTCATTTGATCTTCTATCAGTCTCATTCTGAATGTCGCAATATGGATATCTGCACAAACCCTAGCATAAATGATGAATATGCAATACACAAATTGGCTTAATTATTTATTTACTAACTAAATAATCACACAGAATTACATAAACACACAAACAGAATAGCTTACACATTGAGTACTACATAATGCAATTAAAAGTCCCGAGTGGACTAAACCCGATATGATGGCTTGTTACACAAAACGAAAAAGGGAGGGGCATGTAAGAAAGAGCAGGAGAAAAGACAAAGGACTTCACTATCGTGCACACAGCTGATAACTGTGCTCATTGAAATGCTAATACTTTGCACATGAACGGCCGCTCATTCGAAAAATAATTTGCAATGCACAGTGCTTTGCAAAAGTATTCATCCTCCTTGGCGTTTTTCCTATTTTATTGCATTACAACCTGTAATTTAAATGGATTTTTATTTGGATTTCATGTAATAGACATACACAAAATAGTCCAGATTGGTGAAGTGAAATGAAAATAATAACTTGTTTCAAAAAATTCTAAAAAAATTTAAACGAAAAAGTGGTGCGTGCAAATGTAATCACCCCCTTTACTATGAAGCCCCTAAATAAGATCTGGGGCAACCAATTACCTTCAGAAGTCACATAATTAGTTACATAAATCCACCTGTGTGCAATCTAAGTGTCACATGATCTCAGTATATATACACCTGTTCTGAAAGGCCCCAGCGTCTGCAACACCATTAAACAAGAGGCACCACCAAGCCAGTGGCACCAGGAAGACCAAGGAGCTCTCCAAACAGGTCAGGGACAAAGTTGTGGAGAAGTACAGATCAGGGTTGGGTTATAAAAAAATATCAGAAACTTTGAACATCCCATTGAGCAACATTAAATCCATTATTAAAAAATGGAAAGAATATGGCACCACAACAAACCTGCCAAGAGAGGGCCGCCCACCAAAACTCACGGACCAGGCAAGGAGGGCGTTAATCTGAGAGGCAACAAAGAGGCCAAAGAAAACCCTGAAGGAGATGCAAAGCTCCACAGCGGAGATTGGAGTATCTGTCTATAGGACCACTTTAAGCCATACACTCCAAGGAGCTGGGCTTTATTGAAGAGTGGGCAGAGAAAGCCATTGCTTAAAGAAAAAAATAAGCAAACAAGTTTGGTGTTCACCAAAAGGCATTTGGGAGACTCCCCAAACATATGGAAGAAGGTACTCTGGTCAGATGAGACTAAAATTGAGCTTTTTGGCCATCAAGGTAAACATTATTTTCTGGCGCAAACCCAAAACCTCTCATCACCCCGAGAGTATACCATCCCCACATGTGAAGCATGATGGTGGCATTATCATGCTGTGGAGATGTTTTTCATCGGCAGGGACTGGGAAACTGGTCAGAATTGAAGAAATTATGGATGGCGCTAAATACAGGGAAATCCTTGAGGGAAACCTGTTTCAGTCTTCCAGAGATTTGAGACTGGGATGGAGGTTCACCTTCCAGCAGGACAATGACCCTAAGCATACTGCTAAAGCAACACTCGAGTGGTTTAAGGGGAAACATTTAAATGTATTGGACCAGCCTAGTCAAAGCCCAGACCTCAATCATATTGAGAATCTGTGGTATGACTTAAAGATTGCTGTACACCAGCGGAACCCATCCAACTTGAAGGAGCTGGAGCAGTTTTACCTTGAAGAATGAGCAAAAATCACAGTGGCTAGATGTGCCAAGCTTATAGAGACATACCCCAAGAGACTTGCAGCTGTAATTGCTGAGAAAGGTGGCTCTACAAAGTATTGATTTTGGGGGGGTGAATAGTTATGCAATCTCAAGTTCTCTGTTTTTTTGTCTTATTTCTTGTTTGTTTCACAAGATACATTTTTTTGCATCTTCAAAGTGTTGTTGTGTAAATCACATGATACAAACCCTCAAAAAATCTATTTTAATTCCAGGTTGTAAGGCAACAAAATAGGAACAATGCCAAGGGGGTGAATACTTTCGCAAGCCACTGTATATATTTTCGATTGCATGCCTTTGTTGTCTCTGTTGGAATCGCCGGTCCGTCTGGGGAGTAATTCGACAGAAAGTCTCTGGTTGTGTCTGTTAGAACGGGTCTTGCAGATGTACCAATGGTGGTTGGATAGGGGAATGTTCTTTTAGAATGGATCTTTTCAAAGTACCAGCCGGTGGTTCTCGGGCTCAGTTCGTTAAAATAGATACTTTAGAGGTGTCTATAGTGGTGAGAGGAAATTGTTCTTCTTTCTCTTCTTCGGTCGAGTTTCCTAGACTATTTTGCATATACAGCTGCAGACTGTGAAAGTGTAGTTTTCTTAACCATTTTAACGTGTACAGCTGGCGCTGCACGTAGCTGGTCTGGTGGAGTCTAACCATTCGTGACGTCTGGTTCAACACCGTCCGCCTGCTTGGTCTAATGTACATTTTGTCAGAAGTGGGTTTTATGCACTCTGGGAAAGGGGTGTTCCATGACGCCGACATAATGTCTGTGCTCACGTGGATGTGGTCACTGACTTGGTTAAGACTTCACATGAAAAACAATTCTCTCATTTAGAAGGCTAACATCACATTATATCTTCTCACAAATTCATATTTAATCATATCAGTTTGCCAACATTTGTATGTGAATCTGATCACTGGGAAAAATACACATTTAGACATACAGTTATGTTATTACACTGTCCTTCATGGGATCCCAAAACACAACTGATCTGACATAATTGTTCTATAAGTGCCCACGGACCACTCCAACCACTTGGACTACTTGAAATATTGTTTCATTATTCAACCTTTTGATGTTACCGTTATGGCGGGAGGAATCTCCTTGTAACAAAGAGGTTTCTTTCCCCTCAATCCTGCCAAACCCAAATGTGTATGTGTGTGTGTTTGTGTGTGCATACGTGTGTGTGTGTGTTCGTGCGTGGTTGTGCATGCGTGTGAATTTGCGCGTGGAAATGTTTCCATCTGCACACGTATGTGTGTGTGTTTGTATGCGTTATGTGTGGACTGTTCACCCGAGGCCAGTTGGGCGTGCGTAGTCCCGTGGATTGTGTTGACCGTGGGAGCGAAACCTTGTTGACGTGCTTCCCAGAGAGTGCTTGTCACATGACATCTCCTCTCTGCCCCCCTCCCCGTTGAGCCCACGCCCACCGCCCTTCTGCTCGCATGAGCCTCACTCTGCTCTCTGTGTGTGTGTGTCTCTGTATACACACGTGTGTGTGTGTGTGTGTGTGTCTGTATACATGTGTGTGTGTGTGTTTATGTATGCATGCGTGTATATCTTCATATATGCTGAGCCAGGACTCTCTGTTATTACTACCACAGCCACAGTCAGCACAGCACAGGCCCTAGTTTACACAGCAATACCCATCCAGCTGTCCTCCTGTGCCCTTCAGCTACCCCTCAGTCACACAGACACAGCTGGGCAGACGTATGGACAACACCTCCGGGCTGTTAGATAGACACATGAGTGTGTTGGTCGCTGGCATGATGTTCTTTTCAGAACCGTACATCTGTATCTCTGTGAGAAGACAGTGAGTTGTTTGGGGTGGGAGAGTGACAGACAGGTTGTCTGAGGCAGCGGCTAGATGAGTAATCTCTTACAGAAAAAACACATCATTTCACGTGGAAAATCACATGATTAAAAACATGTTTTTGGAACACTTCACATGTGATCATGTGACATTCATGTGTTTTTTCAGTAAGGATTCAGCAGATAGGCGTTTTCAGATAGGCAACACACAGATGTGTGTCCTTTCAGTCTTTTAGTAGGTTAATCTGATTGAATATATCATTCTAATATTCCCATTTAGCCTGGAAACCAAGCAAATTTTGTTCAACGTTGTGGGATATTCAACACGCTCACGCGCACAACACAAAAACACGAAACATATTTTTGTATTAGGTTTTCCGCACAAAACAGAATGGTTGCATCTGAAATGGCATCCTATTATTCCAGCTCGTATCCAGAGTGACTTACAGGTGCATTTGGGGTCAAGTGCCTTGCTCAAGGGCAAATCAACAGATTTTTCACCTAGTCGGCTTGGGGATTTGAACCAGCAACCTTTCGGTTACTGGCCCAACTCTCTTAGCCACTAAGCTACCTGCCGCCTCAGAGCACCCTATTCCCTATATAGTGTACGTTTTTTTGCCAGAGCTTGATCTACAGTAGAGCACTTCTGCTCTAGGGAATAGGGTGCCATTTCAGTGCTTCACTTGACCTATTCAGTATAAAGTTGCTTGTCTCAGTGTCCTTAGCTCTTACCCTGAAGAGGGTTGACTTCACACACAACCTGCACACTTTCCTAAAGATCCAATCCACATTGGAGAAAACAGTGCCTTGCTGTTTTTGTTATTGTTATTGTGTTGTTGATGTTATGGAGGTAGAAACAGAGGACAGTAATGTGTGCAAAAAAAAAGGTGCAGTAAATGTACATCAAGGTACTGCAATATATTTTTTTTAGATGCATGCCAGCAAAGCCACTACACAACACAACACTAAACAATACATTAACTGCACTATAATGGTGCCCACAAACAGCAGTCCCAACACCTTACCACTGCTACACCTGGCTATCAGTGGAGCCTTGTCTGGCAGCAAAACAGTTCATTCAGCTTTATTTACTGCCTTTTATAAAAACATAGCTGATATGTCTAACTTGCTTAAACAAATGTGGTTTCTACTGACAATTGAGATGTACAAACTATGGCATAAGGGGACGACAACTGGATAAGAGGCAATCTGTAATTTTGATTAAGACAATGAGCTAGGACGGACGTAGTCAATATAACTATTTGTTCAGCACATTTGAAATGCACAGCGACAGAATTCAGAACATGGGCCGTTCTTACAGTATTCTCCCTGTACACCAAGTCAGAACCATAGGATAAATAAAGGGGGCATATAAGCAGACAATGAATGCTCTTACTGTATTTGATGATGCCCTTTCTCTAAAACAGGCCATAGGCCACATGTGCACCACCAAGTCAGAACAGTAAGTGAAATTAAGAGAGGGAAAGGGACCAAATTATTAGGGTGAGGCACATGGGCTACTAACAGCTTACTACACAACATACACTTAGTATTAGTCTTAGCTACAGTATAAATATCATCTCATTTATGCAGCAGCCTACAAGACATTTTTGGACTCACCTTGTTGTGCTGTGCTCACTTGAACAGGAAGGTGGTGCGACGGTCCTTTGTGGGCAAATTGTGCCATTAAAACTTTGTCATCAAAGTCTGTCATTCTCTGGATTTATGGTGCTTTCAAGGCAACTGGGGCCCGAGTTCCAGACTTGTAATTCTGAGTTGGATGACCGTTCAAAACGTATTTTCCCAGTCAGAGTAATTTTTTTTCTGAGTTCCCAGTTGTCTTGAACTCACTGAAGTCAGATTTCCCTGTCCTGAGTTTCCAGTTGTTTTGAGCGCGGCAGAAGTCATGCTGGATTGACAGCAGGGCCAATGTTGAATGTTTATCCCTTTAAGCTTGGAAAAGAGACCCTCAAATCCAGACATGGGACCACACAGCCACTCCACTGAATAGCAGGCTAGTGATTGCTTTGCAATGGTTGCAGTTAGCCACTGATTCCTTCAAAACCACTGATTGTTGAATTTGCAATTTCCAACTTGTTGTGTAATGTTTATGTCCAATGGCCGATGAGCACCGATACGTTTTGTCTATAATTTCTATTCATTATTTATCTTGATATGACAAGGATTAAAAAGGATTTGCCAGTAGATTGTCGACATGGGTCATGATGATGACTGCTAGCTAAGATTTTGAAAGTATCAGTCCAATCAAAGCTACTGTAGATATACCATGATTTGACATCATTTTATCTGTGGCCAATGACCTTGAGCCTTCTTGGATGGGCACTTCTAATGTAACTCTATGGCAGCACCTAAGGGGTTTGAATTCTTTAGCTCTACCCTTAGATTTGGCAGTGACGTAGTGTCCCCTAGAGTGACAAAACACTGAGCCAATCACGACGCAACTAGAGAATATTACCAACCCCTCTGCCCCATCTGCCCTGAATGACGGATCACCACTGGCAATGATGTCCAAAAAAAACTGTGTTCGTTGATTTGCAGTAATTTCTTTGTTTTTTTAATGTCCCAAACGGACGTGGCAGTTCCACCAATTAACGATTCCAGCTTTACTCTTATCACAGGAGATATGAATTGTGTGGTCACGATGCCGTGACATGCTCAGACCAACACGTCTGTATTATTCAATTACCATGTCTGCCTGGGCATCCTAAACACTTACTCATTACTGCTGCTTTGGCCTGACAGAAATAATTACCCTTCATGCCTTTGGGTTGTGTCCCAAATGACACTCTACTCCAAATATAGTGCACTACTTTTGACCAGTCCTATTGTCCCTGGTCAAAAGTAGTGCACTATGGAGGGAATAGGGTGCCATTTGTGACACAAACTTCACTATAAAACATTGTAGTTGTTTAAACTAATTATTATTAAAGTAACTGGTTCCACTGCTTTTTTTTTTTTTTTTTTTTACTCAACTTTTCGATTAAAGCTTTTCCCAAACTTGCAAAATTCAGTCAGCTTAAAATTATGTTTTTGTTCCACTTGTCTCATATGTTCATTCAACTATAAAATATTATTTTTTTGGCATTTTCACTAAATAAGGCTGTGGAACTAGTGACATAGTTGACACTAGCATATTTGACACACAAGATTCTGCTGGCATGTTCAACATGTCCTCACCTGGGATTTGAACTCACAATCTCTTGCTTCACAGCATACTGATATTCCTGCAACGCCACCATGTCTGTGTCAATGACTGATTCCACCTGTATTGCTAGACTTTGCACTTCAAAGTAAATATCAGGCTCTGTTAAAAGTACACTCAAGTAAAATTATTGTATTTGTCACACTCCTAGAAAAAAAGGTTTCCTAAAGGGCTATTCGGCTGTCCCCATAGGCTGTCCCCAACCCGTTTGGCTTACAGGTAGAACCCTTTTTGGTTCCAAGTAGAACCCTTTTGGGTTCCATGTAGAACTCTCAGGGGAAAGGGTTCTACCTGGAACCAAAAGTGTTCTACCTGGAACCAAAAAGGGTTCTTCAACGGGTTCTCCTATGGGGACAGCCGAAGAACCCTTTCAGGTTCTAGATAGCATCTTTTTTTGTCATGTCGTGATTAAGGAGTAACATTTAAACAGGTTAATATGCCCCACCAACATTAGACAACTATACAGAAAACCCCAACATGTCTGAAATAAGTTAATCAAATAAATAATGAGAGAAGAGTGAGATTAACTGATAATTGACACAGACATGGTGGCATACAGTAGCAGGAAGACCAGAATGCCATGAACCAAAAGGTTGTGACTTCAAATCCCAGATGAGGACATGTTGAATAATAATTACTGTATAAATTAATATGTATAATGTAGTCATATGTATCAAATATCTGAGTTGAAAACATTGTTGTGCAGACTTGTTTTGATAAAATGCCCAAATAATATTTGAATGAACATATGAGATTAGTTGAACAAACAGTGTTAGTGCCGTGGCCTACTCTGTATACCCGTCGCAAGACCCACTGGTTAATGATTATTTATAAAACCCTCTTAGGCCTCACTCCCCCCTATCTGAGATATCTACTGCAGCCCTCATCCTCCACATACAACACCCGTTCTGCCAGTCACATTCTGTTAAAGGTCCCCAAAGCACACACATCCCTGGGTCGCTCGTCTTTTCAGTTCGCTGCAGCTAGCGACTGGAACGAGCTGCAACAAACACTCATACTGGACAGTTTTATCTCAATCTCTTAATTCAAAGACTCAATCATGGACACTTATACTGACAGTTGTGGCTGCTTTGCGTGATTTATTGTCTCTGCCTTCTTGCCCTTTGTGCTGTTGTCTGTGCCCAATAATGTTTGTACCATGTTTTGTGCTGCTACCATGTTGTGCTGCTGCCATATTGTGTTGCTACCATGTTGTTGTCATGTTGTGTTGCTACCATGCTGTGTTGTCATGTGTTGCTGCCATGCTATGTTGTTGTCTTAGGTCTCTCTTTATGCAGTGTTGTGATGTCTCTCTTTATATAGTGTTGTGTTGTCTCTCCTGTCGTGATGTGTGTTTTGTCCTATATCTTTATTTATTTTATTTGTATTTTAAATCTCAGCCCCCGTCCCCGCAGGAGGCCTTTTGCCTTTTGGTAGACTGTTATTGCAAATAAGTTAACTGACTTGCCTTGTTAAATAAAGGTTAAATAAAAAAAAAAGGAAATACTCATTATCTGTGTTTGAATTACAGAGATGCTAATTTGAAGTACAGACTTGATGGAAATGCGTTTTAACAAAGTCAATTAATTTTTCAATACATTTCTGGTGTGCGCATTTCCAGTAGTGGAAAGTCATTCACCCAAGCAAACCGTTATTATTAACTGACATTAATTTGAGCATCACACTAGGCGACATCAACTTCATCCTAAAGACATTAAGTTATTGTCTCCTGCACCATATCTGCCCCAAACCAATACAGTACAGCACAATGCAGTACACAAACTGATAACGCTTTATTTGGATAGTCCCAAGTAGATGGTTTGTAGATGGTTTGTACATGTTCAGTAGATGGTCAGTAGATGTTCAATAAGTGTCAACAAAATTTCAATGAACTATCAACTAAACTTAACCCTAACCCTTACCCTAACCATAATCCAAACCTAAACCTAACCCTTACCCTAACCATAATCCAAACCTAAACCTAACCCTTATTCTAACCCTAATCCTAACCGTAACTTTAGCAAGCAGTTGTTTATCAACATATACAGTCATTTGTTGATTATATGGCCATCTGTAGATCATCTATATGGGACTATCAGAATAAAGTGTGATCCACAAACTCAATCAATTGTCATGTCATGTCCTTTCGTGGGGCGATGCCATGTCGTGTTGGACGTGTTCCTAGCTCAATGTTGGAACTGATCTCTGTGAGATGCAGCCGCATCGCTCGCAGGATACTCCTCCGCCCAATCATAATAAACGCCCTGTCTCATCCTCGGGTCCTGACAGCGTAATAACAGTATGATTGTGAAGTACCTCGTCATTGATAACGAGCTGTGTACCGAGCTTAATGAGCCCCATGTAAATGAGAATGGATACACACACACACACACACACACACACACACACACACACACACACACACACACACACACACACACACACACACACACACACACACACACACACACACACACAAAGCAGGTAGGCAGGCGCGTGCACACACACACACACACACACACACACACACACACACACACACACACACACACACACACACACACACACACACACACACACACACACACACAGACATTGGGCCTCTCCAGGCGACTGAAAGTGGGGGCTTCAGTGCCAGTCAATATCCCAGCTGTAATCACACCAAACTGCTCACTAAGCCACTCACTGTGTGTGTGTGAGTTTGTGTTTGTGTGTGGACATGACCTACTAGTCTAAACAGACTCCAGATCAGATCCTTTCAAGGCTACCCAGACGCGCCCTATGACGATTTCACCTTGTCCACCCGCTACCCCCTCCACCCTCGCCTTCCGCCCGTGTGTCACGTACTCGGTGTCACATCGAGGAGCACGTCTGCAAGGAACAACTAGCAGAGAGCTGCAAGACGAAAACACACAGAGATCACAGAAGCAAAGCACAAATACATGTACACACACACACACCTATACTGCAGACCTGTCAGCTGCTTTAGCTTTTACAACACAAACACAGAGCAAGAGGCAATACCTATCTCCATAGCAGTCCAGCCAAAGGAAGAAAAAAAATGATGGTGGCTAACATGAAAGAGATGAGGATGCTCCTAAAACAGCATCTGAAAACTGATATCATAAGCAGATTTCCCCTTAAGGAGATTAGGTGGACACAGGAGCCAGCTCACTGTGTGCAGTAAAGGCTGGGAGTCTTAATTCAATATACAGGAAAGCTCCCAGTCTGAGGTCTCAGTTTTATTATTGACGTTGCATTAACTGTGGAGTTTGATGTCGCAGTTCCAGACGCTCCAAGGAAGAAAACAGCAAGACAGGGATTTAATCAAAGGTGCACTGTACTGGTAATTTCCCTGACGTTCGCTGAGATCACTTTCACACTAAACGCTGCGAATGTCGGCTCAAGCGTAAATGACCTTTTGTCGAGTGCCGTGCGCTTGTCAACGATGCAGGTAGAGCTACTGTGCTTGTATGGGTAGGCATTGGCAAAAAAAATCTAATAATCTTTAGATCTTTAAAACTTTAGATCTTATTTAAAAATATTTCTCATCAGTTCCCATTAGTCCTTCAAGTACAGCCCTGACTTCCAGATGGTTCCAGATGGTTCCAGATGGATAAGATCAGTAGATTGGGAGATAACCAGGCAAAGCGACAGCCACCAGTGTTCTACTGCAGTGCTTCATGTGCAAGGGAGGCCTGATTCTGACTCTAACCTGCTCTGAAGTTTCCTACCCCCAGGCTAAGCTCTCCCTCTCTGTTTGTGTCTGTGTGTGTCTGTGTTTCCTAGGTATTCTCCGGGATCTTCACCGCTGAGATGGTCTTAAAGATCATCGCTCTAGATCCATACTACTATTTCCAACAAGGTTGGAACATCTTTGACAGCATCATCGTGTGCCTCAGCCTCATGGAGCTGGGCCTGTCTGACGTGGAGGGACTGTCCGTTCTCCGGTCCTTCAGACTGGTATTTAACCATTTAACATGTCGCCCCTCTGGCCTATCTGTGTCTCTGTGTGCTGTCTGTCTCTCTGTGTGTTTGTAGATGATGGTTGTCTGGAATGGATGTGTTAACCTCTAACGCCTCACAAACCCGGACCCGGGATCCCCCCCATCAAAAAAGCTGACTAGCATAGCCTAGCCTAAAGCCACAGGGATATCATATAATAAAATGTTCATGAAATCACAAGTCCAAGACACCAAATGAAAGATACACATCTTGTGAATCCAGCCATCATTTCTAATTTTTAAAATGTTTTACAGGGAAGACACAATATGTAAATCTATTAGCTAACCACGTTAGCAAAAGACACCACTTTTTTACTCCATCAGTAGCTATCACAAATTCGACCAAATAAAGATATAAATAGCCACTAACCAAGAAACAACTTCATCAGATGACAGTCTGATAACATATTTATTGTATAGCATATGTTTTGTTAGAAAAATGTGCATATTTCAGGTATAAATCATAGTTTACCATTGCAGCCACCATCACAACTCTCACCAAAGCAACTAGAATAACTACAGAGACCATCGTGTATTACCTAATTACTCATCATAAAACATTTCTTAAAAATACACAGCGTACAGCAAATGAAAGACACAGATCTTGTGAATCCAGCCAATATTTCAGATTTTCTAAGTGTTTTACAGCGAAAACACAATATAGCGTTATATTAGCTTACCACAATAGCAAACATCACAACAGCATTGATTCAAGCCAAAAATAGCGATAACGTATAAACCACCAAAATATATAAATTTTTTCACTAACCTTCTCAGAATTCTTCAGATGACAGTCCTATAACATCATATTACACAATGCATATAGAGTTTGTTCGAAAATGTGCATATTTAGCGGCACAAATCGTGGTTATACAATGAGAAAAGTAACAAAGCTGCAAAGAAAATGTCAGGAGAAATCTTTGGAGAGGCACCTATTCTAATCAGTAACTAATCCAAAACTTGACTACAAAATACAGGTTGGACAGCAAATGAAAGACAAATTAGTTCTTAATGCAATCGCTGTGTTACATTTTTTAAATTAACGTTACTACAACATACAGCGTGCGTTAAAGCGAGGCTACACTGAAATTAATGGCGGCTTATGCATGTAACATTTTTCAACAGAACAACGAATTATCAGCATAAATAGTTCTTACTTTTTGATGAACTCCCATCAGAATCTTGGGAAAGGTGTCCTTTGTCCAAAAGAATCGTTGCTCGGTTGTAGAATGTCCTCTTCAACGTTGCAATTAGCAGTAAACATTAGGCATGTGGTCCAGACATCACCAACTCCCTAGAACGCAACACTAATACATATCCGAAAAATCGCAATATACTGACATAAACTGATATAATTCGGTTTAAAATAACAACATTATGATGTCTTTAACACCTATATCGAATAAAAACACAGCCGGATATTTCTAAGAGTTATAACCGAAGGTTCTGGTACGATATGCCAAGCTCCTTTCTGCGTCAGAGCGAAGAGGGAAAAGAACGCACACCTCCTTGCCAAGCCATTTATAACCTTTCAGATCTGCCTAGAGACTCCATTTCAAGACTCACTATTCGCTAACAACCAGGGGAAGGCGTATGCAGTGCATCTCAACCAATAGAAGACAGGCGGATTTATAAACAGATCTGAGAACAGCTTGCAAAATGTTGCATTCTCACATCCACATAGGAAAATTGCTCTAAGTCCAGTTCTGTTTCACTCACAGATATAATTCAAACGGTTTTAGAAACTAGAGAGTGTTTTCTATCCAATAGTAATAATAATATGCATATTGTACGAGCAAGAATTGAGTACGAGGCTGTTTAATTTGGGAACGTAATTATTACAAAGTGCTAACAGCACCCCCTAATGACAAGAAGTTAAAGCTTGCACTGTTTGACAGTGTGACTGGTTAGGTCTCTCACAAAATGGTACTGTACATGTATGCGAACTGTAAGTCCCCCTAACTGTGAGACCATTGGCAAGTCCTTCTCAACAGTTACTAAACCAGCCTGAGCTATGTAACCTCTTTTTACTACCATATCCCATTGACAGAATGATTTGAATTGTAGTCAGTAGCCACTTCTTTATTTAGAAATGTGAAATGTGGGCCTCCCGAATGGTGCAGCGGTCTAAGGCACTGCATCGCAGTGTTGTGGTGTCACTACAGCCTGGGGTTTGGTCATTACTGGCAGTGACCGGGAGTCCCATAGGGCAGAGCAAAATTGGCCCAGCGTTGTCCGGGTTAGGGGAGGGTTTGGCCGGGGGGGCTTTACTTGGCTCATCGTGCTCTAGTGACTCCTTGTGGCGGGCCGGGTGCCTGCAGGCTGACTTCGGTCATCAGTTGAATTGTGTTTCCTCCGGCACATTGGTGCAGCTGTCGTCCGGGTTATGCAAGCATGTATTAAGAAGCGCGGTTTGGCTGGTCATGTTTCACAGCACTTGACCTTTGCCTCTCCAGAGCCCGTTGGGGAGTTGCAGCGATGAGACAACATTGTAATCACGAAAAAGGGGGAGGTTAAAAATTGCACAAAAAAGTGAAATGTGACTAATAAACATTTTACTAAAAGTTTAAACTCGAACATGAGAATAGGATAAAGAAAATATAATTTGTCTTTAAATCTCTTGATTCAACTTCTACTTAACATTAATTTCTAAATTCATTTCTCAGACAACTAACAAACAGCTGGTCTCACTATCTCCCCTCCCACAGCTGAGGGTGTTCAAGTTGGCCAAGTCGTGGCCCACCCTCAACACACTCATCAAGATCATCGGCAACTCGGTGGGCGCCCTGGGAAACCTGACCCTGGTCCTAGCCATCATAGTCTTCATCTTTGCCGTGGTGGGCATGCAGCTGTTCGGCAAGAACTACCAAGACTGCGTGTGTAAGATCTCCAAAGACTGTACGCTGCCGCGCTGGCACATGAAGGACTTCTTCCACTCGTTCCTCATCGTGTTCCGGGTGCTGTGCGGCGAGTGGATCGAGACCATGTGGGATTGTATGGAGGTGGCCGGGCAACCTCTCTGCATCCTGGTCTTCATGCTCGTCATGGTGATCGGGAACCTAGTGGTGAGTCAAACTAAGTCACTCAGTCTTTTTGGTTAGGGTGGGTTATAAGGTCTGTCTACGTCAAACCAAGTCACTCAGTCTCTTTGGTTAGGGTGGGTTATAAATAGTATGTAATTTAGTAGCATGTTCGAGTTTAAAGGAATTCATTGGACACAAATTGTTTTTACTCTGATTTAGTTTTGCTGTGTTGTTCATGAAATGTCTAGAATATGTGTCATTTCAGGGCTTATACCCAAGTTTGACATTACTCAGTGTCCTCAAAAAACATGGGGTGTTTGTTTGTGTGCTTGTGTGAGTGAGGGGGTGAGTGCCTCGTCTAGCTTTCTGCCCATCCGCTTTATCCCCCTCCTACCAATGTCTCTCTACCTGCCATGGTTGGAGCTTTTGGCAGGGTGGGAGGGGTGTACGGGGGGTTGTGAAAAAGGAGGGAGGATGGGGGTGAGCTAATCTCCATGAACTGTTTTGGTAGCGGTATGACAACACGACCCTGATGGTGGCCCTCGTGGAACGCCCCACCGCCCACTACTGTGTCCAGAGCTGCAGGGGTCGGTGGAAGGGAGTGTTGCAATCAAACGATCCCCCTCCCTCCCCCTTCCCCACAAAGCTCACATGTTCCCGATACGGGGCCTGATTCAGTTTCACAAAGACGCATGCCTGGCAGTGAATAGCCTTGTTAGCCTTGGCAAAAGGAACACAAAGGGATGAAATGTTGAGATGTCACAGGGTTCTGTTCTGTGACTGCTTTGTTTCCGTTAGAAAAGGACTGAGTTTTACAGTCCTGCTCCACATGTATAGTAATTAAAAGACACCCCTTTAAAGGTTAGGGGGTTCAGCTGGGGAAAATAACAGTGATAAAGGAAGTAACAGGGTCCTGGGCCTCAGTTGGTCTAGATACCATTTGTCACAGAAGCCTATGCAGTGTTACTGACTGAAGCGCTGACTTCAGCAGTTTTGTTAGATCATAGGGATATCTGCACACTTACAAGGCTGTCTTCCTTGACTGTATTTCTGCTGTCTGTATCTCTCTCTCTCTGTCACTCGCAAACACACACACACTTTGTCCTGGCAGACCTAATACCATGTCCTTAAGGCTGTCATCGGTGAGGGGTTTTCCACACTAACTGACACGTAGACAGGTGCTGAAGTTTACGCTGGCATCGTTGGGCAGCCCAATGCCATACTGAGGGTTACTGTATAAGTCTCCTACTGTATGTGTTAGGGTTGTTTAAATACAAAATGTCTCATGATTACCATGCAGGAAGTGAACCCACATCCTTGCTACTGCCCTACCCCAACTCATTGAGCCACTTAATTAGGGACTAAATGAGTCAAGGCTCTCTACTGTATGGAGTGGTACTCAGTCTTCCCAGTACCGCTCTCTATTTACAGTGTCCTCTCTGTCCTCAGTGGTCGCCTCTTTCACTACATGCTCCACTACTGTTCCCATCCGCGGGGCAGCCGAGCAACGAAGCCACAATTACCCAGCCAAATGTATCTGCTAATATTATCTTTCTCTGCGGGGTCGCCCCCAGTCCCTTAGTCAAGTCAGCGCCTGTCATTTGCTTACGCACTTGTGTTAGAGGCCCCCTCCTCTCCTCCTCGCTTCTGCCCCCCTCCTCCGCCACCCTCATCCTCTTCTCGGCCTCTTCCATCTCTCCTCCCCCCTTCCCTCCTCATTCCCCACCTCCTCTTCTCTCTCTCTTTCCTTCTCCCTCCCCTCTTCTCTCTTTCCCTCCTCCTTCCTTATCCACCTCCTCATCTCTCTCTCCCTCCTCCCTCCTCCTCCTCCTCCTCCTCCACCTCCTCTTCTTTCTCTCCTTCCTCCTGCCTCCTTATCTACCTCCTTTTCTCTCTCTCCCTCCTCCTCCCTCCCCCTGTCATATTTATTTCAGCTGAGCAGTCAAAGGAGGTCGGTGAGACTTAGTACTGCCTGGCCTCTGAGACCTTGTGTTGTGTAACATAACATGGCTGCCAGTGTCTTGTCGGGAGGCTGACAAAACGTTTGATGTGGGACGGCGTGTTAACAGATCCAGATCAACAAACGTCAACGTCAAAAGACGCGAGTCATACTGAGGTTCATTAGAAAATGAGCACTCGTCTAGGTATCCAGACCTGACCTCAAGTGATCTTCTACCTCAGGTCCCTATTGTCTCAAGTGTTGTCAAATCAAATCAAATGTTATTTGTCACATACACGTGTTTAGCAGATGTTATTGTGGGTGTAGTGAAATGCTTATGTTTCTAGCTCCAACAGTGCAGTAATATCTAACAAGTAATATCTAACAATTTCATAACAATACACACATAACATAATTGCAAAAGGGTTTTCTAATGATCAATTAGGCTTTTAAAATGAATAACTTGGATTAGCTAACACAACGTGCCATTGGAACACAGGAGTGATGGTTGCTGATAATGGGCCTCTGAATGCCTATGTAGATATTCCATAAAAAATCTTTCCAGCAACAATAGTCATTTACAACATTAACAATGTCTACACTGTATTTCTGATCAATTTGATGTTATTTTAATGGACAAAACAATGTGCTTGTCACGACTTCTACCGAAGTCGTAGCCTCTCCTTGTTCGGGCGGTGCTCGGCGGTCGACGTCACCGGTCTTCTAGCCATCATCGATCCATTTTTCATTTTTCCATTGGTTTTGTCTTGTCTTCCCACACACCTGTTTTCAATCCCATCCGTTACCTCTTGTGTATTTAACCCTCTGTTTCCCCTCATGTCTTTGTCAGAGATTGTTTTATGTCAGTATTGTTTCTTGCTGTATAGGTGCGCGACGGGTCCTCGTACCCATGTTTATTTTTATGTATGTACATTTTTGTGTTTGGAGCATGTTAAGTGGACATATATTAAAAGACTCCATTTACACTCCGTTTCACTCTCCTGCGCCTGACTTCCCTGCCACCTATACACACGACTCTGACAGAATCCCTGACCAAAAATATGAAGTCAGCAGGAGGAGACACTTCGCTCATGGAGGTAGAGGAACGCGTCATGGAACAAGCGGAGGAGATTGACAGTCTGAGCGCCGCCATGGATCGCATTGTCCAGAATATGGACCGCTGGGAGAGACAGGGAGTTTTTCCAGCGCCTCCACCACCACAACCCGGGATTTCCTTTGAACGCTTTTTCTCCTCCTGAACCTAACAAAATCCATTTATCCCTACCCACGGGATACAATGGAGATACTGCCAGCTGCCAGGGTTTTCTCCTAAAACTGAACTTGTATCTGGCCACGGTCTCTCCAGTACCATCGGACCGTGAGAAGAGTTGCGCCCTCGTCTCATGCCTCACCGGGAAAGCCCTGGAGTGGGCCAGCGCTGTGTGCAGAGAGGAGGATGCGGCGTTGGACCATTTTGAGGCGTTCATCCGCCATTTCCGGATGGTATTCGACCACCCATCCGAAGGCAGAGCGGTGGGTGAGCTCCTCTATCATCTGAGGCAGGAGACGAGGAGTGCACAGGAGTTTGCTTTGGAGTTTAGGACCTTGGCTGCCGGCGCTGGATGGAGCGACAGGTCCCTGATCGACCATTACCGTTGTAGTCTACGCGAGGACGTCCGTCGGGAGCTGGCCTGTAGAGACACCAACCTCAACTTCGACCAGCTGGTGGACATGTCCATCAGGCTGGACAACATGCTGGCTACTCATGGACGTCTAGATCGGGGTCTGGTTGTTCCATCCTCACGCACCCTCTCTCCCGAACCTATGGAATTGGGAGGGATGGTGCGCAGGGAGACCGGAGGGGGTTCCCGCTCGAGCACCATCTATGGTCGCAGAGATCACACTGCTGGTCGGTGCCGGGTTGGTTCCTCTGGGAATAGAGAAGGCAGGCAGGGCACTCTGGCATCACCCCAGGTGAGTAGGCACCATTCTCATCCAGAGCCCTCTGCTGCACTAATGTTTGTCTCTGTCACTTTTCCGGATTTTTCCCTGCATTCCCAGTATAAGGCGCTAGTAGATTCAGGCGCGGCTGGGAATTTCATTAATAAAAATTTAGCTCATAGTTTAGGGATCCCTATTGTTTCTGTGGATATGCCTTTCCCTATTCATGCCTTAGATAGTCGACCAATAGGGTCAGGGTTTATCAGGGAGGTCACCGCACCTTTGTATATGATAACGCAGGAGGGTCACAAGGAGAAGATGAGTCTTTTCCTTATTGATTCCCTTGCGTATTCTGTGGTGCTAGGCCTACCCTGGTTAACTTGTCATAACCCCACTGTTTCTTGGCCACAGAGGGCTCTCACGGGGTGGTCGCGAGAGTGCTCAGGTAGGTGTTTAGGGGTTTCCGTTGGTGCTACTACGGTGGAAAGTCCAGACCAGGTCTCCACCGTGCGCATTCCCCCAGAATATACCGATTTGGCTCTCGCCTTCTGTAAAAAGAAGGCGACTCAATTACCACCCCATCGACGGGGGGATTGTGCGATAGATCTCCTGGTAGACGCTGCATATCCCAGGAGTCACGTGTATCCCCTGTCGCAAGCGGAGACGGTGGCTATAGATACATATGTCTCTGAATCCCTGCGTCAGGGGTTCATTCAGCCATCCATTTCACCCGTCTCTTCGAGTTTCTTTTTTGTGAAGAAGGATGACGGTTTACGCCCGTGCATTGATTATCGAGGTCTCAATAAAATCACGGTGAAATATAGTTACCCGTTACCTCTGATAAATACAGTTATTGAGTCAATGCACGGGGCACGCTTCTTCACAAAATTGGATCTCAGGAGTACAATCTGGTGCGTATTCGGAAGGGTGATGAGTGGAAGACGGCATTTAGCACCACCTCAGGTCATTATGAGTACCTTGTCATGCCATATGGGTTGATGAATGCTCCATCAGTCTTCCAATCATTTGTAGATGAGATCTTCAGGGACCTGCACGGGCAGGGTGTAGTGGTGTATATCGATGATATTCTGATATACTCCGCTACACGCGCCGAGCATGTGTCCCTGGTGCGCAGGGTGCTTGGTCGCCTGTTGGAGCATGATCTATATGTCAAGGCTGAGAAATGCTTGTTCTTCCAACAATCCATCTCCTTCCTAGGGCATCGGATTTCCACTTCAGGAGTGGAAATGGAGAGCGACCGCATTACAGCCGTGCGTAATTGGCCGACTCCAACCACGGTAAAGGAGGTGCAGCGTTTTTTAGGGTTTGCCAATTACTACCGGAGGTTTATCCGGGGTTTTGGTCAGGTTGCTGCTCCCATTACCTCACTGCTAAAGGGGGGCCCGGTGCGCTTGCAGTGGTCGGCTGAGGCGAACAGGGCTTTTGGACACCTGAAGACTCTGTTTACCTCGGTGCCTGTGTTGGCTCATCCGGATCCCTCTTTGCCATTCATAGTGGAGGTGGACGCATCCGAAGCTGGGATAGGAGCAGTGCTCTCTCAGCGTTCGGGTGTGCCACTGAAGCTTCGCCCCTGTGCTTTCTTTTCGAAGAAGCTCAGCCCGGCGGAGCGAAACTATGATGTGGGGGACCGGGAGCTGTTAGCTGTCGTAAAAGCCTTGAAGGCGTGGAGGCATTGGCTTGAGGGGGCTAAACACCCTTTTCTCATCTGGACTGACCACCGCAATCTGGAGTACATCCGGCAGGCGAAGAGACTGAATCCTCGCCAGGCAAGGTGGGCCATGTTTTTCACTCGTTTTGTGTTTACTCTTACTTACAGACCAGGCTCCCAGAACGTCAAGGCAGACGCATTGTCTCGGCTGTATGACACAGAGGAGCGGTCCATGGATCCCACTCCCATACTCCCAGCTTCGTGTTTGGTGGCGCCAGTAGTGTGGGAGCTGGACGCAGACATTGAGCGGGCGTCACGTGCAGAGCCCTCTCCTCCTGAGTGTCCAGCTTGTCGTCTGTACGTTCCGTCTGCTGTCCGCGACCGATTGATCTATTGGGCTCACACGTCACCCTCCTCTGGTCATCCTGGGATAGGTCGGACGATGCGCTGTCTTGATGGGAGGTACTGGTGGCCCACTTTAGCTAAGGACGTGAGGATTTATGTTTCCTCCTGCTCGGTGTGCGCCCAGTGGAAGGCTCCGAGACACCTGCCCAGAGGTAAGCTTCAACCTTTACCCATTCCTCAACGGCCGTGGTCGCACCTGTCGGTGGATTTTTTGACTGATCTTCCACCTTCACAGGGTTACACCACAATCCTGGTCGTTGTGGATCGGTTTTCGAAGTCCTGTCGTCTCCTCCCTTTGCCCGGTCTCCCTACGGCCTTACAAACTGCAGAGGCCCTGTTTACACACGTTTTCCGGCACTATGGGGTGCCTGAGGATATAGTGTCTGATCGGGGTCCCCAGTTCACATCAAGGGTCTGGAAGGCGTTCATGGAACGTCTGGGGATCTCGGTTAGTCTTACCTCAGGTTTTCACCCCGAGAGTAATGGGCAGGTGGAGAGAGTTAACCAGGATGTGGGCAGGTTTCTGCGGTCCTATTGCCAGGACCGGCCGGGGGAGTGGGCGAAGTTCGTGCCCTGGGCAGAGATGGCCCAGAACTCGCTATGTCACTCCTCCACTAACCTTACTCCTTTTCAATGTGTATTAGGGTATCAGCCGGTTCTGGCTCCTTGGCATCAGAGTCAGACCGAGGCTCCTGCGGTGGACAATTGGTTTCGGCGCCAGAAAATTGGTGCAGACCGTCGCCACATTGAGGCCCCGGTGTTCGCAAGAGGGGACAAGGTCTGGCTCTCGACCCGAAACCTGCCCCTCCGCCTGCTCTGCCGGAAGCTGGGTCCGCGGTTTGTGGGGCCGTTTAAAGTCCTGAGGAGAGTGAACGAGGTATGTTATAGGTTACAACTGCCCACTAATTACCGTATTAACCCCTCGTTCCATGTGTCTCTCCTCAGGCCGATGGTGGCTGGCCCGCTCCAGGAGGCTGAAGTGCGTGAAGTTCCTCCGCCTCCTCTAGACATCGAGGGGGTCCCAACGTACTCTGTTCGATCCATTTTGGATTCGAGACGTCGGGCGAGGGGCCTTCAGTACCTCGTGGACTGGGAGGGGTACGGGCCGGAGGAGAGATGCTGGGTTCCGGTGGAGGACGTTTTAGATCCTTCCATGTTAAAAGAATTCCACCGCCTCCATCCGGATCGCCCTGCACCTCGCCCTCCGGGTCGTCCCCGAGGCCAGTGTCGACGCGCTGCTGGGGCCGCGCGTCAGGGGGGGGGTACTGTCACGACTTCTGCCGAAGTCGTTGCCTCTCCTTGTTCGGGCGGTGCTCGGCGGTCGACGTCACCGGTCTTCTAGCCATCATCGATCCATTTTTCATTTTTCCATTGGTTTTGTCTTGTCTTCCCACACACCTGTTTTCAATCCCATCCATTACCTCTTGTGTATTTAACCCTCTGTTTCCCCTCATGTCTTTGTCAGAGATTGTTTTATGTCAGTATTGTTTCTTGCTGTATAGGTGCGCGACGGGTCCTCGTACCCATGTTTATTTTTATGTATGTACATTTTTGTGTTTGGAGCATGTTAAGTGGACATATATTAAAAGACTCCATTTACACTCCGTTTGACTCTCCTGCGCCTGACTTCCCTGCCACCTATACACACGACTCTGACAGTGCTTTTCTTTCAAAAACAAGGACATTTCTAAGTGACCCCAAACTTTTGCACGGTAGTGTAAACATATGAGATGCAAAATATGTAAACATTATTAAAGTTGCCAGTGATTTCAAGTCTATGTATATACGGCAGCAGCCTCTAAGGTGCTCCTGATGGCTATTTAACAGTCTGATGGCCTTGAGATAGCAGCTGTTTTTCAGTCTCTCGGTCCCAGCTTTGATGCACCTGTACTGACCTCGCCTTCTGGATGATAGTGGGGTGAACAGGCAGTGGCTCGGGTGGTTGTTGTCCTTGATGATCTTTTTGGCCTTCCTGTGACATCGGGTGCTGTAGGTGTCCTGGAGGGCAAGTAGTTTGCCGCCGGTGATCCGTTGGGCAGACTGCACCACCCTCTGGAGAGCCCTGCGGTTGCAGGCAGTGCAGTTGCTGTACTAGGCGGCGATACAGCCCGACAGGATGCTCACAATTGTGCATGTGTAAAAGTTTGTGGGTTTTGGGTGTCAAGCTAAATTTCTTCAGCCTCCTGAGGTTGAAGAGGTGCTGAAGCGCCTTCTTCACTACACTGTTTGTGTGGGTGGACCATTTCAGTTTGTCAGTGATGTGGACGCCGAGGAACTTTAAGCTTTCCACCTTCTCCACTGCGGTCCCGTCGATGTGGATAGGGTGGTGCTGAGAACTGAGAACTCAACTGGCTGTATGGACTCAGACAGTATATCCCCATGTTTCCATATAAACAGGGTATGTTACAATCCCTGATGTCTCTCCGGAAGGAAATCCTTGGCCTGAGCGTGTCAACTTTTATATCCAGTGACTGAAAATTTGCGAGTGATATACTCGGAAGCGGTGGGTGGTGTGTGCGCCTCCTGAGTCGGACTAGAAGACCACTCCGAATAACACTTCTCTGCCGGTGGTGTTTTGAATCAGCCTCTAGAATCCAATTCCCCTGGGGGGTACGAACAAAGGAACCGATTCGGGAAAGTCGTATTCCTGGTCGTAATGCTGGGGAGTTACCGAAGCTCTGATATCCAGAAGTTCTTCCCGGCTGGATGTAATAACACAAACAAATTCTGGGCTAATAATGTAAGAAATAACACATAAAAAACAAATTGCTGCAAAGTTGCCTAGGAGTTAGAAGCACGGCTGCCCTATCTGTCGGCGCCATCTTGGTCTTGTGAACCACTTCTCCTGCATGGTACTCTGTGAACACTACCCTCTCCTGCGTGATACTCTGAACACTCCCCTCTCCTGCATGGTACTCTGTGAACACTCCCCTTTCCTGCATGGTACTCTGTGAACACTCCCCTCTCCTGCATGGTACTCTGTGAACACTCCCCTTTCCTGCATGGTACTCTGTGAACACTCCCCTCTCCTGCATGATACTCTGTGAACACTCCCCTCTCCTGCATGGTACTCTGTGAACAATCCCCTCTCCTGCATGGTACTCTGTAAACAATCACCTCTCCTGCGTGATACTCTGTGAACACTCCCCTCTCCTGCATGGTACTCTGTGAACACTCCTCTCTCCTGCATGGTACTCTGTGAACAATCCCCTCTCCTGCATGGTGCTCTGTGAACACTCCTCTCTCCTGCATGGTACTCTGTGAACAATCCCCTCTCCTGCATGGTACTCTGTGAACACTCCTCTCTCCTGCATGGTACTCTGTGAACAATCCCCTCTCCTGCATGGTACTCTGTGAACAATCACCTCTCCTGCGTGATACTCTGTGAACACTCCCCTCTCCTGCATGGTACTCTGTGAACACTCCTCTCTCCTGCATGGTACTCTGTGAACAATCCCCTTTCCTGCATGGTGCTCTGTGAACACTCCCCTCTCCTGAATGGTCTCTGTGAACACTCCCCTCTCCTGCATGGTACTCTGAACACTCCCCTCTCCTGCATGGTACTCTGTGAACACTCCCCTCTCCTGCATGGTACTCTGTGAACACTCCCCTCTCCTGCATGGTACTCTGTGAACACTCCCCTCTCCTGCATGGTACTCTGTGAACACTCCCCTCTCCTGCATGGTACTCTGTGAACACTCCCCTCTCCTGCATGGTACTCTGTGAACACTCCCCTCTCCTGCATGGTACTCTGTGAACACTCCCCTCTCCTGCATGGTACTCTGTGAACACTCCTCTCTCCTGCATGGTACTCTGTGAACAATCCCCTTTCCTGCATGGTGCTCTGTGAACACTCCCCTCTCCTGAATGGTCTCTGTGAACACTCCCCTCTCCTGCATGGTACTCTGTGAACACTCCCCTCTCCTGCATGGTACTCTGTGAACACTCCCCTCTCCTGCGTGGTACTCTGTGAACACTCCTCTCTCCTGCATGGTGCTCTGTGAACACTCCCCTCTCCTGCGTGGTACTCTGTGAACACTCCCCTCTCCTGCGTGATACTCTGAACACTCCCCTCTCCTGCATGGTGCTCTGTGAACACTCCTCTCTCCTGCATGGTGCTCTGTGAACACTCCCCTCTCCTGCATGGTACTCTGAACACTCCCCTCTCCTGCATGGTACTCTGTGAACAAGCCCCTCTCCTGCATGGTACTCTGTGAACACTCCCCTCTCCTGCATGGTACTCTGTGAACACTCCCCTCTCCTGCATGGTACTCTGTGAACACTCCCCTCTCCTGCATGGTGCTCTGTGAACACTCCTCTCTCCTGCATGGTACTCTGTGAACACTCCCCTCTCCTGCATGGTACACTGAGAACAGTCCCCTCTCTGTGGACATGAGTGGGCCAATATGAACAATCCAATAGCTGCCCTGAATGTGCTTGTAAATGTCTGCACAATATCCCCATGGCATGAACGTCTTGTTTTCACTCAGGGAAAAGGGAGAGAGAGAGAGAGGGAGAGAGAGAGGAATAGAGAGAGAGACAGAGACAGAGAGAGAGAGTAAAAGGGAGAAGGGGGGGTGAGTATCGTGGAGATCCATGGCAATAGCATTCTCTAATCTCTTGTTCTAGAAATCCTGTGAACGTGGTGTGTGCAGCACAAACACAGGTCATTACGCCACCGCCTGCCACTCTCATCCCCAGCAACAATGTAAAGAAGCAGGCTGACTGGAGAGTCTAGACTAGAGAGTCGGTCCTCTATCCAGGCAGCTTGCCAGCCTAACCCTACACCTCTGCTCTCAAACATACTGTATGTGGGCCATGGCAGTAAGGTTCAGTTACAGTATACGGTGTGGTCTTGGCTTGGGGGGGTGAATATACAGATGTAGGATCTTAATTTGAGCCAGTTTGCTACAACAAGAATAGAATCCTGCAGCAACAGGAAATTTGAAGTACTATGTGGATTATAATTCATGTATATTTTTTTGTAGGGGTAGATACAAATCAAGTCTGACATTTTAAAGTGGAAATTACAAACTTTAGAAGCCTTTTTAAACATTGAATACACTACAGTACAAGTTAGCATTTCTCAGCAACAAAAGAGTGATCAAATTAACATCCTACATTTTTACAGGGATGGTTATCTCCTTTAATTATCCCTTTTCATCTCGGTGGCGTGTTACCTTACCAGCCTTGTACCTCTCCTCCCCTCCGCCTCTACCTTGGAAAGGTTGTTTGGACCACACACGGTGGAAACAGAAATGTGTCGTCAGTCAGTCAAGAAAGAAAGAAAGAAAGAAAGAAAGAGCGAGAGAGACACAGACAGACAGAGAGAGAGAGAGAGGGGGGGGGGGGTGTTGTGCACGTGTGTGAGTGTGTGTGTGGGAAGCGAGGTCGCTAAACAGAGAGAGAGGTGTGTGTGACCCTTTCTGCACCAACTCTATTGACTCATCACATACACTGCTGCTACTGTTTATAATCTATCCCATCGGCTAGGTACTGGTACCCCGTGTATATAGCCATTATCATTACTCATTGTGTATTTATTCCTTACATAAAAACAATTTTCTCAATATTTTTCACTCTGCATTTTGGGGCATTTAAGCATTTCACTGTTAGACTACACCTGTTGTTTGCGAAGCATGTGACAAATAAAATGTGATTTGTCTGTGTGTCTGTCTGTGTCTGTGCGTGAGTGTCTGTGTGTCTGTGTGTCCCTATCTGCTGGGCTTGGAGCTTCAATCAGCGGAGCAGATGATGCGAGCGGATATGCTCCGGGTCCCTGCACCTGCGGGGGTCTGGTGCTAATCAGCATTATTCAAAGCAGAACGGACAGTCTGGTAACTGGAGAGGTGAAAGTAGGCCTGTTATCTGATGGGCAAGCCTAGATTATATCCTGGGCTGTGTATGTATATGTGCCGGACCAGGGACAAGACTGGGTCAGGTTGCGCTCAATCTTTCAGCCTGGCTGAGTCACACCATGCCAGCTGTACATGCAGGTTGGTTTTCTCTTAGCATCAGAGAGGCAAGACATTCATCATTATGAAAACCGTTGAATTCTATATGAATTCCGTCCATTGAATGACCTATGTAAACGTAATTCTAGGTAACAAGATCGCTTTAACTTGATATTATATATGCATGTATGCAGATATTTTGGAGGATATCAGTTTTCACAGGAAGCCTCCGCTACTATGGAGACAGGTACATGTTTAATGACAGGTTTGATTGATATGTGCTAGTGTGTATCACTCTCATTCATAGCCTAGTGGTTAGAGCGTTGGACTAGTAACCGAAAGGTTGCAAGATTGAATCCCTGAGCTAACAAGGTAAAAATCTGCCGTTCTGCCCCTGAACAAGGCAGTTAACCCACTGTTCCTAGGCCGTTATTGAAAATAAGAATTTGTTCATAACTGACTTGCCTAGTTAAATAAAGGTAAAATAAAAAATTCATCACCAGATCAGAAGTAAACTAAGGCAGAGAGTGGGTCTCAAGGTCTCTCATCAGTGAGTGTTAAATGCCACACACCCAAAGCCCAGTGACAGTCCTACTAAATGTTTGTTTATGTGTGTGTGTCCACCTCTACTTTATGTAAGTGTTTATGGGACTCCTAAGGTGTCTCTTTGGAAGGTTCCATGTCAGGTGGTGTCCTTCCATTGGACCCTGGCACTGTGGGACTCCTAACTATGCTAGGTGTTAATACCCAGGCACAACTGGCAGCAGTTAGCACCTCACTAACTGTGTGGCAACCAGGGGCCTGCTACACCTTGCTCTTTCCAAATTCCTCTTATGTTTACACACAGTCTCTGATGGCAACAGTTTCTAGGGATTTGTTGTTGTGTTTTCCTCCAAGCATATTACAACAGATTAGAAAAAGCCATCACCAAGTAATTCTAATATTACCAAATAATCACCACATTTTTAATTAGAATTTAATTCATGTAAGAATTTACTGCCAGGGTAGTCTCACTATAGTCTAATCAAATAACACAGTGGTTTAGTACTTACTAATATTAAAGCATTGAAATTCATTGACGCAAGGCATTTTAATTACTTTTATCCTGAATCATGCGTCTCAAATCATACCATAGGCTAGCCATAGGCTGAGACTGATCCTCACTGTAACAGTAGGATTCATAGTAAAAAGAGCCCTCTTTTGATTAGGTTTTTGGGAGACAATGATGCAGACCCTCAAAGGGTTTAGCAGTGAGAATATGGGCCACACTGCTCTAAGGCTAATGCCTTCCAGCATTCATGTGACTTATCGGCACAGAAATGCTATCATTTTGCATGGATGGGTAAAGTAACCACGCAATGTGTGTGTGTGTGTGTTCACGCATGTGCGTGCGTGTTTGGTTACAGTTTAATATTCAGTTGTCACAACATTCGTTGCTTGGATACAGACGACAGGGTTTCGGTCAATTTTTTTACTCGAGAACAGCTTCAAATGCCAAGTCAAATGTCAAATGTCAATCGTTATCAAACACAATATTGAGATTCAGTTTGTCAAGATATCCTAAAATGTCTGCGGTTGACGTTATTGGTTGGCTGTACTTGGTCTTGGATGATTCATGGTTATTGGCTAGACTGTGTCTTGACACAGTGGACTAGGTGTGTGAGTTGGTAAAATACCAATCGACAGTGCATTAACGTCTACCTTTTTGGTATTTTGCCCTTGACATTTTGCTGTTTCTCCTCTCTGTCAAGATGTCACTGATCCTCAAGGGAGTAGAAGGAAATTCTGTTGGTGCTACTGATGAAATTCTGTTGGTGCTACTGATGCAATTCTGTTGGTGCTACTGATGCAATTCTGTTGGTGCTACTGATGGAATTATGTTTGTGCTACTGATGAAATTCTGTTGGTGCTACTGATGAAATTCTGTTGGTGCTACTGATGCAATTCTGTTGGTGCTACTGATGCAATTCTGTTGGTGCTACTGATGAAATTCTGTTGGTGCTACTGATGAAATTCTGTTGGTGCTACTGATGAAATTCTGTTGGTGCTACTGATGAAATTCTGTTGGTGCTACTGATGGAATTCTGTTTGTGCTACTGATGGAATTCTGTTGGTGCTACTGATGAAATTATGTTTGTGCTACTGATGAAATTCTGTTGGTGCTACTGATGCAATTATGTTTGTGCTACTGATGGAATTATGTTGGTGCTACTGATGCAATTCTGTTGGTGCTACTGATGCAATTCTGTTTGTGCTACTGATGAAATTCTGTTGGTGCTACTGATGAAATTCTGTTGGTGCTACTGATGCAATTCTGTTGGTGCTACTGATGAAATTCTGTTGGTGCTACTGATGAAATTCTGTTGGTGCTACTGATGCAATTCTGTTGGTGCTACTGATGAAATTATGTTTGTGCTACTGATGGAATTATGTTTGTGCTACTGATGGAATTATGTTGGTGCTACTGATGGAATTATGTTTGTGCTACTGATGGAATTATGTTTGTGCTACTGATGGAGTTATGTTGGTGCTACTGATGGAATTCTGTTGGTGCTACTGATGAAATTCTGTTGGTGCTACTGATGAAATTATGTTTGTGCTACTGATGGAATTCTGTTGGTGCTACTGATGGAATTCTGTTGGTGCTACTGATGCAATTCTGTTGGTGCTACTGATGCAATTCTGTTGGTGCTACTGATGAAATTCTGTTGGTGCTACTGATGAAATTCTGTTGGTGCTACTGATGGAATTCTGTTGGTGCTACTGATGCAATTCTGTTGGTGCTACTGATGAAATTCTGTTGGTGCTACTGATGAAATTCTGTTGGTGCTACTGATGGAATTCTGTTGGTGCTACTGATGAAATTCTGTTGGTGCTACTGATGAAATTCTGTTGGTGCTACTGATGAAATTCTGTTGGTGCTACTGATGGAATTCTGTTGGTGCTACTGATGAAATTCTGTTGGTGCTACTGATGGAATTCTGTTGGTGCTACTGATGAAATTCTGTTGGTGCTACTGATGGAATTCTGTTGGTGCTACTGATGCAATTCTGTTGGTGCTACTGATGAAATTCTGTTGGTGCTACTGATGAAATTCTGTTGGTGCTACTGATGGAATTCTGTTGGTGCTACTGATGCAATTCTGTTGGTGCTACTGATGGAGTTATGTTTGTGCTACTGATGGAATTATGTTTGTGCTACTGATGGAATTATGTTTGTGCTACTGATGGAATTATGTTTGTGCTACTGATGGAATTATGTTGGTGCTACTGATGAAATTATGTTTGTGCTACTGATGGAATTATGTTTGTGCTACTGATGAAATTCTGTTGGTGCTACTGATGGAATTCTGTTGGTGCTACTGATGGAATTCTGTTGGTGCTACTGATGGAATTCTGTTGGTGCTACTGATGGAATTCTGTTGGTGCTACTGATGGAATTATGTTGGTGCTACTGATGAAATTCTGTTTGTGCTACTGATGGAATTATGTTGGTGCTACTGATGGAATTATGTTTGTGCTACTGATGGAATTATGTTGGTGCTACTGATGGAATTATGTTTGTGCTACTGATGGAATTCTGTTGGTGCTACTGATGAAATTCTAAAATCTGTTCTCCAGTTGTATCCTCGTTGTACATTTACAGTAAAACAAATCCAGACTGATCTGATGAGGTATTATACTGTATCATACGAGTAAGAGATCACAAAGAGTCAAAAGGCTTTTTACTAAGTTGATAATGGGTAAGATCATTTGATGAATGTCATAACTGGGCTGTGTAAATCTATGTGCTTGTGTGTGTGTGTGTGTGTGCTAGGTCCTGTAAAGACAATGGTCTATTTATGGCTCATGTTGCTCCCCAGCTAAAGCCAGGGGAGGTATGCAGCTATTAGGCTATACAGAACAGGTGACACTATGACACCAGAGCTACCTGCTCAGTGACCTCGTACTAATCTGACCTCATCCAAGATGGCCGACCAGGCCCACTTTTTGGTTTCCACTAGATAGCACAGCCACAAAGTCAAAATTGGCTATATCGTTTTAGAAAAGTCATGAAAACAAAAATGCAATTTAAGGTTAGCAGTGTGGTTAAGGTGAGAGTAGGTACTAGTTGCCATTTTATTTTTTATTTATTTAACTTGGCAAGTCAGTTAAGAACAAATTCTTATTTACAATGACAGCTTACACCGGTCAAACCCAGACAACGCTGGGCCAATTGTGCACTGCCCCTATGGGACTCCCAATCACAGCCAGTTGTGATACAGCCTGAATTCAAACCAGGGTGTCTTTAGTGACACCTCTAACACTGAGATGCAGCGCCTTAGACCGCTGTGCCACTCGGGAGCCAGTCCTTAGTTGTCACTGATACTCTGTCAGATATGTGTTGTCCCATAATGGTAAAGATTTAGCTTGAGGTTAGGGAGATCTGATCATAGACTAGGGACAACATAATTCTACCTTGAGCACTTTCTTAACTATTCTGTGATGTATAGGACGGGGGGTAAAAAGACAGTGTTGGTAATGGGGCTGTGAGTGGGACGGCGAGACAGAGATGGGGCCTGGGCAAGCATATGGGATATTATTAAAGTTCAAATTAATTGTCCCTGTCTGCGTCTAAGAAGGGATAAGGTGAATATCTCCTGGTGGCTGTGGTGGCTAGGACATGGTGGTGGCTAGGACTGTGTGATGGTTGGGACTGGCTGGTGGGCTGGGACTGGGTGGTGGGTTGGGAGAGAGAGGACTGGTTTAGTTTGGTCACCCAGATGTTGGCTCTTAATACTAATACGATATTATAATACCCACTGGGTTCTGCAGACTGGACACTAATGAGCACGGGTCAAGACACATGTGTGTGTATTGGTAGGTGGTGGCAGTGGTGGGGGATTGTGTGTGTGTGTAACCATTATAATCTCTTGAGATTGAATACCTATTTTCAAGAGAAAGTTTGCATTTTAGTCATATTAATGTCAAATCATCAGAATTGTATTTGGTGTAATTCATTACAAAGAACTGAAAGAAAATGTTGAGAATCACAAAATCATTAGTTTAAAAAAAGCTTTGAAGAATGCTTTAATGAACGCTTTAATGAACGCTTTAAACAACGCTTTAAACAATGCTTTAAACAACGCTTTAAACAACGCTTTAAAGAACGCTTTAATGAACGCTTTAAAGAACGCTTTAATGAACGCTTTAAAGAACGCTTTAATGAACGCTTTAATGAACGCTTTAATGAACGCTTTAAACAGCGCTTTAATGAACGCTTTAAAGAACGCTTTAATGAACGCTTTAAAGAACGCTTTAATGAACGCTTTAATGAACGCTTTAATGAACGCTTTAATGAACGCTTTAAACAGCGCTTTAATGAACGCTTTAATGAACGCTTTAAAGAACGCTTTAAAGAACGCTTTAATGAACGCTTTAAACAACGCTTTAAAGAACGCTTTAATGAATGCTTTAAAGAATGCTTTAATGAACGCTTTAAAGAACGCTTTAATGAACGCTTTAAAGAACGCTTTAATGAACGCTTTAAACAACGCTTTAAAGAACGCTTTAATGAACGCTTTAAAGAACGCTTTAATGAACGCTTTAATGAACGCTTTAAACAACGCTTTAAACAACGCTTTAATGAACGCTTTAAAGAACGCTTTAATGAACGCTTTAAAGAACGCTTTAATGAACGCTTTAATGAACGCTTTAATGAACGCTTTAAACAGCGCTTTAATGAACGCTTTAAAGAACGCTTTAATGAACGCTTTAAACAACGCTTTAATGAACGCTTTAAAGAACGCTTTAATGAATGCTTTAATGAACGCTTTAAACAACGCTTTAAAGAACGCTTTAAAGAACGCTTTAATGAACGCTTTAATTAACGCTTTAATGAACGCTTTAATGAACGCTTTAAACAACGCTTTAAAGAACGCTTTAATGAACGCTTTAAACAACGCTTTAAAGAACGCTTTAATGAACGCTTTAATGAACGCTTTAAACAGCGCTTTAATGAACGCTTTAAAGAACGCTTTAATGAACGCTTTAAAGAACGCTTTAAACAACGCTTTAAAGAACGCTTTAATGAACGCTTTAATGAACGCTTTAAACAACGCTTTAAAGAACGCTTTAATGAACGCTTTAATGAACGCTTTAATGAACGCTTTAAACAGCGCTTTAAAGAACGCTTTAATGAACGCTTTAATGAACGCTTTAAAGAACGCTTTAAAGAACGCTTTAAAGAACGCTTTAATGAACGCTTTAATGAACGCTTTAAACAGCGCTTTAAAGAACGCTTTAATGAACGCTTTAATGAACGCTTTAAACAGCGCTTTAAAGAACGCTTTAATGAACGCTTTAATGAACGCTTTAAACAACGCTTTAAAGAACGCTTTAATGAACGCTTTAATGAACGCTTTAAAGAACGCTTTAAACAACGCTTTAAACAACGCTTTAAAGAACGCTTTAATGAACGCTTTAATGAACGCTTTAATGAACGCTTTAATGAACGCTTTAAAGAACGCTTTAATGAACGCTTTAAAGAACGCTTTAATGAACGCTTTAAAGAACGCTTTAAACAACGCTTTAATGAACGCTTTAAAGAACGCTTTAATGAACGCTTTAAAGAACGCTTTAATGAACGCTTTAATGAACGCTTTAATGAACGCTTTAAACAACGCTTTAATGAACGCTTTAAAGAACGCTTTAATGAACGCTTTAAACAACGCTTTAATGAACGCTTTAAAGAACGCTTTAATGAATGCTTTAATGAACGCTTTAAACAACGCTTTAAAGAACGCTTTAAAGAACGCTTTAATGAACGCTTTAATTAACGCTTTAATGAACGCTTTAATGAACGCTTTAAACAACGCTTTAAAGAACGCTTTAATGAACGCTTTAAAGCGTTGTTTAAAGCGTTCATTAAAGCGTTCATTAAAGCGTTCTTTAAAGCGTTGTTTAAAGCGTTCTTTAAAGCGTTCATTAAAGCGTTCTTTAAAGCGTTCATTAAAGCGTTCTTTAAAGCGTTTTAATGAACGCTTTAATGAACGCTTTAAACAGCGCTTTAATGAACGCTTTAAAGAACGCTTTAATGAACGCTTTAAAGAACGCTTTAAACAACGCTTTAAAGAACGCTTTAATGAACGCTTTAATGAACGCTTTAAACAACGCTTTAAAGAACGCTTTAATGAACGCTTTAATGAACGCTTTAATGAACGCTTTAAACAGCGCTTTAAAGAACGCTTTAATGAACGCTTTAATGAACGCTTTAAAGAACGTTTTAAAGAACGCTTTAATGAACGCTTTAATGAACGCTTTAAACAGCGCTTTAATGAACGCTTTAAAGAACGCTTTAATGAACGCTTTAAAGAACGCTTTAAACAACGCTTTAAAGAACGCTTTAATGAACGCTTTAATGAACGCTTTAAACAACGCTTTAAAGAACGCTTTAATGAACGCTTTAATGAACGCTTTAATGAACGCTTTAAACAGCGCTTTAAAGAACGCTTTAATGAACGCTTTAATGAACGCTTTAAAGAACGCTTTAAAGAACGCTTTAAAGAACGCTTTAATGAACGCTTTAATGAACGCTTTAAACAGCGCTTTAAAGAACGCTTTAATGAACGCTTTAATGAACGCTTTAAACAGCGCTTTAAAGAACGCTTTAATGAACGCTTTAATGAACGCTTTAAACAACGCTTTAAAGAACGCTTTAATGAACGCTTTAATGAACGCTTTAAAGAACGCTTTAAACAACGCTTTAAAGAACGCTTTAATGAACGCTTTAATGAACGCTTTAATGAACGCTTTAATGAACGCTTTAATGAACGCTTTAAAGAACGCTTTAATGAACGCTTTAAAGAACGCTTTAATGAACGCTTTAAAGAACGCTTTAAAGAACGCTTTAATGAACGCTTTAAAGAACGCTTTAAAGAATGCTTTAATGAACGCTTTAAAGAACGCTTTAATGAACGCTTTAAACAACGCTTTAAAGAACGCTTTAAACAACGCTTTAAACAACGCTTTAAACAACGCTTTGAAGAACGCTTTAATGAACGCTTTAAACAACGCTTTGAAGAACGCTTTAATGAACGTTTTAATGAATGCTTTAATGAACGCTTTAAAGAACGCTTTAATGAACGCTTTAAACAACGCTTTGAAGAACGCTTTAATGAACGCTTTAAACAACGCTTTGAAGAACGCTTTAATGAACGCTTTAAACAACGCTTTAAAGAACGCTTTAATGAACGCTTTAATGAACGCTTTAAACAACGCTTTAAAGAACGCTTTAAAGAACGCTTTAATGAACGCTTTAATGAACGCTTTAAACAACGCTTTAAAGAACGCTTTAATGAACGCTTTAAAGAACGCTTTAAAGAACGCTTTAATGAACGCTTTAATGAACGCTTTAATGAACGCTTTAAACAACGCTTTAAAGAACGCTTTAATGAACGCTTTAATGAACGCTTTAAAGAACGCTTTAAAGAACGCTTTAATGAACGCTTTAAAGAACGCTTTAAAGAACGCTTTAATGAACGCTTTAAAGAACGCTTTAATGAACGCTTTAATGAACGCTTTAATTAACGCTTTAAAGAACGCTTTAATGAACGCTTTAATGAACGCTTTAATGAACGCTTTAATGAACGCTTTAAAGAACGCTTTAATGAACGCTTTAAACAACGCTTTAAAGAACGCTTTAATGAACGCTTTAAACAACGCTTTAATGAACTTTTTAATGAACGCTTTAAACAACGCTTTAATGAACGCTTTAATGAACGCTTTAAACAACGCTTTAATGAACGCTTTAATGAACGCTTTAAAGAACGCTTTAATGAACGCTTTAATGAACGCTTTAAACAACGCTTTAATGAACGCTTTAAAGAACGCTTTAATGAACGCTTTAAAGAACGCTTTAAACAACGCTTTAAAGAACGCTTTAATGAACGCTTTAATGAACGCTTTAAAGAACGCTTTAATGAACGCTTTAAACAACGCTTTAATGAACGCTTTAAAGAACGCTTTAAAGAACGCTTTAAAGAACGCTTTAATGAACGCTTTAAACAACGCTTTAAAGAACGCTTTAAACAACGCTTTAAAGAACGCTTTAATGAACGCTTTAAACAACGCTTTAATGAACGCTTTAATGAACGCTTTAAACAACGCTTTAATGAACGCTTTAATGAACGCTTTAAACAACGCTTTAATGAACGCTTTAATGAACGCTTTAAAGAACGCTTTAATGAACGCTTTAATGAACGCTTTAAACAACGCTTTAATGAACGCTTTAAAGAACGCTTTAATGAACGCTTTAAAGAACGCTTTAATGAACGCTTTAATGAACGCTTTAAAGAACGCTTTAATGAACGCTTTAATGAACGCTTTAATGAACGCTTTAATGAACGCTTTAAAGAACGCTTTAAAGAACGCTTTAATGAACGCTTTAAACAACGCTTTAAAGAACGCTTTAAAGAACCCTTTAAACAACGCTTTAAAGAACGCTTTAAACAACGCTTTAAACAACGCTTTAAACAACGCTTTAATGAACGCTTTAAAGAACGCTTTAATGAACGCTTTAAAGAACGCTTTATACAACGCTTTAAAGAACGCTTTAAAGAACGCTTTAATGAACGCTTTAATGAACGCTTTAAAGAACGCTTTAAACAACGCTTTAAACAACGCTTTAATGAACGCTTTAAACAACGCTTTAAAGAACGCTTTAATGAACGCTTTAAAGAACGCTTTAATGAACGCTTTAATGAACGCTTTAAAGAACGCTTTAATGAACGCTTTAATGAACGCTTTAAAGAACGCTTTAATGAACGCTTTAAACAACGCTTTAATGAACGCTTTAATGAACGCTTTAAAGAACGCTTTAATGAACGCTTTAATGAACGCTTTAAAGAACGCTTTAATGAACGCTTTAAACAACGCTTTAATGAACGCTTTAAACAACGCTTTAAACAACGCTTTAATGAACGCTTTAAAGAATGCTTTAATGAACGCTTTAAACAACGCTTTAAAGAACGCTTTAATGAACGCTTTAAAGAACGCTTTAATTAGCGCTTTAATGAACGCTTTAAAGAACGCTTTAATGAACGCTTTAAACAACGCTTTAAAGAATGCTTTAATGAACGCTTTAAAGAACGCTTTAATGAACGCTTTAAACAACGCTTTAAAGAACGCTTTAATGAACGCTTTAAACAACGCTTTAAAGAACGCTTTAATGAACGCTTTAAAGAACGCTTTAAAGAACGCTTTAATGAACGCTTTAATGAAAGCTTTAAAGAACGCTTTAAACAACGCTTTAATGAACGCTTTAAAGAACGCTTTAAACAACGCTTTAATGAACGCTTTAATGAACGCTTTAAAGAACGCTTTAAACAACGCTTTAAACAACGCTTTAAAGAATGCTTTAATGAACGCTTTAAACAACGCTTTAAAGAACGCTTTAAACAACGCTTTAAAGAACGCTTTAATGAACGCTTTAAACAACGCTTTAATGAACGCTTTAAACAACGCTTTAATGAACGCTTTAAACAACGCTTTAATGAACGCTTTAAACAATGCTTTAAACAACGCTTTAAACAACGCTTTAAACAACGCTTTAAAGAACGCTTTAAACAACGCTTTAAAGAACGCTTTAATGAACGCTTTAAACAACGCTTTAATGAACGCTTTAAACAACGCTTTAATGAACGCTTTAAACAACGCTTTAAACAACGCTTTAAAGAACGCTTTAAACAACGCTTTAATGAACGCTTTAAACAACGCTTTAAAGAACGCTTTAATGAACGCTTTAAACAACGCTTTAATGAACGCTTTAATGAACGCTTTAAACAACGCTTTAAAGAACGCTTTAAACAACGCTTTAAAGAACGCTTTAATGAACGCTTTAAACAACGCTTTAAACAACGCTTTAAAGAACGCTTTAAACAACGCTTTAATGAACGCTTTAAACAACGCTTTAAAGAACGCTTTAATGAACGCTTTAATGAACGCTTTAAACAACGCTTTAAACAACGCTTTAAAGAACGCTTTAATGAACGCTTTAAACAACGCTTTAATGAACGCTTTAATGAACGCTTTAAACAACGCTTTAAAGAACGCTTTAAACAACGCTTTAAAGAACGCTTTAATGAACGCTTTAAACAACGCTTTAAACAACGCTTTAAACAACGCTTTAAAGAACGCTTTAAACAACGCTTTAATGAACGCTTTAATGAACGCTTTAAACAACGCTTTAATGAACGCTTTAATGAACGCTTTAAACAACGCTTTAATGAACGCTTTAATGAACGCTTTAAACAACGCTTTAAAGAACGCTTTAAACAACGCTTTAAAGAACGCTTTAATGAACGCTTTAAACAACGCTTTAATGAACGCTTTAAGGCAAAAATGCCTTGGTTGTAATTACAATATCTAATAATGCGCCTCGCCTCTATGTTATTAGCAGTACACATTTCTATCAATCAGAGGCGTGTGAATCAGGTTAAATGGCATCGTTAACTATCATGGGCACTTAATGTTTTCTGAAGTGCATTATTTCATTATAAAGGGCCTCAAGTGGACTGGAAGAGTGATCTTTATGCTTCATTGGGCATTTTTATTGGCCGCTGTGTGTTCGGGTGGCAGGCTAAGGCACTAGACTCTCCTCGACTGGGAGATTGTGACCTAATAAACATAATTTGCTCTCCTCAATAAACTAAGACACAGACACAAATATACCCATTTCACACTACTGAGCCTAGCTGGGCTGGCCTGGTTACGTATCCAGAACAGTTCCAGCAGACAACAGCAGAGGTAGTATTGTATGGTTCGGGTTGGTACATTAGTGTGAAAGGGTATTAGACAACGATGAAGGAAGAATGATATTTTCCTCAGGCCTGAAGACTTGCATTAGCTCCCCATGCCAATCCCAGGTCTTTAGCTCAGCGTGCTAACAGTCTTGTGGCATGCCTACGACCCAGGTTCGATACTCGGCCGGTCACACCTAGAACTTGCACAGACAAATGAGTTATCTCACCCATCAAATGACCTGAAACTGACACATGTAGCCAGGGCCTTCCCCTAAAGCCACAGGTGAAACGTCAGTCCTGAGAGTATACAGGGTCAACCCCAAGTCATCCGTGAGGTAAGCAGCGCATCATCCTTCTCTCATGTTGGTGAGGTTCACTCGGCGACGCCAGCCAACCTTTCCCGCTCACGCAACACACATACACACACGCCACACACGTCTGTGTGACCGACGAGGGCGTGTGCCCTGTGTCTCTGAGCAGACACAGATACCCTAGTTGCCCTGGGTCACATGGCTCCTACAAGGATATCAGGATAATCAGGATAATCAGTTGTTTGAGAGAGAGAGAGAGAGAGAGAGAGAGAGAGAGAGAGAGAGAGAGAGAGAGAGAGAGAGAGAGAGAGTGTGTGTGCCATAACAGCAGCAAGATTTGTGACCTGTTGCCACAAGACAAGGGCAACCAGTGAATTTAAAAGAATGTATTTGATTTAACCTGGCAAGTCAGTTAAGAACAAATTCTTATTTACAATGACGGCCTACACCGGCCAAACCCAGACGACGCTGGGCCAATTGTGAGCCATCCTATGGGACTCCCAATCGTAGCCGGTTGTTATACAGCCTGGATTTCAACCAGGGTGTCTGTAGTCACTGAGATGCAGTGCCTTAGACCGCTGCGCCACTCGGGAGCCGAAGAACAAATATCATTGTAAAAACAACCCATATTTATGTTTATTTATTTTCCCTTTTGTACTTTAGCTATTTGCACATCGTTACAACACAGTATATAGACATAACATGACATTTTAAATGTCTCTATTATTTTGGAACTTGTGAGTGTAATATTTACTGTTCACTTTTTGTTTATTTCCCTTTTGTTTATCCATTTCCCTTGCTTTGGCAATGTCATATGTTTCCCATGCCAATAAAGCCCCTTAAATTGAATTGAGAGAGAAAGCGAGAGAGAGGGGGCTAGTGAGCTTTAGCTTGGTAGCTTGTTACTCAACTGATGGCTAATTCTGGGCAACATAGATACAACTGAAAGACACAGTCATAATTCTTTCAATTGTGACAACCTTAAATATTCTGCCTTCGTATCTCAGGGTTTATCTCTCTAACACAAGTCAGTGTCCGGTGTTTTGTGGTGGAAAAGCATGACTGCATGCTGTGATGAGCGATTTGGTTCAGGTGACATTTGCGCTGCCCTGGGTCTCAGAGAGGGAAGCAGGCAGGGAGTATTAGAGAGCTATGGGGCTAGACTGCTGCCTTGTCGTTCAGGCCTCAGCACCTTCAAGGCCCTTGAGGCTATCACAACATATCTCTGTATTCTCCCCTAGTCTTGAGCTAACCTTTTGCGATGCAGAAGCCTTACTTGGTTCGTTCTGTTGCTGTGCCCCAATACACCAAGTACGTGGTTTGGTTTGAGCTCCAGTTTTCTTTTAGCCAGGTTGTTATATTGTGTTTTCACAGATTTATATGAGAGTATACCAGTTATCTGGAGTAAAGGCCTGACCCAATCTAACTAATTGGTACGCTCCTGCTAAATGAGTCGGGCTCAGGTGGGATGGGACTCCTAACATTCTGTAATCCTTCACGGGGGAAATTGATGAATGCCTCACGGTTTGCCGCCCCTTCCCCCAGTGAGATGTGAGGCTGCCGCAGCCGGTGTGTGCATGTGCACGTTTGTGTGTATTTTGCGATTATAGCGCCTTTGTGGGTTGAGGTCTTCACTTGGCGATATTGCCTCTGGTCTTGGACAGAGTCAGAGGTCCAGAGCTGCAGGCTGTGGAGGGGAAGCAGGCTGTGGCTGTTGGCTGTTAAAGGTGATTTGTTCCGAACGCAGGGTTTAATACTTCACACAGGGCAACTGGTTTGTTGTTGTTGATGTTGTTGATGTTATTGTTATGAAGAGTAAAGTACTTTGACATGATGGGTGCAGTTTCAGGTGGGATGTTGGTTCAGTGTGTGTGTGTTTGTGTGTGTTTGTGTGTGTTTGTGTGTGCACATACAGCATATACACCAGTGGAGGCTGCTGAGGTGAGGACGGCTCATAATAATGGCTGGAGCAGAATGAGTGGAATGGTATCAAACACCATGTATTTGATACCATTCCACTCATTCCGCTCCAGCCATTACCACAAGCCCGTCTTCCCCAATTAAGGTACCACGAACAAACACACACACACGCACAAATATACACAACACCTTCCCCCAACCCCGACACACAAAACAAACAGCTTTATTTTTGTGAAATGTCAGGACTTTTTGAGGAGTAAAAATGCTTGACCATTAAAAATCATATATTCCCTAACCCATAACCCTAAACCTAATCCTTTTAGATAACCCTTCCCCTAACCCTTAGCCTAGCTAACGTTAGCGTTAACCACCTGGCTAACGTTAGCAACAACAAATTAAAATTCCGAACATATCATACATTTTTCAAATTCGTAACATTGTTCGCTTTGCAAATTCAAAAACATTTGTCCGAATTGCAATTTGTAACCCGTCATACAAAATGGATGCTGGACATCTACAAATGAATACATACCATACAAAACCTAACATATCATACTAAGTGCAGTGTCTCGGATTTACATACAGAATAATATGAAATGCTGTGAGACCAGGTTGCTTTTCTTAACTCAGGACAATGACAGGACAATGCCAACACATCACATGCATTTGTGTGCCATTAAACGCACCCACTGATTGTCACGTTCTGACCTTAGTTCCTTTTTTATGTCTTTATTTTAGTTTGGTCAGGTCGTGAGTTGGGGTGGGCATTCTATGTTGTTTTTCTATGTTTTGTTCTGTATGGTATATTTCTATGTGTTTGGCCTAGTATGGTTCTCAATCAGAGGCAGGTGTCAGTCATTGTCTCTGATTGGGAGCCATATTTAGGTAGCCTGTTTTTCATTGTGTTTTGTGGGTGATTGTTTCCTGTTACCTGTGTTAGTGTTTGCACCATACGGTACTGTTTCGGTTTTCATTTATTCTCTTGTTCTTTTGTATTTTGTATTCATTCTCTATTAAATGATATTATGGATACGTACAACGCTGCATTTTGGTTCTCCTCTCCTTCCACCAACGAAAGCCGTTACACTGATGGTGTATGTACATCACCTCATTGCATAATAATAATAGAGGGAACAAAATAAACTGTGCTCCTGGTTCAATAAACAATTCCATGCCTTAATAACATAATCTAACCTTCACAGTTGGGCCTGGTGCATACACATCTGCACAGATTGAGATGTATTTGGATTCACCTGCGGTGTGTGTATGTATGTGTGTTTTTTTGTTTTACTATCCTTGTGGGTACCAGAACTCCTCACAAGGATAGTAAAACAAGGAACAGTTGGACAAGTGGGGACATTTTGCAGGTCCCCATGAGGAAAAATGCTGTTAGGCTTAGGGGTTGGGTTTAGGGTTAGGGTTACAATTAGGATTAGAATTAAGGTTGGAGTAAGGGTTAGGGGCTACGGTTAGGTTTTGAGTTAGGAGTTAGGGTTAGGTAACGTTATAGTTGTAGGGTTGGGGGTTTAGGGCTAAGGCTTAGGGTTAAGTTGAGGGTTATGGTTAGGGTTAGGGTTAGATTTAGGGTTAGGGGTTAGGGAAAATAGGATTTAGGATGGGAATCAATTATTTGTTCCCCACAAGGATAGCAATACAAACGGCTGTGTGTGTGTGTGTGTGTGTGTGTGTGTGTGTGTGTGTGTGTGTGTGTGTGTGTGTGTGTGTGTGTGTGTGTGTGTGTGTGTGTGTGTGTGTGTGTGCGTCTATAAATTGATTATAGTGTGTGATCAGCGGTAAAGATCTGGGATGGGTGTCACTCACCATCCACATGACCCCTTCCTGTTCCCACTACCCTGGGATCTGATTGGCTGTCACATATGTTCAACCAGTAACGGATCAACTAGTCATGGCATGAGCTGACAGTGCTGGGTGAACGACTTTATTCATAGATTTATAGATTTTATATATCAATTTTCTTTTTTTTACAGTCAACCATGCTCTATACCTACTGTACAGGAATATCATAATATATCAAATATAATAATAATTAATATATAATATATCCTCCATCTTTGTCAGATATACAGTATATACAAATACTAGGCACTTAATTTATCTTGGAATTTGAAGCCCTGGTTCAACCCCGGGATTGATCTTAACACAAAGGAACAGCTGTCCAATAGGGGGACACGGACCCTCCCACCCACATCCTGCCATAGGATGAAAAAATGAATAAAACATTTGCTAAATGTCAACGTTTCAAGTCAATTTGGTGGATCTATCCGAGTCAGAGAAGATGTTTTGACGTGAGGGGTATGTGTCTGCCAGGGAAGAGCAGCATGGTTTTGATGATAAATGCTGAAGTGGAAGGGGAGGGTGCAGTAATGTCAGCTGCAGTAATTCAGGGCCACAGTGAATGACAGAGAAATATGTGTGTGTGTGTGTGTGTGTCTGTTGTTGTACTTGTTTTCCTACCTTATCAGGACCCCAATGTCCTAACAATTCTATCCAATTCACCTCAATGTCTTGACAGGGTAGCAAAACAATACCTTTGTATTGACTACTTTCTTATGTCATTCTCGCTGGCACAAAAAGTTTAAAAAGAGTTGATAGGGGACAGAATGCGGCCGGACCATCCCATAATTACCATATACATTACTATTACAGAATTTCAACGTGGGCGAGGATATTGGAAATGTATTCAAAGCCTATTGGCTGACAACTTGTTTTTACACAGGACAGAATAATTAATAACTGACTTTTTCCAACATAATATAGGTACAGCATATCGCCTTATTGTATAGGATACTTTTAAATGTGCCTTTAGAGGCCATGCAATTCAATACTAATCTTTAAAACAAAGGCCATTTAGGTCAAAATAATTCATATTAACAAAGGATATAGAGGGACTAACAGTACAGATAGATAGCAATAAAAACTGTACCATAGAGGCACAGAACACGTTAGAGCAAAAAACAAATATAAAAGTAACTTATTCAAGAAAGATCAAGTGTAATACTGTATATTTTAAAAAATAAAGCAAACTGGATGGAATATGGGGGAAAATGCACCAAATTATTATTTAAACTTCAACATAGAAATGCTACCAAAAATATTTTACTGAAACTTTTTAAAAATGACGGAGTCACCCATGATTCACGAAACAATACTTAGAAAGAGAAAGCAAAGTACTTTAAGCATATGTTTTCAGTTCAGTCTCCTCGATCTCCACTAACCGAAGTTAATTGTAAGGATTTTTCTATTAATAATGTAAAATTAACAGCTGTACAGAAAGACTCAAGTGAAGGCTAAATTACAGAGGAGGAACTTAATGATGCAATTAAAGCCTTTAAGTCCCGAAAAACTCCAGGGCTGGATGGCATACCAGTTGAGGAATACCGAACCTTTGTTTCTGTACTCAGAGGACCGTTATTAGCATGTTTTAACCACTCCTATAAAAATTGTAGATTATCAGATACTCAACAAGGTCTGATTTCATTATTACTGAAACAGGACCCAAATGGTAAATATAAAGATCCAGTCCATAAAAGAAATTGGAGGCCCCTTACACTTACACACTTACACAACCAGTGTTGTGATGCAAAAATTCGAGCAAAATGTATAGCGCATATAATTAAAAAGGTACTGTCGGATATTATTCATCCTAAATCAGATTTTTTACATTGATGATACATTGGGGATAAATTAAGACCAGTACTGGAAACAATAGAAAACTACGAACAATCTGGGAAATCAGGCCTGGCATTCATAGCTGACTTTGAAAAGGCTTTTAATTTTTTTATAAAAAAAATTAAAAAATTATCCCCTTTTCTCCCCAATTTTCGTGGTATCCAATCGCTAGTAATTACTATCTTGTCTCATCGCTACAACTCCCGTACGGGCTCGGGAGAGACGAAGGTCGAAAGCCATGCGTTCTCCGAAGCGCAACCCAACCAAGCCGCACTGCTTCTTAACACAGCGCGCCTCCAACCCGGAAGCCAGCCGCACCAATGTGTCGGAGGAAACACCGTGCACCTGGCCCCCTTTGGTTAGCGCGCACTGCGCCCGGCCCACCACAGGAGTCGCTGGAGCACGATGAGACAAGGATATCCCTACCGGCCAAACCCTCCCTAACTCGGACGACGCTAGGCCAATTGTGCGTCACCCCACGGACCTCCCGGTCGCGGCCGGCTGCGACAGAGCCTGGGCGCGAACCCAGAGACTCTGGTGGCGCAGCTAGCACTGTGATGCAGTGCCCTAGACCACTGCGCCACCCGGGAGGCCCGACTTTGAAAAGGCTTTTGATAAACTACGGCTGGAATTTATATATAAATACCAGGAATATAAAAAAAAATGGAGAATCTCTTATACAATGGGTTAAAGTTATGTATAGTAAGACTAGATGTAAAATAGTAAATAATGGCTACTTCTCAGCAAGTATTAAAACAAAGGGAATAAATTAGTCATAGTGGGCAGAACAAGCAAGGAAGAGCCAAGCATGAGCTAGCGAGATTCTATTTGCACGTTCTAGCATGCATTTGCATATTTCTGTTAGGGAATGCCTCCTCTGAAGTGTGCGAGTGCAATTTCTCAATTCGTCGTTGCATTTATCTAAACAACCCAGTTTTTTGGTTATTTGGCAAAGGGTAACGTCTACAAAACTTAGTCCACTCTGTTCGTAACAGATTTTAGTTTTGGGAACAAAAACTGTATTGAGATCAAATATTTCATTGACGAGAACATTGCAGAATGTCAGCCAAAATGTCTTCTCCCACTGTCAGCCACTGGGCTTCCTCTCACTACCAAGTGAGGGTATAAACTATTGGCCAGTCTTTCAGTTTTTGCCATGATTCTCCTGTACTGTCCATGCGTGAGTGATTGAAGCAGGTAGAACAGGGGTTAGGGTGGCTGGGGTCCCTGATGATCTTCTTGGCCTTCCTGCGACACCTGCTTTTGTAGGTGTTCTGTAGGGCAGGCAGTGTGTACCCAATGGTGCTGCATGTATCACCCTCTGAAGACCCAGTCGGTCCAAGGCGGTGGAGTTGCCGTACCAGGCTGTGATGCATCCCAACAGTACGCTCTCGATGGTGCTGCTGTTGAACACTGTGAGGGCCCTCGGGGACAGCCCAAATTTCTTCAGCATCCTGAGGTTGAAGAGTCGCTGTCGTGCCTTCTTCACTACGGTGTCAATGTGGTTAGACCATTTCAGCTTCTCTGAGATGTATACGCCGAGGAATTTAAAGTTACACGGCGGCCATGTTGATGAGAATGGGGGCGTGTCCAGCCTGGTTCCTCCTTAAGTCCACAATAATCTTCTTTGTTTTTGTAAAGTTGAGGGAGAGCTTGTTTACCTGGCACCACGCCATCAGAGTGCCTACCTACTCCCTATAGGCTGTCTTGTCGTCTTTGGTGGTCAGGCCTACTACTGTCGTGTCGTCAGCGAACTTGATGATGGAACTGTGTGAGGCCACGCAGTCGTGGGTATACAGAGAATAAAGGATGGGACTGAGGATGCACCCTTGTGGGGCTCCGTGTTGAGGATCCGTGTCGAGTAGGTCATGTTGCCTACCTTCACCACCTGTGGACGGCCCATCAGGAAGTCCAGGACCCAGTTGAATAGGGAGGAGTTCAGACCCAGGGCTGTGAGCTTTGTTAGGAGCTTATAGGGCACTATGATATTGAAGGTCGAACTGTAGTCGATGAACAGCATCCTCACATATGTATTCCTTTTGTACAGGTGGGTAAGTGCAGTGTGCAGTACAATGGCGATTGCGTCGTCCGTGGACCTGTCAGGGCGGAAGGCGAATTGGAGAGGGTCAAGAGTGTCGGGGAGGGAGGAGGTGATATGGTCTTTGACTAGCCTCTCGAAGCACTTGCTACTGCTCGGTAGTCATTCAGTTCAGTTACTTTCCCTTTCTTGGCCACAGGGATTATAGTGGGTATAGAGGCCTGAGCTAGGGAGAGATTGAAAATGTCAAAGAACACAACAGCCAGCTGGTCTGCACATGCTCTGAGGCCACAGCTAGCGATGTCATCCGGCACCCTTGTGAGGGTTAACACGTTTGAATTACATTACATATGTCCTCAGTGGAGACTGAGTGTGTAGCCCATGTTGTCATCGGGGGCTCTCCTCGGCAGCTCAGGGTCATTGTGCTCGAATCTTGAAAAAAAGGTGTTTATCACGTCTGGTAGGGTGGCGTTGGTGACCATGATGTGCCTGGCTTTCATTTTGTAATTGTTGATCGTTAGGAGCCCCTGCCACATATGCATTGTGTCTGGTCTTGGCCATTGTGAAGAGGTTGGAGTCTGTTTGATTGAGTGTGTGGACAGGTGTCTTTTATACAGGCAACGAGTTCAAACAGGTGCAGTTAATACAGGTAATGAGTGGAGAACAGGAGGGCTTCTTAAAGAAAAACTAACAGGTCTGTGAGAGACGGAATTCTTACTGGTTGGTAGGTGATCAAATACTTATGTCATGCAATAAAATGCAAATGAATTACTTAAAAATCATACAATGTGATTTTCTGGATTTTTGTTTTAGATTCCGTCTCTCACAGTTGAAGTGTACCAATGATAAAAGTTACAGACCTCTACATGCTTTGTAAGTAGGAAAACCTGCAAAACTGGCAGTGTATTAAATACTTGTTCTCCCCACTGTATATATGGGGGATACAACCTTCCCAGCTCTACAGATTATGCTGCAAAGAGACAGAATCATTAGATCATATGTTTTGGTAATGTCCATATGTAACTTGTTTTTGGTCCAATCTATCAATAATACACTGCTCAAAAAAATAAAGGGAACACTTAAACAACACAATGTAACTCCAAGTCAATCACACTTCTGTGAAATCAAACTGTCCACTTAGGAAGCAACACTGATTGACAATAAATTTCACATGCTGTTGTGCAAATGGAATAGACAAAAGGTGGAAATTATAGGCAATTAGCAAGACACCCCCAAAAAAGGAGTGATTCTGCAGGTGGTGACCACAGACCACTTCTCAGTTCCTATGCTTCCTGGCTGATGTTTTGGTCACTTTTGAATGCTGGCGGTGCTCTCACTCTAGTGGTAGCATGAGACGGAGTCTACAACCCACACAAGTGGCTCAGGTAGTGCAGTTCATCCAGGATGGCACATCAATGCGAGCTGTGGCAAAAAGGTTTGCTGTGTCTGTCAGCGTAGTGTCCAGAGCATGGAGGCGCTACCAGGAGACAGGCCAGTACATCAGGAGACGTGGAGGAGGCCGTAGGAGGGCAACAACCCAGCAGCAGGACCGCTACCTCCGCCTTTGTGCAAGGAGGTGCACTGCCAGAGCCCTGCAAAATGACCTCCAGCAGGCCACAAATGTGCATGTGTCAGCATATGGTCTCACAAGGGGTCTGAGGATCTCATCTCGGTACCTATTGGCAGTCAGGCTACCTCTGGCGAGCACATGGAGGGCTGTGCGGCCCCACAAAGAAATGCCACCCCACACCATGACTGACCCATCGCCAAACCGGTCATGCTGGAGGATGTTGCAGGCAGCAGAACGTTCTCCACGGCGTCTCCAAACTTTGTCACGTCTGTCACATGTGCTCATGTGCTCAGTGTGAACCTGCTTTCATCTGTGAAGAGCACAGGGCGCCAGTGGCGAATTTGCCAATCTTGGTGTTCTCTGGCAAATGCCAAACGTCCTGCACGGTGTTGGGCTGTAAGCACAACCCCCACCTGTGGATGTCGGGCCCTCATACCACCCTCATGGAGTCTGTTTCTGACCGTTTGAGCAGACACATGCATATTTGTGGCCTGCTGGAGGTCATTTTGCAGGGCGCTGGCAGTGCACCTCCTTGCACAAAGGCGGAGGTAGCGGTCCTGCTGCTGGGTTGTTGCCCTCCTACGGCCTCCTCCACGTCTCCTGATGTACTGGCCTGTCTCCTGGTAGCGCCTCCATGCTCTGGACACTACGCTGACAGACACAGCAAACCTTTTTGCCACAGCTCGCATTGATGTGCCATCCTGGATGAACTGCACTACCTGAGCCACTTGTGTGGGTTGTAGACTCCGTCTCATGCTACCACTAGAGTGAGAGCACCGCCAGCATTCAAAAGTGACCAAAACATCAGCCAGGAAGCATAGGAACTGAGAAGTGGTCTGTGGTCACCACCTGCAGAATCACTCCTTTTTTGGGGGTGTCTTGCTAATTGCCTATAATTTCCACCTTTTGTCTATTCCATTTGCACAACAGCATGTGAAATTTATTGTCAATCAGTGTTGCTTCCTAAGTGGACAGTTTGATTTCACAGAAGTGTGATTGACTTGGAGTTACATTGTGTTGTTTAAGTGTTCCCTTTATTTTTTTGAGCAGTGTATAATAATACTCATCTAAAATGTTTATCTTTCATTTACAATCTGTACAAACTATGAGAATAGAAAGGTTCAGAACTTTTGTGAAACATCACAGCACAGTTGAAAAATATATGGCAAATAGAAATCAAAACTGGATGGTGTTCAGAGATAGATGGGAGGGGTCGAGGGTAGCTGAAGGATGGGACTGGATGGTGTTCAGAGATAGATGGGAGGGGTCGAGGGTAGCTGAAGGATGGGACTGGATGGTGTTCAGAGATAGATGGGAGGGGTCAAGGGTAGCTGAAGGATGGGACTAAAAACAAACAATAGATAACTAATGTAAAATATACTGTGTCTGTAAAATGTATATAGTATGTATAAGATGGAAGTAGAAGCATTAGTGTTGTTGTCCATTAGTTTACTCCAATTACTGGAGGTGAGGGATGGTAGGGTTAGGGGAAAATAATAAAGGAAAATATATAAAAATATATATATATTTTATATATTTACAAATAAATGTATGGGAGATTGGTAATTATGCAGACAATTACATTGATGGAAGCCATTAAAGCTGATCTACCCCATAAACATAAAAAAAAAACTTTGTTGAACATTTTCCATGTCCTGATTTGTTCAAATGCTATTTTAAGCTTAAGGGTTAGGTTTAGGGTTTTGGGGGTAGGGTTAGGGTTGGGGTTATGTTTAGGGTTAGTGTTTTGGGGGTTAAAGTTAGGGTTAGGATTAAGGTTAAGGTTAGTGTTAAGGATAGGGTTAGAGTTAGGGGCTCTGTCAGAGATTATAGACCTACAGTCAGTATCCAGATTTTAGTTCCCATTTTACCCATATGAACAGTATTCTAGAGTCCCTTGATGTGCCATAGGCCTTTGAAGTCCCCGTCTTGTGACTGTCTAATTTGTATACAGTTGAAGTCAGAAGTTTACATACACTTAGGTTTTAGTCGTTAAAACTCGTTTTTCAACCACTCCACACATTTCTTGTTAACAAACTATAGTTTTGGCAAGTCGTTTAAGACATCTGCTTTGTGCATGACACAAGTCATTTTTCCAACAATTGTTTACAGACAGATTATTTCACTTATAATTCACTGTATCATAATTCCAGTGGGTCAGAAGTTTATATACGCTAAATTGACTGTGCCTTTAAACAGCTTGGAAAATTCCAGAAAATGATGTCATGGCTTTAGAAGCTTCTGATAGGCTAATTGACATAATATGAGTCAATTGGAGGTGTACCTGTGGATGTATTTCAAGGCCTACCTTCAAACTCAGTGCCTCTTTGCTTGACATCATGGGAAAATCAAAAGAAATCAGCCAAGACCTCAGAAAAACAATTGTAGACCTCCACAAGTTTGGAGTAAAAAGGAGGATGCTTGCAAGCCGAAGAACACCATCCCAACCGTGAAGCACGGGGGTGGCAGCATCATGTTGTGGGGGTGCTTTACTGCAGGAGGGACTGGTGCACTTCACAAAATAGATGGCATCATGTGGAAGGAAAATTATGTGGATATATTGAAGCAACATCTCAAGACATCAGTCAGGATGTTAAAGCTTGGTCGCAAATAGGTTTTCCAAAAGGATAGTGACCCCAAGCATACTTCCAAAGTTGTTGCAAAATGGCTTAAGGACAACAATGTCAAGGTATTGGAGTGGCCATCACAAAGCCCTGACCTCAACCCTATAGAAAATGTGTGGGCAGAACTGAAAAAGCTTGTGCGAGCAAGGGGGCCTACAAACCTGACTCAGTTACACCAGCTCTGTCAGGAGGAATGTGCCAAAATTCACCCAACTTATTGTGGGAAACTATTGGAAGGCTACCTAAAACGTTTGAACCAAGTCAAACAATTTATTGGCAATGCTACCAAATACTAATTGAGTGTATGTAAACTTCTGACCCACTGAGAAAGTGATGAAAGAAATAAAAGCTGAAATAAACATTATCTCTACTATTATTCTGACATTTCACATTCTTAAAATAAAGTGGTGATCCTAACTGACCTAAGACAGGGAATTTTTACTAGGATTAAATGTCAGGAATTGTGAAAAACTGAGTTTAAATGTATTTGGCTAAGGTGTATATAAACTTCCGACTTCAACTGTAGCGCCTCACCATAATCACAAATAGGCATTGCTATCGTCCTCTTTCACCACTAATCTCTCCAAAACATTCCTTTTCCGGCCCTGCCTATTTATTTTCAACTCTCCACAGCTTTTCTCTTCTTGAATTAAACTCAGACTTTGTCCTTTTGCCTCCATGGACTGACATTCACTTTCTCTGCCAGCTCCCATAAGCATTTGGCGATTGGTATGTAGGCTATTTGGCGCCCGTACAGTTAGGCCCTAATGCTTAGGCTTACACACTAATGCCAGATGAAATAATCAAAGAAAAACCTTAATGTAACCTATAAATATACATTATTTAAGGTATTGTTTTCTCTTTATGCAACCCACCCGCCACCTACCTGCCCTTCATCCACACAATATTTCATGACCCTAAACCCGCCCTGTGTCTTTGTGTGTGCCAATGCGCAAATCTGTGTGCTTGACTGACTGGCTGAATGACTGGCTGACTGACTGACATCACCAAATTAAGAGCATCCCAAGGTGTTTGTGAGTTCCTATTAATCCTGTTGGGAATTGAGAATTCCCATTTACATTATATCTGCTAATCAAGTTGGATGTACAGTCGTTCTTTTCCCCTATAGGCTACAGTAGCCATACAATGCAAATTAATCATTAAATAAAAAAAGGACACATTCAGCATAATAGCCAATTTGGTCTGGACAATAAAATCCTAGTAGCCTATAAGGTTTATCCTAGCATTATAGCACTATAGCTTAAATTATATTACCCGTTGGTAATTCTGTGGAGGGGATTTCATTGTAACACCATCGGGGTGGATGGAGGTTGGAAGAGGAGGGTTGAGCCGATTATGTCCTATATATTTATAGTCATGGTAAAGCAGCCGACTGTGCCATATATATTTATAGTCATGGTAAAGCAGCCGACTACGCCATATATATTTATAGTCATGGTAAAGCAGCCGACTGTGCCATATATATTTATAGTCATGGTAAAGCAGCCGACTGTGCCATATATATTTATAGTCATGGTAAAGCAGCCGACTGTGCCATATATATTTATAGTCATGGTAAAGCAGCCGACTACGCCATATATATTTATAGTCATGGTAAAGCAGCCGACTACGCCATATATATTTATAGTCATGGTAAAGCAGCCGACTATGCCATATATATTTATAGTCATGGTAAAGCAGCCGACTACGCCATATATATTTATAGTCATGGTAAAGCAGCCGACTATGCCATATATATTTATAGTCATGGTAAAGCAGCCGACTAAGCCATATATATTTATAATCATGTTAAAGCAGACGACTACGCCATATATATGTATAATCACGGTAAAGCAACAGACTACGCCATATATACATCAATCATGATAAAGCAGCTTATGGCTGATTCTATCCTGGCTAGGTATGTCAGGGATACTCTGGTGACAAACATAACATAACAGCACGCGAGGCGAGTGTGGCGATTTGACACGCACTCATCTGCCCAGCGCAGCACAGTGGGTTCCTTGGGATATAAGGGATGAGATATGAGGTGTTTATGGAGGAGCTGCTAGGATGTGTCTCATGTGGGGGAGTGTTGTGTGTCGATCTGAATGTCCATCATTTCTAAGGTCGACCACATCCTGCAAACCTAAAAAGCCCCGTCCCAAAATCAGCCTACATCCTAAAACACCTCTTCTTGACCTGAAAAAATAGAATGGTTGGAAGCAAGATGAGGTGGTGATTCAGTGGACAACATGGGGTTTTGCTGTATCACTCTCTGAGATGGCAGGATGTCATGGACGGTGTGTTTTAAAGGACAAGTGTAGCAGGGCAGAAAATAGAAAAACCAGACACCCAATTACACCTGTCACAGTGGGCACCAGGCGTGGCGAGATGGGCATGGGGCACAGGGGGTGGGAGGGGCAGGCACAGGGGGTCCAGGGCCTCCAACTCCCATCCTCAAACACACACACACACACACACACACACACACACACACACACACACACACACACACACACACACTTATGGATGAATACATGCACAACGTACGCACTATGATAGTTCGCTCCCTTTGGTAATTTGGGGACACGCGAGGCACTCACGTGCAATTTTGCTTTTCACTTTACCAAATTTCATAATTTCAGAACCAATGAACATTGTCAACTTTGATTGATGCTGGCTGCATAATAAATTGATGTTTATCAAGAAACAGATGAATGACATGACAATTAATTGATTTGGATTGATTTGATTGATGTGTTGCTACAACAGCTATGAGCCTGAAACAGAGAGAGAACCGTCTTAGGTAAACATAAAAAATGCATTTTAGGTCTAGGACAGGGGTGTCAAACATAAGACGTAGAGGAACTATAACTAACTTTCAGTGCGGTCCTCCAGACCTCTTTGAGGACCGAATGCGGCCCCCGGGGAAAAATTGTAATGTTACTTTGATAGGCTCTATCAAATCACAGAAAGGATTTCATTAGTGAAGCTCATGTTAGGATATGGAGAAAAATCTAAATTTGACTACAAAATGGTGTTTGTAATCATTACACGATGGTAATGAAATTCCATCATGAAACTGCATGCACAGTTGACATTTACTAAACTGAGGAAAAGTGGCCCTGTGTCTAAGGGACCATGGTTGCCACGTGCACTTTAATCAAACAAGCGCACACACATGCACACACACACGCATCCGCAATTGCAGGCAGGCACACACACAAGCACGGATGCATGGACACACACACACACATACACACACTAAAACCACACAGCCCTACAACCCAGATGAGTAGGTTCTCTTGTTTAACATGGACAAGGAGATCTCCGGTTCCAGTTGGAGGCTGACATTTATACCGGGCTCAAATCACTCCTGCTGTTTACATTTCTAGTGTTACACATCTGGGCCCTCTCCGTCCACACCGACTCAGGAACCAAACCCGCAGGCTAGCTTTATCTAGTCTTTTTATCCAGCTGTATGGTTAACTGTAAGATGTTGTTTGTGACTAACTTTTCAATCAAGGTGAAAGTAATAACATCTTAAGGACTCCAGTTTGGCACATATTCCTCATTGACTTTACCTAGTTATACTAAACAGAAGGACAAGGCTTTACTCAAACTCATCTCCCTCTCTACTCCTCCCAGGTACTCAACCTCTTCCTAGCCTTGCTGCTCAGCTCATTCAGCTCGGACAACCTCTCGGCGCCCGACGACGACGGCGAGATGAACAACCTGCAGATCGCTCTTGGCCGCATCAAAAGCGGCATGGGCTGGCTCCGAAGCCAGGTCGGACACTTTTTTCATATATTTTTATTTAATAATTATGATATACCTTTTTTTACTGTATAGTGTGGACAATTACATAGATTCTAGGTAAGATATGACACAAATGTACGACGGGGCAAAATAAAACAACCAATAACAACCAAACAAACAAATGAATCACCGGGAAAAAATGAAGTACATACAAAAATACAAGTTCATCACATCTTGTAAATGTAGTTCATTACTTCATTGTAGATCTGTGACTTCTTCAACGGCAACTTCAAGAGGCGACGGCAGAAGAGAAAAGAAACAAAGGCCATGCTGAAGCTCAAGAGGCTGAGCCACGGTGCTCCGCTTGGCGAGGTGGGCAACGGGACAGTGGTGACGGTGGGGGGAGGGATCGGGGTGATCGGGCGCCACGGAGGGAAGATAATGGTACCGGAGGTCGATGACAGCTACATGACAAACCCCAATCTGACCATCAGCGTGCCCATCGCTCCTGGCGAGTCAGACGTGGAGTTCCCTGAGGAGGATGATGATGATGAGGATGAGAGCGAGAGCTCAGAGGAGGAGGAGGAGGAAGAGGAGGAAGTGGAGGAGAGCAAGCAGGTAGGATGGGTTGGTGGTAGTGTTGGGTACCGATACTGGAAAGTCTATAACAATATCAGCTGCATCTTTGCGATACGAGCTATTCAGATATTGTTATCTCCTCATAAACTAGGTTTCCATCCAATTGGCGAAAGATTTTTATGCAAATATTTTTAAATCTGCATTAAAACAATTGACTTGCTGCGGATAAAAGGCTGTGCGTGATGACGTGGTAACTTTTGCGGTTAAATTCCCGTGTACAGAATAAAAAATACAAGTTAAATATTTTTCCATGTGTTTTCAACTCTACTGATGGTTTTGTCCCCCCAAAAAGTTGCATTGCATTTTATAGCAAATGTACCCCCCGGCGAGCCCTACACAGCTGATTCAAATAACCAACTCGTCATCAAGCTTTGATTATTTGAATCAGCTGTGTAGTGCAATTTATTGGAAAGGAGCATCAAGCTCATCACCTTGCACTTTCACCACCCTGTGAAGTTCATCATAACTGATTTGATCAGTAGCCTAATAAACTGCATGTCCTCCCCAGTTGTTGTGGGAGGACCACACAACATGGCTCCAAGTTTACTTTGATATGATGGTTATAATATCAATATTTGCGAATAAAATGCTTCCATCGCCATTTCTTGCATAATTAATTTTACAGACACAAAAAGATCCCACCTGTTAAGATTCCAATGGTGAATGAAGGAGTCAGGCGCAGAGAGCAGGGTAGTTCCGAGCAAGTGGATATTTTAATATTCCAAACAGAATATAAATGAGACGGCTACGCCACACAACAAAAGGGCGCGTCACGATACAGTCCAATAATAACTAGGACAAAATCCACACTATAACAAACACCACAAAACAGAATAACAAGCCCGCACAAAAGTCGGCGGGCCAACTGGGTTTAAATAGCTCACTAACCCTAAACACAAAACAGGTGCAACCAATTAGACAAAACTAAATGAAAACAGAAAAAGGGGATCGGTGGCAGCTAGTAGGCCGGAGACGACGACCGCCGAGCGCCGCCCGAACGGGAAGAGGAACCATCCTCGGCGGGATTTGTAACACCACCTTGTCTAGCGGATTTTGTTTTACTAACTAAATTTACTAACAAAATTTGCTGTTTCAATCTGGCCTGTTGTAAAAAAAATTATCCAACATGTACTTTATGTGCATAAAAAGGTTGGATGGATACCTGGTTAGTTAAGCTAATATTTTCTACTTTTAAGTGATGCTCTAGAGCTTTTGTATAATTTCAGCCAGTAGTTTTGAAATTATTGCTCACGAGCAAAAATGGGTCCCCGAAAATTGTGTTCTACGTCATCCATTTCGTATGATATGTTACGTCCTGCAAATAAAAAGTGCAATTCGTATGATATGTTACGTCCTGCAAAGAAAAAGTGCAATTCGTATGATATGTTACGTCCTGCAAAGAAAAAATGCAATTCGTATAATATGTTACGTCCTGCAAAGAAAAAGTGCAATTCGTATGATATGTTACGTCCTGCAAAGAAAAAGTGCAATTCGTATGATATGTTACGTCCTGCAAATAAAAAGTGCAATTCGTATGATATGTTACGTCCTGCAAAGAAAAAGTGCAATTCGTATGATATGTTACGTACTGGAAATAAAAAGTGCAATTCGTATGATATGTTACATCCTGCAAAGAAAAAGTGCAATTCGTATGATATGTTACGAATTCTAATTGGTACAATATGTTCTGAATTTGTAAGTGCTTAACTAAGATCCCGGACTGCATCTTTAATTAGTAATTGACTTCAGAGTGCAGACTACTGGTAGGTATGGAATCATGACAGAGTTTGTCTTGTTTCACTCTACAGCATGGATGGGCAACTTTGATGGGGTGGGGGCCACACAAAATCTGCAGTTGCTCACAGGTCTGCGTACCCAAAATGTGCATAGCCACCACCACATTGCGAGCAAAACGTTTTAGCAGCCCCCTTCTTGACAGCAGAAAGACATTTTGAGTTATTTTTACTCATTTTACCATTGCGCATAGTGAAAATATTGCAGTATTAAAGCTAGTTTTCTGAAACTGGCTCGCTCATGAAATGGTAGAGCTGTGCTGTTTATTGTGTCTACTAATTGAGGATCAGATAGATTAATGAATTATTGTAGCTCTCTCTCGCTCTCTCTCTCTCTCTCTCTCTCTCTCGCTCACTCGCTCTCTGGCCTGAGAGGTTGCTTAGCTAGGCTAATAACTGGAGAGAGAGCCTTAGAGGGAGAGAGAAAGCCTTCTCTCTTTCTCGCTCCCTCTATCTCTCACTCTCTCCCTCCTCCCTTTCTCTCGCTCCATCCCTATCCCTCTCTCCAAGTGAGCCGCTCCGAGCCCACGCACAAAGGCTATTTTCATGCCTTGTTTTGTTTTCTCGTTTCCTCCAGAGCAATTTGGCCCCAAGCGGACTCTTCCCAAAATGGATGCCCTGTCCAATTTTACCCCTTTCTAAAGATTTATACTACTATTTTGGCAATTGGGTCCTTCTTCCATTTGGTAACAATGGCCCTCTATATTTCCGCCCAATCAGGAATATGGAATTAGATCCTTAAGGGCAAAGTGCATTTGTTTGCCTGCATTTGTCTTTAACATTACTGTCTCTGTGTCTGCATCCACTATAGGAAGCTAGATCGTGTGCTGTTACTTTGTTGTCTGGGGGTTATGGTCACTTTCAAAGATGAATTTATGTTGATAAGGAGGCATGTGAAATGAGCCAGGCTCCTTGAATAAATGTAAAACTGTAATTTAACTTGTTAAAATAGTTGAGGCAAGGAGAGAGGGAGAGAGGGCTCGGCATACTACCGGTGTGTACTACAAGGTTGTAGTATATCGAGCAATGACTGTTTATGGGAACATGATACAGAATTACCAGCATGTAGAACAGGTTGTTGAGGGAGAGAAAGTGAGAGACAAAAAGCATCTGTGTTCTCTTTCTGTCTCTCTCTCTCTCTAAACAGAGCTGACTGGTTTGTCTCTTTGCACACCTGTGCTCCAATCAGTTTTAAGAGAGCGGTTACGTCTTGCCCACCTGCTTTAATCACACTACGCACCTGTCTTCTCACCTTCCCTTGTTCTCTTTTTCTCTCTTTTATCTCTTCACTCACTCCATCTCGGTACACCTGCCCATCCACCCACTCACTCTGTTTTATCTTTCTCTACACCTGTCCTCTCTCAACAACCTGTTCTGTACATGTCTCCAATGGAGGCTATATCAGGTTTCCACGTTTGTGAAATGTTCCATAAACGTTTGCTGTGGCTCAATGTGTAGATTATCATGGTGGTGTGCCGTTCCCTCTATTTCCCTAGCCAGTTTCCTATGCATACAGGGATTTGGCCCACAAGGGAAAACATGGCATAAAAATCAACCGTCTGCATCTATTCATGAAACCGTGGCCTCGGATGTGTGCCTGTCGCTATCCCTTGTCAGGAAAAGGGCAGCGAGAGAGAATGTTGCCCTGAAACATTAGTTAGCACCTAAAAGTGAACTAGAAACATTCAACACAGGGCAGGGGTGATGTTGTGGATATTTCTGTATGTTGTTGTATGTATGTGTGTGTTTTCTATTGTAAAAAAAAATAGAAACATCCAAAACATATAGGTTAGCAGCAGGAAACAAAGTGTCTCTGCTTTAGTTTTTGCTGTGGAGAGTGTGCAGCGGAGGCAGACGCGGCTCGTCCCTTTCACAACTCCTTAACGTCAAAGCGTGGCTGGGGGGGGAGGGTGTGAGAGAAAAGCAGTGCTAGCACACATGCAGACAAACCTCCCATATGAGCTGTTATGTCACTGCCGGCTGAAAGACTGGGACAATGTAGATGGCATGTTTTAACCTCTGACCTCCACCTTACCTATTCCTTAGTCAACAGCCTGTCTGTCTGATTCATCACTACAGGGGCCAAGGCCCGGACCACTTTTTACACCTCGGAGGGTGGGTGTGTATGTGTGTGTAGCACGTGGGGTGTGTGATGCGTGTGTGTGTGTGTGTGTATGTTTGTGTTTGTAGAGGCTGGAGCTGTTACTGACCATTCCTCACACCATTGAGCCATTGTATATCATAAGCATAGCTTGGAAATTCAACTCTGTCACTAATGGCTTGATAATGTTTTAGCGGGAAGCCTATGTTGATTATCCCACTAACAAGGTTATTGTACAAGGCTAATCCTGTTAAACATAGAGAGACCATGTTCACGTTACAGTGCTACACTTCCTGCCAGTGTGCTTAACTTTTACTTCTGCTAACCCCAAGGGTAAATACCTCAGCGTGCTCCAGATAGAACATGTGATTTGTTTGGGTTTAACTAGTAAACTAGTTGAAACTTTCAATCATGTTCCTTTCAGTGTTAGTAAATTATGCAATTTGCACGTTATTAGCAATTCACAGTTGAGTCATTTAAAACGTTCTGATTACCAAAGTAATTGCATGGAATGAAGCTACTGTATGTGTTGGCCATCTATTCTAAGTGGCGTAGTGGTACGTATAAGGGTTACGAATGTCTCTGGCAGAAACGTGTCGTTGTCAGTCTTGGAGAAGAGCAAGAAGTGTGAGGTATGAGCATCGGCTCTGATGGCTCGGGTCCTCCAGGGACCAACGGTTGTGTAACGCCGCACAGCTGTGTCCGAACGCAACCACGGCAACAACCGGGGCCGCCTCAGATCCCAGAGGAGACTGATGAGGAAATGGGATACATGATGAGATAAGACCTTTTTTCTGGTATAATTCATTCACTGAAAACATGCTTGAAATTGTTTTGGCAGGGAATTTCTCCTAGCATGTCAGTGGCTCTTAATGTCTAAATAAGGGTTGGGGCCAAGCCTCCTCTGGGAGAAATGGGTATGCAGGCTTTTGCTCCAACCCTGTTGTAACACACCTGATTCAGTTTATCAGCCAGTCAAGGTCCTTGTAAGCATTAACATCAGTTGGGGTAGATTAGGGTTTGGGGGGGTAGCTCCCCAGGGGGAGCCTCCATAAAATACGCCACTTTGTTGCACGTGACTTTTCGTAGCAGGTTAGGAAAGCATTTTCACCAACACCTAACCATTTTCCGAACCTTAACCTAATTCTCCTAACCTGCTACGTTACTTCTCCTAACCTGCTGTGTGAGTTCTCTTAACCTGCAACATAAAAGTCGTAGCTGTATCGAAGCGGTGTGTTTTTAGGGAATCTCCCCCAGGAGGAAGGTTTTTGCTGCACCCCAGAGTGTTATGGGTAGTGATGATAGAAACAGTTGTCGTTCATATTGACATTTACAGATACCTCCTTATTCATCCATATATTACACTGCCAACTATAGCCACTTTACAGACTTCTCCCTGGTGCGTTCTATAAAACATACCTCTCTTTGGCTAGCCAGGCCAAGAAGAGTGTCACTCAAGCAGGGCATTTACTTGGCAGTTTCTCTTCTATCTTATTGTGTCGCTCTTTGGGACCCATTAAATACCTCATGGCCACCCTTAATGCCTGACACTACACCATGTGTACATGACCCCAGACCCTTAACCCCCTTTAACCCCGTAGAGGCAAAGAGACTACCCGCAGGTGGCTTCTGAGAACAACACATGGCTATACATGCATTCAGGGGAGTCCTGTTTCATAGAGTTGGGATGTGTGTGTGTGTGTGTGTGTGTGTGTGTGTGTGTGTGTGTGTGTGTGTGTGTGTGTGTGTGTGTGTGTGTGTGTGTGTGTGTGTGTGTGTGTGTGTGTGTGTCTGTGTGTGTGTGTTGCGCACACTCGTGTCTAACTCTTGTTAGTTATCCATTCTCTCTACAAAGGGGCTATTTATAGGTCTGTCATATGGGGGGGCAATGCCCCTGGTATGTGTATCAGGACCGTGGGGGTTTGTGAGTCCATCATCAGTGCTTTTACCAGACATAGCTGACCTTGTCACAGTAGGGCCCCCCTTAGCTGAGCCTGACGATTCCGTAAAACCCAAAGGCTCATGTGATGCCCGCATGACAGGTACTGTCCATCTGATGATATGTTGTTACAAGTCTGACATAGGTATGGCATGACCAGTAAAACTCAAGAGATGAGATGACATAAAAGGTTTATCTGTTTATTTAGGAGGAAAAAGAAAAGAAAGCTTCATAAAGTTGAGCAGGACAATGACTGTACAGTATTGGTTTTAGATTGATGTTGTAGTTATTGTCGGGCATTCGTGGGTTATTGGCAGCGGTAATATAATACTGATCCTCTAATGCCCAGAGAATGTGGGAGCGAAATTGGAGTAAAGATTGTTTGTTGAAGGGCCGCCTCGTTTTATTGTCTGTACAGAATGACTGTATGGCTGTATTGGACAGTTGAGAACATCTACTGAACTGTTAAGTCATCCCTCTCTCTCAGCGGTGCTCTCCAAGGCTAACATCCTAGAGGGTGGAGGAAATGCATAGGGAATTCCAAAATGAAAAAGTATTCAACAGAATAGATGAATTAAGGTATGGATTGTGCTCCACTTTAGCCCACTTTACAAATATAAAAACATTGGTGATACTTCAGTTTTGGGGTGCACCATCCTTTTAAATGACACATGGCCATGAAGGATATGAATTAAAGAATGATTTAAAGATGGAGCGCATTGAGGGTTCTATTATGCCGAAGGCTGACATTCATCACCCTGGAACTTCCTCTACCCAGACTTTACTCTGTGTTTATGCATGACTGTCTTATTGACTCTGGTGTTGTCACCTTACCTCAGACACTATGATACACCGCGAGTAGTCCACAGAGCCCCGGTGCAAATAGTTAGTTCAAAAGTAGAACCATTATTTTTCCAGGTGCATAGAATGGAATGGACACTGGCTGGAATGTGGTTTTAACCTATCAGCATTCAGGATTAGACCCACCAATTGTATAAAATGGAATGGACACTAGCTGAAATGCGGTTTTAACCAATCAGTATTCAGGATTAGACCCAACTGTTGTATAGAAAATAAATAGATCCTGTATATAAATCACACACTGTTGAAGACTGAAAACCTATTGGAAAAGTTTACGTGTGTGCTCAATAGTGTACAGGTATTTATTTTTTTGTCCAACTATTCATAATTTTCCCTACATTTGGGACTGTTTTATCATGTGAGTTACCCTTACAACAATGCATTGCACTGAGACATATTGAAAAGAAGTGCAATCCAGCATTATATATATGTAAATACAATCCATCATCATTATCCTTATGGAGGTAAAATGGTCTCTACATTCAGGAAAAGATCAGTGTCAGGGGCTCACATCTTTGTTGCTGGCCTCGTACAGTAAATTGAGATGTTACAGCTTGGCAAAACACGAGCCTTTGAAGTAAAGAAGGGGTTTTGTCTCGCTCTATTTTCTTTCCTGCTCCTCGCATCCTGTGCCTTTGTATCTGGTCAGATGTGGTTTGTGAAGGTTGATTACGGATGATTCCTTCTCCTCAGTACAGAGGTGTCGTCAGACAGGACGCATTTCAACAGTTAGTCTCTAAGAGAGTAAGGCACAGCGGCCACTTGTCAAGAGAGATCTGCTTTGTCTTAAAGTTCCTCTCTCTCTCAATCCATCGCCCCCCCCTCTCTCTTCTCTGTCTCTCTCTCAATCCATCGCCCCCCTCTCTCTTCTCTGTCTCTCTCTCCTCTTCCCCCCCTCTCTCTTCTCTGTCTCTCTGTCTCTCTCTCAATCCATCGCCCCCCTCTCTCTTCTCTGTCTCTCTGTCTCTCTCCTCTTCCTCTTCCCCCCCTCTCTCTTCTCTGTCTCTCCTCTTCCTCTTCCCCTCCTCTCTCCTCTGTCTCTCTCTCCTCTTCCTCTTCCCCCCCTCTCTCTTCTCAGTCTCTCTGTCTCTCTCTCCTCTTCCTCTTCCCCCCCTTTCTTGCTCTTTCTGTTTCTCCTTGTGTGCATTCTGTGTTGTGCGTACATTGGATTTATAGAACATATGCATCAAATTGTATGTGTAAACGTCTTGACAGAAATGGTAGCAGAAGGTGAATGTTGAACTTTTGTTCCACACAGTACATATCCAGATGATGCTGTGTTCCATTTTGCGCAATGACGCTGTCGGTGTGTTCGAGGCGTTAGGCTTCACTCATCATCTCCATCAACATTCCCACTCTGATATGCACTCAAACGCATGCACTCACACACACACACACACACACACACACACACACACACACACACACACACACACACACACACACACACACACGCACACACACACACACACACACACACACACACACTGTTAGGGTTACTGGAAGTGTGTCTTCAAGTAGATTGGTCTTGTATTGCCTCAGTGTTTACTGTAACAGGTGAACATAGCAACCTCTAGCTTTTTATAGTGTATGTGTGAGGAAACAAATATCCAAATTAATCCCAATCTAGAGAGTCAAATCAAATGTTATTTGTCACATGCTTCATAAACAACAGTGAAATGCTTCCTTACCGGTCCATTTCCAACAATGCAGTCTCTGGGTTTTGCCTGGATTTTTTTTCATAATATCCATCTTACTACACCTCTTCTGTCTATTAAAGGCTGATGCTATAAATCTCACTCCAGATCTCTGATTGCTTGACTTGAAATTTACCAGATCAGATTGAAACAAATGCTGCAGATTAAGATGTGCTGTAAAATACAATACGATAAAAGCCACAAAGGAAATGCCAGGTTAGATGTCATATTAGACCTACCCAGACTTTATAGGCACCAGAATGTGAAAATCAAATATGTCCAGAGACAGTGACAGTAGTAGTTATTAGTCATCATGACAGTAGTAGTTATTCATTATTTCCTTCTGAATGGTTTTTATAGATGGAGAAAAAGACGGAACGATTCTCTCTCCATACATACCAGATCACCTTCTACTATATTACCAATATATCAATGGTAATATATAATACATATTTTCATCTAACATGGCTCTGATTGCATGTGTTCCTCAGGTAAAGGATGACGTCAGCCTTTCAGAGGGCAGCACAGTGGATCTGAGGAAGCCAGGGGAGGAAGAGGATGAGTATTCGGAGATGGCCGAAGAGACCATGGATCCTGACAACTGCTTCCCTGATGGTAAGCTTATCCGTCCTTTATTTAATCAGGTGAGTCCCCCTTGAGATTCTATTGGTAAGGGGGCGTGGTTTCGTAATCCACTTATGACACCATGTGTCAATAAGGAGAGAGGACACCATTATGTTTTTGTCAGAATATCTTTGCTAAAATAAAACCGGTAGAGAGCATTATGGGTACTGTAGTAATTCATGCTAAAGTACATCATGCCATTATGTACAGTAGCAGAGATACTAATCTCTTTTTCAAGGCAGCTCTGGCGCCAAGAGGTATAAGCATAAACAGTCATACAGCTTAATATACTGTATACATGCACTAATAATACAGTAAACTGCTAATGGAACACAAGTAAAAGACATGTAAAAGACAGGTAAAAGACAAGTAAAAGACAGGTAAAAGACAGGTAAAAGACAGGTAAAGACAGGTAAAGACAGGTAAAGACAGGTAAAGACAGGTAAAAGACATGTAAAAGACAGGTAAAAGACAGGTAAAAAGACGTAAAAAGACATGTAAAAAGACAGGTAAAAGACAGGTAAAAGACAGGTAAAAGACATGTAAAAGACATGTAAAAGACATGTAAAAGACAGGTAAAAGACAGGTAAAAGACAGGTAAAAGACAGGTAAAAGACAGGTAAAATACATGTAAAAGACAGGTAAAAGACAGGTAAAAGACATGTAAAAGACATGTAATAAGACAGGTAAAAAGACATGTAAAAGACAGGTAAAAGGCAAGTAAAAGACAGGTAAAAGACAGGTAAAAGACAGGTAAAAGACATGTAAAAGACAGGTAAAAGACAGGTAAAATACATGTAAAAGACAGGTAAAAGACAGGTAAAAAGACATGTAAAAGACAGGTAAAAGACAGGTAAAAGACATGTAAAAGACAGGTAAAAGACAGGTAAAAGACAGGTAAAAGACATGTAAAAGACAGGTAAAAGACATGTAAAAGACATGTAAAAGACAGGTAAAAGACATGTAAAAGACAGGTAAAAGACAAGTAAAAGACAGGTAAAAGACATGTAAAAGACAGGTAAAAGACAGGTAAAAGACAAGTAAAAGACAGGTAAAAGACATGTAAAAGACAGGTAAAAGACAGGTAAAAAGACAGGTAAAAGACATGTAAGCACATTTAAGGAATATTATTTAATGTAATATTATCAGCAGCATTATTTTCTACTGTTTGGGAAAAAATAAGATTTAGACCTGAGGTTCATCCGTATACTGTATGTGGAAATGGAAACAGAACAGAAACATGTCAAACACGTCAATGAATGTGTTTCCATCATACTTCAAATGTGTATATTAGTATGTCATGATGATGGGGATGACTTTGCAGTCCAACCTAAACATTTGTATATTTTTAACAGTTTATGTTAGTATAGGGTTTGACTCACTCTCTCTGTGAGCCCGAATCTAAACATTTATTTGGGACTATCCAAAACGGTTGGCTTTTGCTTCAAGTGGAGGCCATTTGATATAAAACATTAAACAATGAAGTGACATTTGAAAGGGTAATGGCGCATTAAATTGAATGTCCTGAGTCAGCAGAGATTTGAAAAGGCGTGTCAGGCACAAAATGGACTCTGATTCATTTGATGATGACTGACTCCCTGAATTCAATTTGGTCCCAACTAATCAACCCCCTCAGACCGTCTGAGGTAACCTAGTACGCCGGACCAATCACGTGATGCCTACGAGACAATCGTGGTAATTCTCTGAGTGTACACTGAAACAGTCAGCATTGGCTGAGTGTACATTGAAACGGTCAGCATCATTGGTGGTTGTTCTAAAAAGCTTTCGACATGTTTATTTTATAGCGGTAACATCATTACTAAAAGGTCTGGTAATTGTTGAAAAATACAGTATTGTTAATCTAGATTTGATTAGGCGATCACGCTCTTTAATTACACGTACACTGTGGTTGTGGTGGGGAAGTACTTTAATTCTAAGTGTTTCTGGGTTCAATGAACAAGAGGTGTTTCCTGAATGCTGACACTGATAGGTATTCATTGAATAGAGTGTGACTTTGTAACGCTCGTCGTTAGGTGGAAGAGAGGAGGACCAAGGCGCAGCCTGGTAAATGTTCATGATGCTGAATTTTAATGATGATCCCACAAAACAGAACACTGACAAAATACAAAACAACAAAACGACGTGAACAGACCTGAACTTGAGAATACATAAAACATGAACGCACGAACAGGAACAAACGAACGAACCAACGAACGAAACAGTACCGTGTGGCGAACAAACACAGACACGGCAACAATCACCCACAAACAAACAGTGAAAACAGTCAACCTTAATATGGTTCCCAATCAGAGACAATGACAAACACCTGCCCCTGATTGAGAACCATACTAGGCCAAACAATGAACCCAACATAGAAACACATAACATAGAATGCCCACCCAGCTCACGTCCTGACCAACTAAACAATACTGAACAAAGGAAATAAGGTCAGGAACGTGACAGACTTGTGTATGAGGTATCATATTACTATGTGTACGTGTTCCTTCGACTACACAGGAAGTCTAAGCACCATCACTACTTTAATAACGTGGACTACAGTAGAGGCTGAAATCCTCTATTCCTTTCAGAGTACTACCTCAGAATGCTAGTAAACTCAAGGGTGGTGGATAGTTCTAATCAGAGAACTCTATTAAGGTTACGTCATAATATCCTAAATGCAAACCTAATGGTTTGAGTACCTCACTATGGAAACCCATTTGTGTTCCTTGGACGTGACCGGGACTCTGATCCCACCAGTACCGCAGGCTCTTAGTGACACTTAGCCACGGCCTGTTTGTTAGGTGTGGTGCCAACACAGAAGCATGTGCACCCTGGAAAGCCCAAAAGGGCATTTATAAACCGGGTGGTTCCAGCCCTGAATGCTGATTGGCTGAAAGCCGTGGTATATCAGACCACCCGTATACCACAGGTATGACCCAACATTTATTTGTACTCCTCTAATTACATTGGTAACCAGTTTATAATAGCAATAAGGAACCTCTGGGATTTGTGGTATATTGGCCTTATACCACACCTCCACAGGCCTCAATGCTTAAATATAGTATAGTTAAGCCCAACACAAGCATGTAGTAAGTTGTGATTGTGTATCTACACCTTCAACACTAAGAACACTACATGTTCCTGTGCTTCCCCAAAATGGGATTGGGATGAAGCAGAAGTACTGTCACTGGAGAGTAGATGAAGAGGTGTTACATGGCCATATTTCACACATTTCTGGGTTGCGTAAGAAAGACAAAATGGTGGTGTTCCTCCATAAAATAAATGAAAACAGATCAATCCCGGAGCTATGTACTGGGACGTTACAGCTGCCTATCAATTCCTCTGTCTGTAGCCTGGCGTGGGGATTCTCACCGGACAGGAATAGTACAGCAGATAAAAGTAAAATGGTGATAATTGTTGTTACTGTTGTTACTGGATTTAACCATGTGTTTTCAACAAAAGTTGGTTAAAGTGAAAAGAGACTGACACCTAGGCTACATGGCTGTTGCCTCCCTGTTGAAAGAAACATGGAGTAGTTTAGGTTCATGTTCAGGAGGGTCGTTTCACAGCTAGAGGAGGTAGCGCTAGCAGTGTAGTTTGGCTGGGGGCAGGCACTTTATATACATGAGGACCATTGTTTACATTTGAGGCATGCACTTGGGGCAAGCTCATGTCACATTGGTTTTGTCTCCATGTCTCAGTGCCATGACTAATGGCTTTTCATACAAAATGGCCACCAACCTAACAAACCACAACTCTCTGGACTTTTCTAACGATAGCTCGAGGGACTAAATCACTAGAGGGACATTACCAGGGCTGGGAATTTCCAGGGGGCTCACAATACAATATCACAATACTTAGGTGCCGATACGATATGTATTGCGATTCTCAAAATTATTACAATTAAAATGATTCTTTATATATTGCAATCCCATACTGCGATATTGCTCACTATATGTATGCTGCAGAGACACAAGAGAGAGCATGAGAAAATTTATTTGATCAATCATGGAAATTAAAGTGCTGAAAACATGTTGGCTCACTATTTAAAAAGAAGAAGGAGAACAAGCTATAGGATGAAAAATACCAGCATTTTGGCGCAGGTAAACCTGACTAGTGCTAGCTAATGCTGCCTAGCAAAATAAAACAAACCTATATAATATCTTCCAAAATAAGTAACTGTATCGATTTCCAGACCATCAATAGACTTTTATCACGGCCGTCGTTGGAAGGAGACCAAGGTGCAGCGTGGTATACGTGCATTCTTATTTATTTTAACGAATGAACACTGAACAAACTAACAAAATAACAAAACGAACCGTGAAGCTATATGGATAGTGCAGACAGGCAACTAAACATAGAACAAGAACCCACAAACACCAAAGGGAAATGGCTACCTAAATATGATCCCCAATCAGAGACAACGATAAACAGCTGCCTCTGATTGGGAACCATATCAGGCCACCATAAACATACAAATACCTAGACCTACAAAACCCTAGACATACAGAAACCCTAGACAATACAAAACCCTAGACAATACAAAACCCTAGACAATACAAAACCCATAGACAATACAAAAACTAGCGTATCAACCCTAGTCACACCCTGACCTAACCAAAATATAAAGAAAACAGAGATATCTCAGGTCAGGGCGTGACAACTTTACAGTAACTGAGCTAAACGGACAAACTGTAAGAAGAAGGCCGGTCTTGACCCTGCGTTATGTTTCTGTCCAGCTCCCTCAAGCTGACGTGTACTCAAACATGCGTAAGGTTATGCGGGCCCTTCATAGCGTTTTACACTCAGAGAAGAGGTAGCAGCATTTCAACACAGGAAATTTGCATTATTTGTACTCTCAAAGAACAAAACAAAAAAAACATCCCTTAGGAAATGTCTCTACTCCGAGGTCTAACCGTATATCGACCGGATGATAACTGTAAATGCCTTGTCAAAGTCACAGTCAATAAAACCTCTTGATTTCTTGTTGATGGCCATTAATTGCTTGGCAGATGTCAGTGCCAGGGCGCTAAAACGTCCGCGGTTTCCAAGAAAGAGCCTGAGATCATCGTTAGAAATTGAGTTGCAAGTGGTCCGTTTCCATAATCCCATCATTATTAAGTTTACAGGCAATAAGTTCATTTGGATGGGGGGCTCAGATGACAGTTATAGAGGAGCTGGCTCGACTCTGCGGCCATTATGGGTTGACGGCTCAAATGCGATTTCATAGCAGCCAGCCTCAGCCATTGTTCTGGCTGGAAAGCTTTTAAAGAGTAATTGATACCAGGGAATATGTTGCTCCAAAACCATAGTCGAGATTAGCAAAGACACGGGGTCCTTATCCTCCTGGCTAGGCTGGAGAGATAGTATAAAGTCATTTTTAAACTTAACTAGGCAAGTCAGTTAAGAACAAATTCTTATTTTCAATGACAGCCTAGGAACAGTGGGTTAACTGCCTTGATCAGGGGCAGAATGATAGAGCTTTACCTTTTCAGCTCGGGGATTCAATCTTGCAACCTTTCGGTGACTAGTCCAACGCTCTAACCACTAGGCTACGGTGTGCTAAGGTGTGCTAGCTAGCTAGCACTCACATGGGCTATGATCTCTGTAAGTTCACTACTTCCTGTCATTACTTCCTGCTTCATGTGTATTAAGATGAGTTCGCAGAAATACTAATTGAATCATTAAATTAATGGGTAAAATGTTGGCCTTGGATACATATTGGAAAAAGAGACATTGACATGTCAGTACACTTGTCAAATACTTCCATTCTCTCTCTCTCTTTAAAACATTGATGAGTCAAGAGAGTAGCCATTTGCACACTTACAATGTAGTAGTCATTCTCTTTTTCTGACTCTCCTTATCCCTCTATCTCTCTCTTTCTTTTTCTCTCTCTCTCCCCCAGTATGCGTGCGCCACTTCCAGTGCTGTGACATCCAAACCACGGCGGGCCTGGGCCAGGCATGGTGGCGGTTGAGGAAGACCTGCTTTCAGATCGTGGAGCACAGCTGGTTCGAGTCCTTCATCATTTTTATGATCCTGCTGAGCAGCGGCGCTCTGGTAAGCAGCGTGCATGCTGGGTAGGGGTGGCGGGGGTCATGTCGGGCGGTCGGCCCTGCCTGCTGAATGGTCAAAATGCCAGGCCAGGCCACCTAGTGTGGGGTGAGACTGGGGGGGAAACTGGGGGGGAAACATGACACAGAGATATCCAACAAGGACAGTTCCAAAGGGGTTCTTCGGCTGTCCCCATAGGAGAACCCTTTTGGTTCGAGGTAGAACCATTTTTAGTTCCATGTAGAACCCTCTGTAGAAAGGGTTCTATATGGAACCCAAAATGGTTCTACCTGGAACCAAAACGGTCCTTCAAAGGGTAGGCCAATGGGGACTGCCAAAGAACCCTTTTTGGTTCTAGATAGCACATTTTTTTTCTTCTAAGAGTGTAATATGCTGTAAGTAGAGGCTTCAGGCTGTGTGTGATGCTTAGGAATAATCTCTCTGATCATACAAGTTGTTTGTTACCTCATCACTTTTTTTTATTGCTCTTTGTCTCCACAGTTATTGATTTACTCTAAGATCCAGGCTATTTAATAAAATAATAATTAGATAATCTCATCAAATAGAAGGTTAGCCAATAGACTGCTCAAAATCCCATATTTGATGTCGGAAGGATGCTAACATGGATGGCCGACTCTTGATCAGCTTGTGTGATGTGCTAACCTTGGCCTTAGGTTGTAATAACACTAACGCCTTATTTCCATGAGCCCTTGTACAGTATTTCCTAGACAGCACCCTACAAGCCTCCAAGGACTAACTCTAAGACCATTTGTTCCAGGATGCAGCTCACAAACAAGGTCAATGACTCTTTCACCTGCTATTACAATCTAACACCAAGGTTGGCAGGCATGAAGTGCCCAACATAGTAGAGCTAGCTGAGAATGTCAAGCAGGCGAAATTGAAATAAGACAAATTGTGGTATATATAGTATAAAAACATTCAAAACAAAGTGTCTATTGCAATAAATTGGGCACACAGAAACAAGGAATGATTGGTTGAGGTGCAGCTTTTCATTGCATCTGCCTGGGCCCTCTCACTCCTCATCGTCCTCAATTTCCTCTTCCACAGTGATTCATTTCTCATGAATTTATTCATGTATTTATTTGGTCCGTTTTTGTTTTTTAATTCGAGCTATTTTGACTTGAGTTGTATGAGAAGTGTTCAGTATTTATTAAGTTGCCATGTTGCTCTTGAATGTTATATTTATATTTTGTGAATCTGTTGTTTTTTAAAAAAGGTTTAGTTTAGTCATTTCAAAAAATATTTATTAAGTTGAATCAAAAACATTTTGTACACAAAAAGTTACACGACTGATCATTAGACCAGAAACAACCACATTCAGAAGGCATAATAGGACTTTGAGTTTGAACAGTGCACAAAACACTCTCTTTCAGATGCATCATTGCATCTGCCTGGGCCCTCTCACTCCTCATCGTCCTCAATTTCCTCTTCCACAGTGATGTAGTGCATGAACAGATATGCAGCTGAGAGGAGTCAGATCAATGATTAGTCAAGCCTTCTCCGCTCTCCTCCTAATTAGCAGTGGATTGGTCGGAGCGTGCCCAAACCTCAGCTGTGCTACCAGTGCCTGCCCTTCCCCCCCTCTCCCTCCACCCCGCCCTGACCCCTAACCCGTTTTCCATCCACCCTCCTACTCCTCCATCTCTGTCCAAGCAGATTGTTGTTTCTCCTGGGCCTTTCCCTGACAGTGTGGGCATTCTCCTGGGTATTGCCCGGTGCTGGGTATGCAGGCCAAGCCTGTGTGGCGTTCATTTAGGGTGCATGGCGGCATACCTCATGAGAGTAGAGCAAAAGGTTTCCGATGGCGACGACGCGTCTAGCTAGAGAGGGATCTTGTTGCTCAGCAAAAGCACTCCATTTTGTTTATTTTCCTCTGATAGCACTTTCTTTTACAGAAAAGCATGCAGAGGCATATTCCATGTATGCGGCATGTTAGTCATTATGATAAAGAATAGATACCGGCACAGTGATGAATATTCCTGTTGCTTTACTGTGCAATGTGTGTGTATATGACGAAGGTATAGTTAATGACACAGCCTGTATCGCCTGCTTATTATGTTGAATCTATAAATATCATCACATTTTTTTATGTGGGTTAAGCCTGACGAGGACATTTGGGTTGAAACGTTAAACAACGGGAGCATTCATCAGTGTGTGAGTATCTATTATTTCCTGAGTTTATTATTGTACCCAGCAGCTACAAGTCATTGGATGTGCGTACGGTACATTATACATTACTGGACATTTTACAACTCAATGTTCTTCATTCTAGAAATGTTATCATCTGTAAAGACCCTTTGTTGTTCTCATTCAACTTTATTATCTGAGTAATAATTGTGAGGCAAAAGGCCTCAATCAATTATTATACGCTGTAGCATACTGTATAAACATATCATTTTTCCGGTTGTGAAATAAAATCATTGAAAGGGTTTCATGTAAAAATAGCATGTAGACTTCCCTCATGGGTACATACTGTTACGAAACCAGAAACTAGCCTATTGGGTTTGCTGCACTCATTATGTCTAGGGGTCTTAGGCCTAGCTACATGATCTGTAACCTAACTCGTTATGTCTAGGGGTCTTAGGCCTAGCTACATGATCTGTAACCTGACTCGTTATGTCTAGGGGTCTTAGGCCTAGCTACATGGTCTGTAACCTAACTCGTTATGTCTAGGGGTCTTAGGCCTAGCTACATGGTCTGTAACCTAACTCGTTATGTCTAGGGGTCTTAGGCCTAGCTACATGATCTGTAACCTGACTCGTTATGTCTAGGGGTCTTAGGCCTAGCTACATGGTCTGTAACCTGACTCGTTATGTCTAGGGGTCTTAGGCACAGCTACATGATCTGTAACCTGACTCGTTATGTCTAGGGGTCTTAGGCCTAGCTACATGATCTGTAACCTGACTCGTTATGTCTAGGGGTCTTAGGCCTAGCTACATGGTCTGTAACCTGACTCGTTATGTCTAGGGGTCTTAGGCCTAGCTACTTGGTCTGTAACCTGACTCGTTATGTCTAGGGGTCTTATGCCTAGCTACATGATCTGTAACCTGACTCGTTATGTCTAGGGTCTTAGGCCTAGCTACATGATCTGTAACCTGACTTGTTATGTCTAGGGGTCTTAGGCCTAGCTACATGATCTGTAACCTGACTCGTTATGTCTAGGGGTCTTAGGCCTAGCTACATGGTCTGTAACCTGACTCGTTATGTCTAGGGGTCTTAGGCCTAGCTACATGATCTGTAACCTGACTCGTTATGTCTAGGGGTCTTAGGCCTAGCTACATGATCTGTAACCTGACTCATTATGTCTAGGGGTCTTAGGCACAGCTACATGGTCTGTAACTTGATTATATATGTTTCATAAATATGAGACATAAGCATATGCGACCAGGTGTTCAGTGCTTGTGCCCAGAAGACAGTCACCTTACCTGAGGTCCAGGGCCAGCTCAGCCATGACTCCCACCGTTGGCCAGTCCAAGCAGATTAGTATCCGTTCAGATGGTGACGTAAGTGAACATACAAAAAGAAAACTACAAAGAGGCATGCCTAAACTAAAGACTAAATTGCCACCTAACAAAGCCAGCAGCCTCACAGCCATGCCAGCTGGGACACTGACTGACAATCACTTTCATTGGCAGTACCTTTTGTGCAAATAAAGGCTTGGCTCAGCATCTAAACCAGTTGCTGCTGCCACCTGGGGATGGAGTGTGGAAGTGTATCCTGGTAGTGTGTTTGTCCTAAAACTAACCTTCCCCCACATCATAACAATACATACTGCCAGTTTCTAGTGATTAGAATAAGACACTGATAAACACAGTCAGTATGTATGTCATTAAGATACTGCATTAATATTGCTATGGTAAGATTGATTGCCGAGTGATTACGGGACTAGGGACATTCCATAGTATTACAGCATGAGACTAATTGCCTATTGACTATTTAAAAAGCCCTAATCATGACTCGTCTCCCATGTGTCTTTCCGAAGGCCTTTGAGGACATCTACATCGAACAGAGAAAAGTGGTTAAAGTGGTGCTGGAGTACGCCGACAAGATCTTCACCTACATTTTCATTCTGGAGATGCTCCTCAAGTGGATTGCATACGGATTCAAGAAGTACTTCACTAACTACTGGTGCTGGCTGGATTTCCTGATTGTGGATGTAAGTGCCATGTTTATTTCCAAACCCTCAGACATGATGTTGAGACGATGAGGTCATTTGCTAAAACGGCGGCCCACTTCACTTGATTGTGTTTTATAATCTGGTCAGACGTGATCAATCGATCTGTTTGTCGCATGCATTCTGAAAGCTCTGTGACAGAGACAATGTGGAATCCTGATTTGTCTTGTCTTATTCTGTCAATAATAGTTTTCCAAAACATTGAACATTATTGAGCCACTTCACTTTCTGGATGGCTTGGCTGTCATGCCAGACAGTCATAGGGCCGGATTCAGAAAAGCCTAATCCCGAATTAATAAGGATGCTGAATGGAGAATATTGTCAGGGAATCTTGATCTGTATGTGGGAAACCTGCTCATAATGTACAGTATGTACAGGATTAGGCACATTTCGGGAATGCTCACCGACCTACTGCTCTTCTCAAAAACGCTTTGTCCAATCAGTGCAGCCCTGTAGCGAGTCTAGCAACCCCACAATCCCCTGGGTTCATACGTCACTTATTTGTTACCACTTTATCCTCGGGGAGAAACATGAGAGCTGAGTTCACGTCAGTAGTTTGGACATATTGGTCTGTGGCAGAGAGTCTTTAGGCAGAGAGAGAGCCTTGAGCAATTAGTGTTTGCTCTCTGCACACAGACACACCGCACAAAGGCTGGGAGAGAGATGACGGGGGGAAGGAAGAGAAAGAAAGAGTGGTGGAGTGGGAGAGGGAGGAGGAGAGAAAGAGAGAGAGAGAGAGAAAGAGTGGTGGAGTGGGAGAGGGAGGAGGAGAGAAAGAGAGAGAGAGAGAAAGAAAAAGAGGCCAGAGCTGACTAGATAGATGTAAACAGAATTTTTTTCCCAGGGAAATTTCTCCGGCATGGCTTCATGTTTTACCATTGCCATGAAAACTGCCAAATCAATACATATTCCCCTTACACAGCTTGTTGGGACTATTTCTAATGATAGATGATACCTTGATGCATCTTTGTTTAGGATGTGCAGCAGATGTTGTTCTATGTAATATGCCATATTGCCTGTGTTTCTTCAGGGCTATCATTGCCTTTTGTTCCTGTAAATTGTGAGACGAAGTGAATTGAAAAGATAACCAAACATGGAATTCAGAATGATCATGCCTTCCTAATGTACACCGAAGTTATGGAAATGTGGCGGTGGATTCATAACACTGGTGGTGATGTGCAGTTTCCTCCTGAGTGACTCAATATTCTAAATGACTGATATAGATGTGGAGGGGAAATCACAATGTGTACGTGTGCTTGCTGAATCTTTTTTAAACCCCCTCACCGAAGTGTTATAATTCATACCGAAACAGTATGTGTAATGCCAAAAGGTCTCCAAGTGCTGAAGTACCAAACCCTTTTGGCAAGAAGATCACCAGTGGGTTTACTCCCTCTATCCATCTCTGTGTGCTGTGCTGATCGTGTTCAACAAAAGTGTTGTGATGTATTAATTTTCTTACACCCCAAGGCATAAGAGCACAAAAAGCCCCTGCTCTTGAGTAAATGATTCATTTAAACAACATGACGAAGCACAGATGTCTGTGAACCTTGGAGAATCATTTCAGTCATTTATCTGATTGTGGTATGAGTCTCAGACAGTGCCTGGAGGGCAGTTGAATATTAATTTGTGAGGGGCAAAAGGGTATTCAAAACCACCCACTTTACTACATGCAAGTTTGCTTGTGTAAAAACCTGTATGTATTGGATTAGTCTGTACTACATATTTAAAAGTAAGTAAGTAATTTATTCACTGGCAAGATATCAGTGATTGGCCTGTTGACCAGTGCCGTCAATGTAGAGCAAATAGGCACCCACGAGTCCTCAGGACCCTGCGAAAATTGTGGTGGCCCGGTTTGCCGGCATAAGGGTGAGGCCCAATCTGACCGCTAAACACCACCACTGACCGTACACAGTAGACACCGAGAACTGTAGTTTCTGGTTGGCTTTTGATTGACCTCTCTTCCTCTCTCTCTTACACAGATCAAAGCAGAAGTTTTGTGACCATTCTATGTTCTGCTATGAAATAACCTAATTTTAACGACCTCGATGCTCCCACTCTGGGTTGACTTACAGTGGGGCAAAAAAGTATTTAGTCAGCCACCAATTGTGCAAGTTATCCCACTTAAAAAGATGAGAGAGGCCTGTAATTTTCATCATAGGTACACTTCAACTATGACAGACAAAATGAGAAAAGAAAATCCAGAAAATCACATTGTAGGATTTTTTATGAATTTATTTGCAAATTATGGTGGAAAATAAGTATTTGGTCACCTACAAACAAGCAAGATTTCTGGCTCTCACAGACCTGTAACTTCTTCTTTAAGAGGCTCCTCTGTCCTCCACTCGTTACCTGTATTAATGGCACCTGTTTGAACTTGTTATCAGTATAAAAGACACCTGTCCACAACCTCAAACAGTCACACTCCAAACTCCACTATGGCCAAGACCAAAGAGCTGTCAAAGGACACCAGAAACAAAATTGTAGACCTGCACCAGGCTGGGAAGACTTAATCTGCAATAGGTAAGCAGCTTGATTTGAAGAAATCAACTGTGGGAGCAATTATTAGGAAATGGAAGACATACAAGACCACTGATAATCTCCCTCGATCTGGGGCTCCACGCAAGATCTCACCCCGTGGGGTCAAAATGATCACAAGAACGGTGAGCAAAAATCCCAGAACCACACGGGGGGACCTAGTGAATGACCTGCAGAGAGCTGGGACCAAAGTAACAAAGCCTACCATCAGTAACACACTACGCCGCCAGGGACTCAAATCCTGCAGTGCCAGACGTGTCCCCCTGCTTAAGCCAGTACATGTCCAGGCCCGTCTGAAGTTTGCTAGAGAGCATTTGGATGATCCAGAAGTAGATTGGGAGAATGTCATATGGTCAGATGAAACCAAAATAGAACTTTTTGGTAAAAACTCAACTTGTCGTGTTTGGAGGACAAAGAATGCTGAGTTGCATCCAAAGAACACCATACCTACTGTGAAGCATGGGGGTGGAAACATCATGCTTTGGGGCTGTTTTTCTGCAAAGGGACCAGGACGACTGATCCGTGTAAAGGAAAGAATGAATGGGGCCATGTATCGTGAGATTTTGAGTGAAAACCTCCTTCCATCAGCAAGGGCATTGAAGATGAAATGTGGCTGGGTCTTTCAGCATGACAATGATCCCAAACACACCGCCTGGGCAACGAAGGAGTGGCTTCGTAAGAAGCATTTCAAGGTCCTGGAGTGGCCTAGCCAGTCTCCAGATCTCAACCCCATAGAAAATCTTTGGAGGGAGTTGAAAGTCCGTGTTGCCCAGCAACAGCCCCAAAACATCACTGCTCTAGAGGAGATCTGCATGGAGGAATGGGCCAAAATACCAGCAACAGTGTGTGAAAACCTTGTGAAGACTTACAGAAAACGTTTGACCTCTGTCATTGCCAACAAAGGGTATATAACAAAGTATTGAGATAAACTTTTGTTATTGACGAAATACTTATTTTCCACCATAATTTGCAAATAAATTCATTAAAAATCCTACAATGTGATTTTCTGGATTTTTTTTCTTCTCATTTTGTCTGTCATAGTTGAAGTGTACCTATGATGAAAATTACAGGCCTCTCTCATCTTTTTAAGTGGGAGAACCTGTACAATTGGTGGCTGACTAAATACTTTTTTGCCCCACTGTATAAACCCTTAACATAGTTGCTAACAGGAGGGACTCGCCAGAGTGGTCCAGTGTTCCTTTTCAGGTACTGTGTTGACATTTCTTTGAACTGGTTGTGGTAACCATGTGGGTTCTTGCGCTTTCTTCATCCTCCTAGGTGTCTTTGGTGAGCCTAGTGGCTAACACGCTTGGCTACTCGGACTTCGCTGCCATCAAATCACTTAGAACCCTCAGAGCCCTGAGGCCGCTAAGAGCACTGTCCCGATTTGAAGGCATGCGGGTAAGAGTCGTCTCTCCGCTCTCTTTTCTAACTCATCTGTCACACTCTACCTCTGTTGCCACCCTTTATTTTCCATACCAGCATTTTCACAGTTTCTATTCAGAATACTCATATCTCCTCTTATGGTGTTATAACGCCATCAAATCCATGAATTGCTCATCTCTTAATTCTCCAGCTAATGCCACTAATCCCTAGCCAATCTTTCCCTTGGAGCCAAAAGTGGCAATATTAGCACAAAGTGGCAATATTAGCATGAAGAGCTAATTATGTTTTCATAATTACCCTCAACTCTCACCTTAGCATGACATGACTACCTCATTATCCAGATTATCAATTTGATAAATTTGGATAAGCTTTATTTCATATTAAGCTTTATTTTGTGGTCTTTTTTACCTCAAACTTTCATAGTGAAATCATTATTAGGCCCTACATCACCATTTAGGAATCATCAAAACAGGTAACATATACCAAATGTTTACACCATATTTAATTAAGTTAGAACAGAAAATTGCCTATTGTTATCACATAATTTCCAAGTAAATACTTGACAGATACGGTGGGGTCTGAAATTATTGACACCCTTGAGCAATAATGACTGTAAAAAATAAATACTTCAAATACTGAGCTATATTGTATGCTCCAAAAAAATAGGGAAATTATATTATTTTATACTAATTCAATTGCTCAGAGAATGTGATTTTGTTTAATAAAAAAAAAAATATAAATATCTCAAAAGGTAGGGGTCAAAATTGACACTCGTAAAGATTCTTATAAATAAAGTCGTCAAAAGTTGAGTATTTCGTCCCATATTCTTACCACGCAATGTCTACATGAAGTTTGTGACTCTACAAACGTGTTGGATGCATTTGCAGTTTGTTTTGTTTGTGTGTCAGATTTTGTACCCAATAGAAATCAAATCAAATTTGATTGGTCACATACACATGGTTAGCAGAGTGTAGCGAAATGTTTGTGCTTCTAAACTTAGGACCCTGTCTTTCAAAGATAATTCGTAAAAATCCAAAGAACTTCACATATCTTCATTGTAAAGGGTTTAAACACTGTTTCCCATGCTTGTTCAATGAACCATAAACAATTAATGAACATGCACCTGTGGAATGGTCGTTAAGACACTAACAGCTCACAGACCGTAGGCAATTAAGGTCACAGTTATGAAAACTTCGGACACTAAAGAGGCCTTTCTACTGACTCTGAAAAACACCAAAAGAAAGGGTCCCTGCTCATCTGTGTGAACATGCCTTAGGCATGCTGCAAGGAGGAATGAGGACTGCAGATGTGACTAGGGCAATAAATTGCAATGTAAGTACTGTGAGACGTCTAAGACAGCACTACAGGGAGACAGAACGGACAGCTGATTGTCCTCGCAGTGGCAGACCACGTGTAACAGCACCTGCACAGGATCGGTACATCCTAACACCACACCTGCGGGACAGGTACAGGATGGCAACAACTGCCCGAGTTACACCAGCAACGCACAATCCCTCCATCAGTGCTCAAACTGTCTGCAATAGGCTGAGAGAGGCTGGACTGAGGACTTGTAGGCCTGTTGTAAGGCAGGTCCTCACCAGACATCACCGGCAACAACGTTGCCTATGGGTACAAACCCACCGTCGCTGGACCAGACACGACTGGAAAAAGGTGCTCTTCACTGACAAGTCGCGGTTTTGTCTCACCAGGGGTGATGATCGGATTCGTGTTTATCGTCGAAAGAATAAGCGTTACACCGAGGCCTGTGCTCTGGAAGGGAATCGATTTGGACGGAGAAGGTTCGTCATGGTTTGGGGCGGTGTGTCACAGCATCATCGGACGGAGCTTGTTGTCATTGCAGGCAATCTCAACGCTGCGCGTTACAGAGAAGACATCCTCCTCCCTCATGTGGTACCCTTCCTGCAGGCTCATCCTGACATGACCCTCCAGCATGACAATGCCACCAGCCATACTGCTCATTCTGTGCATGATTTCCTGCAAGACAGGAATGTCAGTGTTCTGCCATGGCCAGCGAAGAGCCCGGATATCAATCCCATTGAGCACATCTGGGACCTGTTGGATCGGAGGGTGAGGGCTAGGGCCATTCCCCCCAGAAATGTCCGGGAACTTGCAGCTGCCTTGGTGGAAATTGGGGTAACATCTCACAGCAAGAACTGGCAAATCTGGTGCAGTCCATGAGGAGGAGATGCACTGCAGTACTTAATGCAGCTGGTGGCCACACCAGATACTGACTATTACTTTTGATTTTGACCCCCCCTCTTTGTTCAGGGACACATTATTCAATTTATCTTAGTCACATGTCTGTGGACCTTGTTCAGTTTATGTCTCAGTTGTTGAATCTTGTTATGTTCATACAAATATTTACACATGTTAAGTGTTCTGAAAATAAACGCAGTTGACAGTGAGAGGACGTTTCTTTTTTTGCTGAGTTTAGTTCCGACAGTGCAGCAATATCTAATATGTAATCTAACAGTTCCACAACAACTAAATAATACACGCAAATCTAAGTAAAGGAATGGAATTAATGAACATGCACCTGTGGAATGGTCGTTAAGACACTAACAGCTACCTAGCCTATGAATGAAAGTTTACAACATAGGTACACACAGATATCGAAACAAATTTGAGGTGACACACAGTGACATTCAATACCGCCTTGCACACTCTTGACTGCATCTATCTGATCTAGGCTGTAATCATTAGTCCAACAGTTGCAAACAAGAGTTTCTATTGGACAAATTCAGGTATGTTTATCCCTGTTTTGTTCCATTTGCATCCGTTTAAGAAACTTTTTTTTCAACAGAATCAGCGGAATGAATACACCCCTGATCATGCGTAAACAGAGTTCACTCTCATAACAGCCACTTTGTATTCCTTCTCTTCTCTTCGCTTGTGGACTTCAATGCACAACACATAAGCTGTATTTGACCAGCTGAAAAAAACTTTCCATACCATGTCATAACCGGTACACACAGCCTACATCGTTGTCCCCATATTAGCTAAAGTATCGTCCTAGTCAACATAGCTAATAGAACTAATGCATTAGTAAACCTGCTGCAATCATGCAGTAACATTACAATGTATAACGTTAACTAACTCACATTGTGCTGGTCCGTACAATTTACCTTATTTTAGCGCCCCAAAAAACGTAATACCATATAATATCAATACCATTGTAACGCACAATTTCTCCCCTTTCCCAAAAAATCATTGACGAGACCTTCGTGATGCCCATCTCTGCATGATTCAAGAAGGCAATGAGCTCCGTCGGGTCTTTTTAAAAATGGTGGGTGGGGAAGTGAAACCTATTGTGTGATAGTAAAAAGGAGAGATATGTCGTGTGGGGAAACTGCGTTTTTCATTCGATCTGTCCAACTTATCACCTTAAAACCTCTAAAATGTAAATGTGTCATTACATACCTACTTGAAGAGTTGTGTCAAATTTGAAACAAGATTTTAAGGCGGCGCTAAAGTTATCTTCAGAAGTGAACAGCGGCTTTTGAGAGTCACGATGGCTTGCAGTGATGAACCAAAAAATGACTAGGTGTCCCCTTACCCTGTCCCTGTCCCTTTCTTGTTTTTAAACGGTGAGAGAAGTGCTACACCTGATGGAGAGAGGCTGTAAGACACATAATTCATTGCTTTATGCGTGCTGTACGTTACATCATGACACGTCACAATTTAACGTACAGCGTCGGAGGGGTCAGTTTTTTTCAACTTTTCTCCAGTACTATTGAGCCATTACCATGTCAATCAATGCTTGAATAGAAACGTAGTTCACACCCAAGCTTTTGATGTCAACACAGTCGCTATAGTCCCATTAGTTTTCAGTGCAGCCTCGTTTGAATGTCGCGGTCGCGCAAATTTGTTCGGAATGAGGTTAGTCACCGTTAGTCAGTTAGCAGTTACACCGGTGGGCCCCGGTGGCAATAAATTAATAAAACCAAGAGCTTACCTTGACTTGGAAGAGTTCCAGTGTTGTGTTGGATAGTCATTGCCAGCTAGATAAAATAGCGTCCCTTTGTTTGAGCCGGGTGTTTAAGTAACTAAACTAGCCAGCTGCATTTGCTAGCTAAGTAAATGAAACTGAAAGTGAAAAAAATAAATGACAATCTCTCTCTCTCTTGCTTCTTCTAGCTATGCACTGCAGTGATAGCTAGCTGTAGCTTATGCTTTCAGTACTAGATTCATTCTCTGATCCTTTGATTGGGTGGACGACATGTCAGTCCATGCTGCTAGCGCTCTGATAGGTTGGAGGTCATCCTCCGGAAGTTGTCATAATTACCGTGTAAGCCTATGGAAGGGGATGAGAACCAAGAACCTCCTAGGTTTTATTTTGAAGTCAATGAACAAAGAGGAGGACGGAAGCTAGCTGTCCTCCGGCTACACCATGGTGCTACCCTACTGAGTGCTGTTGAGGCTACTGTAGATCTTCATTGCAAAACAGTGTGTTTTAATCAATTATTTGGTGATGTGAATATATTTAGTATAGTTTTATCTAAAAAGGATAACTCAATGTTTAACCATTTGTATGAAATTCACTGAAGAGGATGGTTCTCCCCTTTCTCCTCTGAGGAGCCTCCACTGGTATATACTGTACATATGAGATGAGTAATGCAATATATGTAGACATTATTAAAGTGGCATTATTAAAGTGACTAGTGATCCATTTATTAAAGTGTCTGATGGCCTTGAGATAGAAGCTGTTTTTCAGTCTCTCGGTCCCAGCTTTGATGCACCTGTACTGACCTTGCCTACTGGATGGTAGCCTGGGTGAACAGGCAGTGGCTCGGGTGGTTGTTGATCTTTTTGGCCTTCCTGTGACATCGGGTGCTGTAGGTCTCCTGGAGTGCAGGTAGTTTGCCCCCGGGTATGCGTTGTGCAGACCGCACCACCCTCTGGAGAGGCTTGCGGTTGTGGGCGGTGCAGTTTCCGTACCAGGCGGTGATGCAGCCCGACAGGATGCTCTCAATTATGCATCTGTAAAAGTTTGTGAGGGTTTTAGGTGACAAGACACATTTCTTCAGCCTCCTGAGGTTGAACAAGGGCTGTTGTTTTGTGTCATTTTAGAGGTACTTTTATTATAGATAAGAATAAAATATGTTTCTATACACTTCTACATTAATGACGATGCTACCATGATTAAGGATAATCATGAATGAATCATGAATAATGATGAGTGAGAAAGTTACAGAGGGTCAAAGAAGTGCTAAACTCTCAAAACATGCTAACCTCTCACCATTACCAATAACAGGGGAGGCTAGCTGTCTTGGGCACAAAACAATCGGAAACACAACCAAAATGAACTGCAAATGCATCCAAAGTGTCACAAGCTTTATGTAGTCATTAAGTGCCAGGATTATGGGAGTAAACACTAAACTTTTGACTACGTTTTTAATAAGAATCTTTAGGGGTGTCAATGGTTTTGACCCCTACTTTTTCTGAGAGAAAAAAAAGTTAAGCTAATTTACAAATTTTTTGGAGCTCAGTGTTTGAATTATTTATTTTATACAGTCATTATTGCCCGTCTTTATCAAGGGGTTTCCGTTACAAAGCCCAGTTCCCACTAAATCAATGTTGTTACAGCATTATTACACAGGAATATGGACAAATAATTGTAAAGTGTTACCAGAAAAGCTAATAAACATAGCAGTGTCATGCATGCACATACTTCATGTACAGTTGAAGTCGGAAGTTTACGTACACTTAGGTTGGAGTCATTAAAATCCGTTTTTCAACCACTCCACAAATTTCTTTTTAACAAACTGTAGTTTTGGCAAGTCGGTTAGGACATCTACTTTGTGCATGACACAAGTCATTTTTCCAACAATTGTTTACAGACAGATTATTTCACTTATAATTCACTGTATCACAATTCCAGTGGGTCAGAAGTTTACATACACTAAGTTAAACAGCTTGGAAAATTCCAGAAAATTATGTCATGGCTTTAGATGCTTCTGATAGGCTAATTGACATCATTTGGGTCAATTGGAGGTGTACCTGTGTATTTCAAGGCCTACCTTCAAACTCAGTGCCTCTTTGCTTGACATCATGGGAAAATCAAAAGAAATCAGCCAAGACCTCAGAAAACAAATTGCAGACCTCCCCGAGTCTGGTTCATCCTTGGGAGCAATTTCCAAACACCTGAAGGTACCACGTTCATCTGTACAAACAATAGTGTGCAAGTATAAACACCATGGGACCGCGCAGCCGTCATACCGCTCAGGAACGAGACGCCTTCTGTCTCCTAGAGATGAAAGTACTTTGGTGCAAAAAGTGCAAATCAATCCCACAACAGCAAAGGACCTTGTGAAGATGCTGGAGGAAACAGGTAGAAAAGTATATATATCCACAGTAAAACGAGTCCTATATAAACATAACCTGAAAGGCCGCTCAGCAAGGAAGAAGCCACTGCTCCTTAACCGCCATAAAAAAGCCAGACTACGGTTTGCAACTGCACATGGGGACAAAGATCGTACTTTTTGGTGAAATGTACTCTGGTCTGATGAAACAAAAATGTTTTGCCATAATGACTATCGTTATGTTTGGAGAAAAAAGAGGGATGCTTGCAAGCCGAAGAACAATGTCCCAACCGTGAAGCACGGGGGTGGCAGCATCATGTTGTGGGGGTGCTTGTAACGGTTGTCCTCCTCCTCTTCGTCTGAAGAGGAGGAGTAGGGATTGGACCAAAGCGCAGCGTTGTTATAATACATAATGAAGTTTATTAAAGAAAACACGAAACACGAAAACACTTCAACAAACTACAAAACAAATAAACGATGTAGACAGACCTGACTTGAGAACTTACAAACTATGAAGAACGCACGAACAGGAACAGACTACATAACGAAACGACAAACGAAACAGTCCCGTGTGGTAGACATACAGACACGGAAGACAACCACCCACAAACAAACAGTGTGAACAGCCTACCTTTATATGGTTCTCAATCAGAGGAAACGTCAAACACCTGTCCCTGATTGAGAACCATATAAGGCTAATTACCACTGACCTAAACATAGAAACACAAAACATAGAATGCCCACCCCAACTCACGCCCTGACCAACTAAACACATACAAAAACAAGAGAAAACAGGTCAGGAACGTGACAGTGCTTTGCTGCAGGAGGGACTGTTGCACTTCACAAAATAGATAGCATAATGAGGAAGGAAAATTATGTGGATATATTGAAGCAACATCTCAAGACATCAGTCAGGTAGTTAAAGTTTGGTTGCGAAGGGGTCTTCCAAATGGACAATGACCCCAAGCATACTTCCATAGTTGTGGCAAAATGGCTTAAGGACAACAAAGTCAAGGTATTGGAGTGGCCATCACAAAGCCCTGACCTCAATCCTATAGATATTTGTGGGCAGAACTGAAAAGCATGTGCGAGCAAGCAGGCCTACAAACCTGACTCAGTTACACCAGCTCTGTCAGGAGGAATGGGCCAAAATTCACCCAACTTATTGTGGGAAGCTTGTGGAAGGCTACCTGAAACGTTTGACCCAAGTTAAGGCAATGCTACCAAATACTAATTGAGTGTATGTTAACTTCTGACCCACTGGGAATGTGATGCTAAAAATTAAAGCTGAAATAATTCATTTTCTCTACTATTATTCTGACATTTCACATTCTTAAAATAAAATGATGATCCTAACTGACCTAAAACAGGGAATTTTTACTAGGATTAAATGTCCGGAATTGTGAAAAACTGAGTTTAAATGTATTTGGCTAAGGTGTATGTAAACTTCAGACTTCAACTGTATGTACTCCATACACTTAGTATGTAGCATTTCCATTATCTCATTCCAATCTTTCTATCCTTTCTCACATCTTTACCTGTCTGTGATATTACTTTACAAGTTGTTTCTCACCTGTGGCAGTATTAATATAAATCTCCTTGCTATTTGTTTAAGCGGTTGATTTTCTTATCACATTCTCTTACATGCATTTCTGTGTTCAGATATTCAGATTAATGTTTAGCCTGTAACATTTCCTTAATCATTATTCATTCCCTCAAACACATCCTTAAACCCCCTCGAACAGTTCATGCACACTGAAGTTAAGATTTTGGGCTATTGTTCCCTCCTGTTGCACAGTGTTAGTTTAAGTCAACAGCTGTCAACCTAGCTTGTAGCCCTTTAATATGTATATAATTTCCCCTGACATCCACTGGAATGAATTTGAATTCCTGCCCATGAAATTTGCATGCTGTCGGAAGTGGGGGGGCTGATGTCCGCCGAGCTCGCTGCTCTCCTCCACTGTAAATCTGGCAAATGGGATTAGGCGTCACGCTGCTTGAAAACGTCTGGGTCTGCTCCTCAGTGGGAAACGCGAAGTGGAAGTGCAGCCCGGCTACAGTATACAGAGGAGTGAGTGAGTGAGCAGCAGATTTCTTTGTGACACCTTAAGGGATGTGCAGGGCTAAACCCCAATATCCACTCGTTCTATTAGAGCAGTGACACTCAGGAACTCCTAGCTCTGCACACTACCCTCCTGTTCCTCTAGTCTAGCACTTTAAGGTTACCAGGATAGTTTAAAAAGTTGCTGCTGCTCGTGATTGAATATGAGACAAACAAACATTCTTAATCTCATTTGCCAGTTTCCCTAGTTTGCATGAATTTTGGAAATGTGATATTTTTAAGGGTGGTGGGATTATTCTACAAAGTGTGTTTGAATAGTTTGATATATATATATATATATATATATATATATACTTCGTGTTTTGGGGGTGGGTTGGGCAAGCACTTAGAGTAAGTGAACCACAAGCATGTGCACACTGGTATGAGTTTCTCTGATTAAGTTACTGGCATCATGTATGGAGTGTGTCATGTGAAAGCAGAAGGGGGCAGATGGACGCTTGACGTGTGTGTTTCCATGGCGACAGGTTGTGGTAAACGCCCTGATCGGCGCCATCCCGTCCATCATGAACGTACTGCTGGTGTGCCTGATCTTCTGGCTCATCTTCAGCATCATGGGGGTCAATCTGTTCGCCGGCAAGTACGGACGCTGCGTCAACCTGACGGGCTACATCCACAATGTGTCCATGGTCAACAACAAGACCGACTGCCTGGCCATGAACGACACGCAGTTCTACTGGACCAGAGTCAAGGTCAACTTCGACAACGTGGGCGCCGGTTACCTTGCCCTCTTACAAGTTGTGAGTTGGACTTTTTTTCCCCTTTCCTTTTAGTTTTTCTCAGTTTGAGACGTTCTTTCCTCGCTCATACTTTTTTACGCTGCCCACCGTGCCTGTCCAGAGATCCCCGAATCGATCAACAAGTCGCAAGCTTTTATTTTTAGCAGCGATGGAGGCCATTACAGAGAATGTTGTGCTTTTAGCAGCGATGGAAGCCATTACAGAGAATGTTGTGCTTTTAGCAGCGATGGAGGCCATTACAGAGAATGTTATGCTTTTAGCAGCGATGGAGGCCATTACAGAGAATGTTGTGCTTTTAGCAGCGATGGAGGCCATTACAGAGAATGTTGTGCTTTTAGCAGCGATGGAGGCCATTACAGAGAATGTTATGCTTTTAGCAGCGATGGAGGCCATTACAGAGAATGTTGTGCTTTTAGCAGCGATGGAGGCCATTACAGAGAATGTTGTGCTTTTAGCAGCGATGGAAGCCATTACAGAGAATGTTGTGCTTTTAGCAGCGATGGAGGCCATTACAGAGAATGTTATGCTTTTAGCAGCGATGGAGGCCATTACAGAGAATGTTGTGCTTTTAGCAGCGATGGAGGCCATTACAGAGAATGTTGTGCTTTTAGCAGCGATGGAAGCCATTACAGAGAATGTTGTGCTTTTAGCAGCGATGGAGGCCATTACAGAGAATGTTGTGCTTTTAGCAGCGATGGAAGCCATTACAGAGAATGTTGTGCTTTTAGCAGCGATGGAAGCCATTACAGAGAATGTTGTGCTTTTAGCAGCGATGGAAGCCATTACAGAGAATGTTATGCTTTTAGCAGCGATGGAGGCCATTACAGAGAATGTTGTGCTTTTAGCAGCGATGGAGGCCATTACAGAGAATGTTATGCTTTTAGCAGCGATGGAAGCCATTACAGAGAATGTTATGCTTTTAGCAGCGATGGAAGCCATTACAGAGAATGTTATGCTTTTAGCAGCGATGGAGGCCATTACAGAGAATGTTGTGCTAAGCAAGTGCATGCACTTCATTCTTCGCTTTAATTTAGTTGGTGTGGGTGCCTAGCAACAATTCACTTAGCTCCTTTTCATCACCTTCTTGTGATTTCCCTTCATTCTAACTTCCCCATTTGCATCTGGAAACAGTCTGGCCCTCAGTCATTCACAAAAGCCAATAATAACCCGTAACCAAGGCGAAAAGACCCACCGCCGTGATTTCTCGCTGATAAGAACTCACTTGTGATGAAGTAGGGCACCCCGCTCACTCTCCTTCTTCCTCCGTCTAGAAAGACACTCCATGCGGTCAGGAGGAAGTACATATAAATCCTTTCCACTGCCATTCAGAACATCTCAGCTCTAACATGGCACATGGCCAGTATTTATTTTGTAGAGACTGTATGTTTTTGTTTTTTGAGGGGGGGTTCTTCTGTTTAATGGTTGATGACAAAACCATATCATAGGAAGAATAGATACCCGCACTCTGTCATATAGAAATACAAGCATATATCGTTTTCATTTTAAAATAATGCTCCTATGTATGCGTTTATATAGTGATGATAGTGGCGCATGCTCATTGAAGTTGATAGTGGCACATGCTCATTGAAGTTGATAGTGGCGCATGCTCATTGAAGTTGATAGTGGCGCATGCTCATTGAAGTTGATAGTGGCACATGCTCATTGAAGTTGATAGTGGCACATGCTCATTGAAGTTGATAGTGGCACATGCTCATTGAAGTTGATAGTGGCACATGCTCATTGAAGTTGATAGTGGCACATGCTCATTGAAGTTGATAGTGGCACATGCTCATTGAAGTTGATAGTGGCACATGCTCATTGAAGTTGATAGTGGCACATGCTCATTGAAGTTGATAGTGGCACATGCTCATTGAAGTTGATAGTGGCACATGCTCATTGAAGTTGATAGTGGCACATGCTCATTGAAGTTGATAGTGGCACATGCTCATTGAAGTTGATAGTGGCACATGCTCATTGAAGTTGATAGTGGCACATGCTCATTGAAGTTGATGGTGGCACATGCTCATTGAAGTTGATGGTGGCACATGCTCATTGAAGTTGATGGTGGCGCATGCTCATTGAAGTTGATGGTGGCACATGCTCATTGAAGTTGATGGTGGCACATGCTCATTGAAGTTGATGGTGGCACATGCTCATTGACGTTGATGGTGGCACATGCTCATTGAAGTTGATGGTGGCACATGCTCATTGAAGTTGATGGTGGCACATGCTCATTGAAGTTGATGGTGGCACATGCTCATTGAAGTTCATGTCCTTTGTTACAAGGCTACATTCAAAGGCTGGATGGAGATCATGTATGCAGCAGTGGATTCTCGTGCTGTAAGTATTAAATGTCAATGTACTTGTTTTGTATTACATGATTTAACATTTGAATGTTCCATCATAAAGCCTATATAAGACTGTCTTAAAAATTACTTGAAATTTGAAAGTATTTTTTGTTGTCATAATCATGCCTTGATGTAATACCACCATAACATTTACCAGTTTTCAACTGATAAAATGTAGGTGAACAGTGTATTGTCCTAACATGGTTTTTCTCTGGCTCCACTAGGTGGACGAGCAGCCTATCAGAGAGGTCAACATGTACATGTACCTATACTTCGTCATTTTCATAATCTTTGGCTCCTTCTTCACCCTTAACCTCTTCATTGGCGTCATCATCGACAACTTCAACCAGCAGAAACGAAAGATAAGTATCAAAACCATCATGGCCAACAAATGCCATGAACTTTTAGAAAATTGGGTTATTTTCACAGTGAAAATAACAGAAAAGGGATGTCTCTTTACTTAGGTGGGCAAGACATCTTCATGACAGAGGAACAGAAAAAGTACTACAATGCCATGAAGAAGCTAGGGTCTAAAAAGCCTCAGAAACCAATTCCAAGGCCATTGGTGAGCTGGAGCTAATTGAACCCTATTTTCTTGATCTAATTAAAGGGATAGTTAACTTTTTTGGAACTTTTAGCTTATTTTTGATAACATGCCAGGTAAGTAGAAAATAAGTTAAAACCTCCAAAAAAGGGAACTATTCCTTTTATTTTCTTTGCCCTTTAGTGCATAAGCCTCTTGTGTTCCAATGACTGGTATTTCTGGATCTTATAGGGATAGTTGTAAATTAGTTGTAAATGAGAACTTGTTCTCAACTAGCTTACCTTGTTAAATAAAGGTGAAATAAAAATATGTAAAAATAAATGTAAAAAAATATGTAACTTTTTTTCGAAGTATTGGGCAGGATAGTTAAAAAAATATATATAACAAAAGTTCAATCCCTAAAAAAGTTTCCTATTCTTTCAAATTTCTTCACCTTAGTGCATAAGCCTCTTGCATTTCAAAATAACACCTATTACTCACTACCTCTCTTCTCCCAGAACCAAGTGCAGGGCTTCTTCTTCGACCTGGTGGGCAAGCAAGCATTCGACATCATCATCATGGTCCTCATCCTGCTCAACATGATTACCATGATGGTGGAGACGGACGAGCAGCCGGCCCGCATGGAGTACATCCTCAACAAAATCAACCTGGCCTTCATCATCATCTTCTCCTGCGAGTGCCTCATCAAGATCGTGGCGCTACGCTGCTACTTCTTCACCATTGGCTGGAACATCTTCGACTTTGTAGTGGTCATCCTCTCCATCGTTGGTGAGTTTGTTGCTTGGGCTTAATTAATCAGGGGTCTGCCTCCCAAGTGGCGCAGCGGTCTAAGGCACTGCATCGCAGTGCTAGAGGCGTCACTACAGACCCGGGTTTGATCACAGGCTGTGTCGCAGCCGGCTGTGAGATCCATGAGGCGGTGCACAGTTGGCCCAGCATCGTCCGGGTTAGGCCGGCCGGGATGTCCTTGTCCCATCGCGCTCTAGCGAGTCCTTATGGCGAGCCGGGCGCATGCAAGTTGACTTGGGTCGCCAGCTGTACGGTGTTTCCGCCGACACATTGGTGCGGCTGGCTTCCTGGTTAAGCGAGCAGTGTGTCAAGAAGCAGTGCGGCTTGGCAGGGTAACATGTTTTGGAGGACGCATGGCTCTCGACAGACGCCTCTCCCGAGTCTGTACGGGAGTTGCAGCGATGGGACATAACTGTAACTACCAATTGGGGAGAAAAAGAGGTAAAAAGTACCAAAAAATGTAATAAATAATCAGGGGTTTTCAATGATGCTCATTGCGATGTAATTGCATGGGTCTGTTAACTGGCAGTTATACTGAAATATGGTTGCTATATGTAGCTGATGTATGGCTATCGGTATGTACGGTGCATTCGGAAAGTATTCAGACCCCTTCACTTTTTCCACATTTTGTTATGTTACAGCCTTATTCTAAAGTTGATTAAATAGTTTTCTTTCCTCATCAATCTACACACAATACCACATAATGAGAAAGCAAAAACTGGTTTTAGAAATGTTTAAAAATGTAAATATCACATTTACATAAGTATTTAGATCCTTTACTCAGTACTTTGTTGAAGCACCTTTGGCAGCGATTACAGCCTCGAGTATTCTTGGGTATGACTCTACAAGCTTGGTACACCTATATTTGGGGAGTTTCTACCATTCTTCTCTGGAGATACTCAAGCTCCGTCAGGTTGAGAGGATAGCACAGCTATTTTCAGGTCTCTCCAGAGATGTTCGATCGGGTTCAAATCCGGGCCCTGGCTGGGCCACTCAAGGACATTCAGAGACTTGTCCCGAACCCACTCCTGCTTTGTCTTGGCTGTGTGCTTAGTGTCCTTTTCCTGTTGGAAGGTGAACAGTCGCCCCAGTCTGAGGTCCTGAGGGCTTTGGAGCAGGTTTTCATCAAGGATCTCTCTGTACTTTGCTCCGTACATCTTTGCCTCCCAGGAGGGAGACTAGAATCCCAGTCCCTGCCGCTGAAAAACATCTCCACAGCATGATGCTGCCACCACCATGCCTCACGGTAGGGATGGTGCCAGGTTTCCTACAGACGTGATGCTTGGCATTCAGGCTAAAGAGTTCAATCTTAGTTTCATCTGACCAGAGAATCTTGTTTCTCATGGTTTGAGAGTCTTTTAGGTGCCTTTTTGCAAATTCCAAGTGGGCTGACATGTGCCTTTTACTGAGGAGTGGCTTCCGCCTGGCCACTACTATAAAGGCATGATTGGTGGAGTGATGCAGAGATGGTCGTCCTTCTCGAAGGTTTTTCCATCTCCACAGAACTCTATGGCTCTGTCAGAGTGACCATCGGGTGCTCGGTCACCTGCCTGACCAAGGCCCTTCTCCCCTGATTGCTCAGTTTGGCCACTCTAGGAAGAGTGTTGGTGGTTCCAAACTTCTTCCATTTAAGAATGATGCAGGCCACTGTGTTCTTGGGGACCTTCAATGCTGCAGACATTTTTTGGTACCCTTTCCCAGATCTGTGCCTTGACACAATCCTGTCTCTGAGCTCTACGAACTATTCCTTCGACCTTATGGCTTGGTTTTTGCTCTGACGTGCACTGTCAACTGTGGGACCTTATATAGACAGGTATGGGCTTTTCCAAATCATGTCCAGTCAATTGAATTTACCACAGGTGAACTCCAATCAAGTTGTAGAAACATCTCAAGGATGATCAGTGGAAACAGTATGCACCTGAGCTCAATTTCAAGTATCATAGCAAAGGGTCTGAATACTTATGTAAATAAGGTATTTTTGTTTTTATATTTAATTTTCTTTGCTAAAATTTCTAAAAACCTGTTTTCGCTTTGTCATTATGGGGTATTGTGTGCAGACTGATGAGGATTTTTTATTTTAATCGATTTTAGAAGAAGGCTGTTACTTTCCGAAGGCACTGCAGTTCTCGTCTAATGCAGCTGTGGCAGGTCAACATCCTTGGGTGATACAGTTGAACTCATGACCTTGGTTGTTTGCCTATAAGCAAGGCATTCCAAGTCACTAGCTGGCCCATACACAGATAATGACATTTAGCTTGGGACCTTCAAATTTACCAAGAAATATTATATTGACAGATTTCCCATGTAGCTCAGTTGGTAGTGCCTGGTGTTGCAACGCTAGCGTTATGGGCAATGTTCCCTCTCATTTTTTTTTTATCACTGAGCAAATTTTAGGTCTGGTGAGTGCAAACTTGAACGTTGTGAAAATTCTGTGCAACTTCCAGCTTGCGTTTACTGTGAACACTGAGGCTGTGTCCGCTTTAAGTTAGTGTTTTACTGTGAACACTGAGGCTGTACCCGCTTTAAGTTACAGTTTTACTGTGAACACTGAGGCTGTGCCTACTTTAAGTTACAGTTTTACTGTGGCCATGTAGGCTACTGTGGCTATTTGATCATAATGGAGGCCTACCAGAGTGGCTTACCATAGAAAACAATGGAGAAAATGCATCACATAACATTTTAACATGGAAATAGCTAGTCTGTCTACAGTAGCAGCCAATGGGTGGTGTTCAATGTAGGCCTACATTCCATGAGACCTTTGGAAAAAAAACATGCAGGGCTTGACATTAACCTGTTTATCCACTCGTCCTTCAGACAAGGAGGTGACTGAAAATGTTGTTGTGTTGTTTAATGCAATAAATCACTTTACCAAATAAAATGCATACATTTTACCATACCATTATTACAGAGAATCAGACAAATTATGCTTCCCTCTGGCTATTGGCTACTTAGCTTATTCAAGCCTGTCTCAAAATACAACACTGCCCCTTTAAGACAAAAAATAACTCTTTACCTGACTCTCTTTTCAAAGAGAAATGTACACGTTTTCTGCTCTTGTAGGAAGCAATCGCTCTCCTATTGCTGACTACAAATGATCTATAACTGAGCTAATAACTCACTAAGTAGCAAAGGATATGAACAAAATGTGCTCAAGTGGCTACATGCAGGTCTCGCTTTTATCTCAAAACAAGCGCATCTACTCACAACCGCTCATGATGTGAACACAGTCCAGTTCAAAGAAAATTGCACAGATCCATGTATGGCAATTGTCTATTTGCATATAGGCCTACTGTAGCTCTGATTGTTCATGCCGCACCGGTCTCGGTAGAGTACGGGCTGAGTAGTACATGTCAATGCAATAAAATCCGATGCTTTCTGCCTACAACAAAATCTCTTAGTTTGTTTTGTTTAGTTTGCATAGTTTGTTTTGTTTTGGTATGTTGCATTGAACGTGGCTACTGTTGCGTTGATTCGATCACAATTGCCACGTTAAGTGAGTCAAGATCACTTTGAGTCTTTGATCACTGAGTCAATTGCCAAGATCTACCACTCAGATTTTTTATTAACATGACTTAAAAAACGTAAGCATATGCAACATTAACCAATTAAAAACAGTACTGTAGCAATGATGTTTGTGCAGTAAGCCAAAGGCCCAATACATTATCACAGCATATTGGCTTTGCTTGAATTGCCCTGCCAATGCATTGTTGTTCAGGCCATTTTTAAAGTTAGATTTCAAAATTTGAGGTAGACTATATGATCACGCCAGTAATAGATCCATTGATGTATTACTTGTGAATCACATCTGAGTGACCTTTAAATCATTTTATTTTTATTTTACTGGGCTGATGGTCAGTCTCAGCAGAGGAAGAGAGCAGCAGACTGAGGGTCCACCTCTTAACATCCCTCCTCTCTCCCTTTCCTCCACTGACACTGACCAAAAAGGGACACCGTCTTCCAGCTGATGGCAAAACTCGAGTCGCACCGCATTATTTCTGCCTCATGCACAAATTCATGTTATTACTCCGATGAACAGAGAAAGTGAAATGTTCCTCGATATTAAAAAAGACCCAAACGGTAATAATAACAACAGCGCAAGCCTATAGAGACACTTTCCGACTTATTCATTACTGCTGCTGTGCTTGTTGTAGCGCTGAGTGGAAACAGGAAGAAAGTGCGTTTTATGGTTTATAAAAGTGTTGGATACAAAGTGTTGACAGTGCTGAGTAAGAACTTAAACATGAACTCACTTATAAATACAGCATCTCATTGCTGTATTCGTTGACAGTCTCTCTCTAGTCATGGTTTTAAACGTTTTGAAATCTCACAGGGTAGCTGAATCGGGTGCACCTACTGCCAACAATTTTACAGAAATGTTTAGTGATCGACTAGGAATGCGTTGGAGATCGACCAGTCGATCGCAATCGACCGGTTGGTGAACACTGTTCTAGAAAGTTGAGTGAAATTCAATCTCGTGCTTCTCTCGGTGGGCTGATATTTCTGCGAGGCAGTCCCGGGGGAGCTACTCGGTAGTCTCAGGGCTAGTACCCGCACACGCATGCAGCTTAGAGGGAACTACTGTAAGTCGCTCTGGATAAGATTGCTGTTTAGTTCTAAACAATAAGTCATACCTGAAGAACACATTTCAGAACCTTAATTGTGTTTTGCAATATACCTTGGCCATCACCTCTGGCATCCAAGATTTTGTATCCATTTGGCAAGGTTATCTATCATGTCAATCAAGTCATTGATAGTAAGTGGGGCTATTATCTGATGAATCAGGGGCACATGTATGTTCTGTATGGCCCTGATGGGGAACTAAAGCAAACCAAAGGGCTAAGTAGCCGTCCCCATGCTAAATTACATGCGTGGGCAAGGATGCCTCTGTTGAGGTGAAGGTAATTGTAGCAATCAGGGTTGTCAGCGGGGGTGATTTGGGCATGATTGAAGTGCTGCATCAGAGGTTGTGGTTGGTGGTTGGTGGGGGGCTGGGGGCTTAACGTATGGCTCCAAAGGGTGACTCCCAACCCCACTCCACAATCAATAACTCAGGTGCGACCTTCCTGGTCCATGGGAGAGGAGGGTCACAAATCAGGGACAGATGGTAAAGTGGTCGTGGAGGTGAGAGGGATTGGAGGCAACTTGAATGTCATTTGAAGGCAGGCAGACCCAGTAATAGTGGAAGCCTTTATCATGAGCTCATTGGTGAATGGGTTTGGGGAACCTAGAATTGACATGAAGGAGAAGGAAGCTTAATGGTGATAGCAGGGAGACTCTGTCCTTCAGCCTAATTTACTCCTGGTTACCAATAGTCAACCTAATTCCATAAGATATTGCGTGTGTAGTGTGGGAAAGAGCTAGCCTTACTGTTAATGATGGTCTAATTAGAAGTACAGAGATCTCATGTTTTTCCCCCTATCTTCCAGGTATCGTTCTCGCTGACATCATAGAGAAGTACTTTGTGTCGCCGACACTGTTCCGAGTCATTCGATTGGCCAGGATCGGACGAGTACTTCGACTCATCCGCGGAGCCAAAGGAATAAGGACCTTACTCTTTGCCTTAATGATGTCCCTTCCCGCCCTGTTCAACATCGGCCTCCTGCTCTTTCTGGTCATGTTCATATATGCCATCTTTGGCATGGCCAACTTTGCCTATGTCAAGAAGCAGGCGGGCATCGACGACATGTTCAACTTCGAGACGTTTGGCAACAGTATGATCTGCCTATTCCAGATCACCACGTCAGCGGGCTGGGATGGCCTGCTCAGCCCAATCCTCAACAACTCTCCGGAAGAGTGCAACCCCAACCTCGTCCACACAGGCACCAATGCCAGGGGCAACTGTGGCAACCCCTCGGTGGGCATCACCTTCTTCGTCACCTACATCATCATCTCCTTCCTCATCGTGGTCAACATGTACATCGCCATCATCCTGGAGAACTTCAGCGTGGCCACTGAGGAGAGCACCGAGCCGCTGAGTGAGGACGACTTCGAGATGTTCTATGAGGTGTGGGAGAAGTTCGACCCAGAGGCCACGCAGTTCATCGAGTACGCCAAGCTGTCAGACTTTGCTGACACACTGTCGGAGCCACTGCGCATTGGCAAGCCTAACAAAATCAAGCTGATCTCCATGGACCTGCCCATGGTCAGTGGAGACAAGATCCACTGCCTGGACATTCTCTTTGCCTTCACCAAGCGTGTGTTGGGCGAGTCGGGCGAGATGGATGCTCTTAAGCAGCAAATGGAGGAGAAATTCATGATGGCCAACCCATCCAAGATCTCCTACGAGCCTATCACCACCACACTGAGGCGCAAACAGGAGGACATGTCCGCCGCTGTCATCCAGAGGTGCTACCGCCGGCACCTGTTGCGGAGGCAGATGAAGCAAGCCTCCTTCATGTACAGATCAATGCAGATCAATCTGACGCAAAGCTCCACGGACAAGAGGGTCACCGCCCCGGAGAAAGAGGGCCTCATAGCCTCCATGATCAAGGAGAACTACGGGGGGCCTGAGATGGAGCTGATGGAGACCCTGTCCTCCACCTCCTCTCCGCCGTCTTACGACAGCGTCACACGGGCGACTAGCGAACTTTTCCAAGTTTTAATTCTCGAACAGTCCAGGAACAGTGACCTAAGCGAACATTGCCCTGCCCCCGACAGAGACCGCGAGACATTTCTGTAACAGCGACTAGGAAATGCTTTTTTTCTCTTTTACATTTTTTGTTGTTGTTGTTGTTTACCGAATGTAAAATAGCTCAAATTACCCTGGTTTAGTACATGTGGTTGTGCAGAGAAACTGCTAGGGGTTTTCATAGAGAAAAGGCAAATGATTTGTTTATTTTTGGTGAACATGCTTTGTGGGAGTACACAAAGGGGGCGTGTGTAAATCCTAGATGACCATTGACCCTGCTCATGTCAAGTTTGCTTCACAGGTAATATGCATGAATAACCTCTGCAGGGTCACAACAATTATATCACTGATGTAATAATCATTTATTAGACTAAAATAAATACAGTTTATCAGTATTTACAAAGTATGCCTGACCGTATGAGTTCATTAAAGGTCTTACTATTATTGGTGTGATTCCTTATGATCAACAGTTTTATAACTGTGAGATGTGGGAGAAAAAACAAAGGGATACAATTTTTCGTAGTAAAGTATAACTTTGTTGATGTTTCCAGTCTTTCATAGCAGTACAATTATTACTATTTTTGATATTTTTAGAGTAAGAAAAAAAACATGGCCTCTTCTGAATTGGAGTCGCTTACCATGAAAGGGAATACTTCCACACTGTAACAAGACGAACGGGCAGGTAATAACTTTTCACATTAAAAGAACGCTGTATTTGAACTGTTTTAGCATTTTTGCTCTTGCGTTTACATGTAAAAATATCCCGGGGTCCCTGCATATTAGTTAATTTTTCATTCATAACGATCTGGTCTTAGTTACACAAAGCTAAGAAGCAATTCAGTAACCAAGATCAGTATGTGACAATCAAACCTACATCTCATGGTTAAGATTGACAGATGTTTCTTTTCTCCATAACTTCTTTAGGACTTAAACTGCCAAAATTGGCTGCATATTTTATGAGCATCAGAGATCCTATTCACTATTAGACGGATGGATAATCGTCCTATTTATTTATTATTTAGAGTATTTGTTTTGCATGTTTTGAATGCATCGTATAGACAAGTAACAGCTATAATTTCTCTACAGTATTTTGCAGAAACTGTGTTTAGCAGTAATTTGCTACTTTTAAGTTAATTATTTTTCAGACAAAAGTGTAAAAGTTTGTACAGCATTTTTTGTTGTTGCTTGATCTCTACAGACCATTCAGCTTCTCTTGGTTACCCATAGACTGATACCAGCACATCTAGTTTCTATTCCACTAGAATAGAATAAAAAGACACCGCTCAACTTTAATATGATATACTGTATGTTTTCATGTTATGGTTGCAGGTGTGTTGAAGGGCTGTTTTCTGTAGCAATAGATCCAGTGTGTGCCTGGTATATACAGTACCCCTGTCCTGTTTCTAAATGGATCTCTACCCACATCGTTGCCCCATTAGATGCCATGGATGAGTGACTGGGATCACACTGCTATTTATCAGTGTCTACGAGGATTTTCTAAAGAGATTTCTGATTGCATGCTTTGTATCGGGAACATTGGGGAAAATGTTTAAAACTCGGGTGCGGTCCTATTTGTTGTTAAGGGGGGGAACATTTTTACACAAAAACATCATGGTGAAAAGTAAACTCAGCACATCTCTGTCATAAATGTACTGTTTTCCTCATAACAAGAGCTGCTTCATCAGAAAAACATCCAAGACATGAACAGAAAATGTGTTTTTTTTTCATTCTTATAAACTGTCATAAATGCAGTAGCCTACAACAGGCATCTTCTCAGCAGTCAGTAGATAATGGCTTTACATTTCACTGCTCAACCACAATGCAGTGCCTCAGTAAAGCCCACATTGCAGTAAATATTATTTATAAATACATTTTAGTACTTTCAGTTTAAATCTTTTTTGTACTTTGCAAACACATGCCTCTCTCTGTATATAAGATAACGACCTCCTGTGAAATAAAAGAGAAAGCCTACAATATCATTGATTATTCTTTTGATTTCAGAGTAATTTATGTGGCAGACCCAGGTAAAAATATTATTTTCTTTCAAATACTTTAACTGTGTGCGATTGAGCTTTTCTGGCGTAATGGAACTAATGAGATGAGAGAGTCCCAAAAGGGTAAACTCAACCCCAATCCAGGCACAATCAAACGCTCAAAGGATTTGAAAGAAAACAGATACTATTTGAATGCAGGTCTGGCATGTGGTACAGTATTACGCAAGCAGTCTTTATTTTGCCAAATGAGTATGACATTATATTGAGAAGAATGCGATAGATTGTAGTATGATGGCGCAGCATGAAGAAGACGTTGGGACTTGGCATGCAGAAGGAATGCAGCAGCATTCTACAGTAGCTCAGAACATAAAACATTTTTTTAAATTGTATTTATTTAACTAGGCAAGTCAGTTAAGAACAAATTCTTATTTTCAATGACAGCCTAGGAACAGTGGGTTAACTGCCTGTTCAGGGGTAGAACGACAGATTTGTACCTTGTCAGATTTGAACTTGCACCCTTTCGGCTACTAGTCCAACGCTCTAACCACTAGGCTACCCTGCCACCCTGCTTCCGAGAACATGAACTCAAGTGGTATTTGGTATTTTTGGTATTTTATTAAGGTCCCCATTAGATATTGCAAAAGCAGCAGCTACTCTTCCTAGGGTCCACACACAACATGAAACATGACATAATACAGAACATTAATAGACAAGAACAGCTCAAGGACATAACTTTTTTTTAAAGGTACACGTAGCCTACATATCAAGACATACACACAAACTATCCAGGTCAAATAGGGGAGAGGCGTTGTGCCGTGAGGTGTTGCTTTATCTGTTCTTTGAAACCTATGATGTAGGTTACTGGCTGTAAATATGTAAGTGTCACGTCTCTATCTGCCCACTACAGATGTCAGTTCAACATTTAGTTTTGATTTACATTTGGTTGAGTTGTCAGCTAACGTGAATTGGTATTTGGTATTTTATTAGGATCCCCATTAGCTCTTGCGAATGCAGCAGCTACTTTTCCTGGGGTCCACACAGAACAATAAACATGACATAATACAGAATATTAATAAGCAAGAACAGCTCAAGGACAGAACTACATAGTGTACATTTAAAAACGGCACACATAGCCTACATATCAAGACATACACATAAAATATCTAGGTCAAATAGGGGAGAGACGTATTGTTCCATGAGAAAAAAAATCACAATTTCATTGGATTTAGGTTCAAAGTTGGGTAAAAAAAAGAAATGTCCTTACTTTTTGATGACTTTTTGAAAATGAGTTTTCCACATTGATTCAACGGGGTTCAAATGATGTGGAGACAACGTTGATTCAACCACTTTTTGCCCAGTGGATGGTCACACAAGGAAGATTGGCTACTGAAACAGAAACCACACCAGGGCTAGAATGCAGATGGTCCCAACAACCCTGAAAAGAGATAATGTCATTTGGATTCAGTTGGGTTCATTCTGGCAACAGTAAATTGGTAATTAATTTATTTTCAAACACAGATTGAAGGGGACATAATTAGGCAAGCTAAAATAATCAAATCATGAGGTAGGGCCAACAATACAGAAACTGCTGAAAAAAACTCACATTAAAGGTATAGATGTTAAATACAGTAGAGGAAATTACTTTAAGCCTATTTGCATTGTACTGTGCATATTGCTATGTGCAACAAGAAGGAGACATTCAAAAGTGACCCTAAACCTGTTTTAGGGCTCAATCCAATCGAATTTGAAAGCAGTATTTATGCAGTAGCATATAAATATACTGAACAAAAATATAAAACGCAACATGCAACAATTTAAATGATTTTACTGAGCTACAGATCATATAACAAAATATAACAGTCAATTGAAATAAATTCACTAGGCCTTAATCTATGGATTTCATGACTGGGCAGGGGCGCAGCCATGGGTGGGCCTGGGAGGGCATAGGCCAACCCACTTGGGAGCCAGGTCCACCCACTGGGAGCCAGCCCCAGCCAATTAGAATGAGTTTTTCCCCACAAAAGGTCTTTATTACAGACAAAAATACTCCTCAGTTTCATAAGCTGTCCGGGTGGCTGGTCTCAGACAATCCCACAGGTGAAGAAGTCGGATCTGGAGGTCCCGGGCTGCCGTGGTTACACATGGTCTGCGATTGTGAGGCAGGTTGGACGTACTGCCAAATTCTCTAAAACAACGTTGGAGGCGGTTTATGTTAGAGAAATTAACATAAGATTCTCTGGCAACAGCTCTGGTGGACATTCCTGCAGTCAGCATGGCAATTGCACGCTCCCTACAAATTTTAGACATCTGTGGCATTGTGTTGTGTGACAAAACTGCACATTTTAGAGTGGCTTTTTATTGTCCCCAGCACAAGATGCATCTGTGTAATGATCATGCTGTTTAATCAGCTTCTTGATATGCCACATCTGTCAGGTGGATGGATTCTCTTGGCAAATGAGAAATGCTCACTAAAAACGATGGAAACAAATTTGAGAGAAATAAGCTTTTTTTGCATGTGGAACATTTCTGACATTTTTTATTTCAGCTCATGAAACATGGGACCACCACTTTACATGTTGTGTTTATATTTTTGTTCAGTGTACAGTATATATGTTTTTCCTGTTGTCAGAAAAATCCTAAAACGGTTATCATCTAATGTAACGCCAGAGGATGAAGCTGAGGTTCCTGATGATAAGAATGCACATCTGTCGTTACTGTAAAAAGAAGAAAAAAACAGTTGATTTTGTTTCCACGTCACTGCTTATGGTTTTCCGAGTACATGTGGAAGAGCAGTGATTTTATACTGCAAGACATGGCAGAAACATTTCCATGGTAGGTTTGACTGAATTCAGCCCTAAGTCGTATGGCACACAGCCTGAGCTTTAATTGTGTGATTGTGTGTGTCCAATTATATGTGTGAGCTTATGTTCATGCACTCGTGTGTGCTTCAAGAGTATATCTGCTGTATACATTGTGTATTGTGTAATGGGTATTGTGTATGTGTGTATATTTTTTGCTTGTATCAATCAATTAAATGTATTTATAAAGCCCTTTTTACATCAGCCAATGTCACAAAGTGCTGTACAGAAAACCAGCCTAAAACCCCAAACAGCAAGCAATGCAGATGTAGAAGCATGGTGGCTAGGAAAAACTCCCTAGAAAGGCAGGAACCTAGGAAGAAACCTAGAGAGGAACCAGGCTCTGAGGGGTGGCCAGTCCTCTTCTGGCTGTGCCGGGTGGAGATTATAACAGTACATGGCCAAAATGTTCAAACGTTCATAGATGACCAGCAGGGTCAAATAATAATTATCACAGTGGTTGTAAAGGGTGCAACAGGTCAGCACCTCGGGAGTAAATGTCAATTGGCTTTTCATAGCCGATCATTCAGAGTTAGAGACAGCAGGTGTGGTAGAGAGAGAGAGAGTTGAAAACAGTAGGTCCAGGTGAACAGGTCCAGCACGTCCGGTTAACAGGTCAGGGTTCCATAGCCGCAGGCAGAACAGTTGAAACTGGAGCAGCAGCACGACCAGGTGGACTGGGGACAGCAAGGAGTCATCAGGCCAGGTAGTCCTGAGGCATGGTCCTAGGGCTCAGGTCCTCAGAGAGAAGAGAAAGCGAGAGAGAATTAGAGAGAGCATACTTAAATTCACACAGGACACCGGATAAGACAGGAGAGATACTCCAGATATAACAGACTGACCCTAGCCCCCCGACACATAAACTACTGCAGCATAATTACTGGAGGCTGAGACACTGTGGCCCCGTCCGACTATACCCCCGGACAGGGCCAACCAGGCAGGATATAACCCCACCCACTTTGCCAAAGCACAGCCCCCACACCACTAGAGGGATATCTTCAACTGCCAACTTACTACCCTGAGACAAGGCCGAGAATAGCCTACAAAGATCTCCCCCACGGTAAGGACCCGAAGGGGGCACCAACCCGGACATGAAGATCATGTCAGAGACTCAACCCACTCAAGTGACACACCCCTCCTAGGGACGGCATGGAAGAGCACTAGTAAGCCAGTGACTCAGCCCCCGTAATAGGGTTAGAGGCAGAGAATCCCAGTGGAGAGTGGAGAACCGGCCAGGCAGAGACAGGCAAGGGTGGTTCGTGGCTCCAGTGCCTTTCCGTTCACCTTCACACCCCTGGGCCAGACTACACTCAATCATAGGACCTACTGAAGAGATGAGTCTTCAATAAAGACTTAAAGGTCGAGACCGTCTGCGTCTCTCACATGGATAGGCAGACTATTCCATAAAAATGTAGTTCTATAGGAGAAAGTCCTGGCTCCAGCTGTAAGCTTAGAAATTCTAGGGACAATAAGGAGGCCTGCGTCTTGTGACCGTAGCATACATGTAGGTATGTACGGCAGGACCAACTCGGAAAGATAGGTAGGAGCAAGCCCATGTAGTGCTTTGTAGGTTAGCAGTAAATCCTTGAAATCAGCCCTTGCCTTAACCGGAAGAGGCTAAAACTGAAGTAATATGATACATTTTTTGGGTTCTAGTCAAGAATCTAGCAGCCGTGTTTAGCACTAACAAAAGTTTATTTAGTGCTTTATCCGGGTAGCCGGAAAGTAGAGCATTGCAGTAGTCTAACCTAGAAGTGACAAAAGCATGAATACATTTTCTGCATAATCTTTGGACAGGAAGTTTATGATTTTTGCAATGTTACGTAGATGGAAAAAAGCTGTCCTTGAAGGAGTCTTGATATGTTCGTCAAAAGAGAGATCAGGGTCCAGAGTAACACCGAGGTCCTTCACAGTTTTATTTCAGATGACTGTACAACCATCAATATTAATTGTCAGAACCAACAGAAGATCTCTTTGTTTCTTGGGATCTAGAACTAGCATCTCTGTTTTGTCCAAGTTTAAAATTAAAACATTTGCCGCCATCCACTTCCTTGTGTCTGAAACACAGGCTTCCAGGGAGGACAATTTTGGGGCTTCATCATGTTTCATCGAAATGTACAGCTGTGTATTGTCCGCATAGCAGTGAAAGTTAACATTATGTTTCCGAATGACATCAGCAAGAGGTAAAATATATAGTGAAAACAATAGACGTCCTAAAACGGAACCTTGAGGAACACCAAAATGTACAGTTGACTTGTCAGAGGACAAACCATCCACAGAGACAAACTGATATTTTTCCGGTCAGATAAGATCTAAACCAGGCCAGAACTTGTCCGTGTAGACCAATTTGGGTTTCCAATCTCTCCAAAAGAATGTGGTGATCAATGGTATCAAAAGCAGCACGAAGGTCTAGGAGCATCAGGACAGATGCAGAGCCTTGGTCTGACGCCATTAAAAGGTAATTTACCACCTTCACAAGTGCAGTGTCAGTGCTATGATGGGGTCTAAAACCAGACTGAAGCATTTCGTATACATTGTTAGTCTTCAGGAAGGCAGTGAGTTGCTGCGCAACAGCTTTTCAATTTTTTTGAGAGGAATGGGAGATTTGATATAGGCTGATTGTTTTTTACATTTTCTGGGTCAAGATTTGGCTGTTTCAAGAGAGGCTTTATTACTGCCACTTTTAGTGAGTTTGGTACACATCCGGTGGATAGGGAGACGTTTATTATGGTCAACATAGGAGGGCCAAGCACAGGAAGCAGCTCTTTCAGTAGTTTAGTTGGAATAGGGTCCAGTATGCAGCTTGAAGGTTTAGAGGCCATGACTATTTTCATCAATGTGTCAAGAGATATAGTATTAAAAAACGTGAGTGTCTCTCTTGATTCTAGGTCCTGGCAGTGCTGTGTAGACTCAGGACAACTGAGCTTTGGAGAAATACGCAGATTTAAAGAGGAGTCCGTAATTTTCTTTGTAATGATCATGATCTTTTCATTAAAGAAGTTCATGAATTTATCACTGCTGAAGTGAAAGCCTTCCTCTCTTGGGGAATGCTGCTATTTAGTTAGCTTTGCGACAGTATCAAAAATAAATTTAGGATTGTTCTTATTCTCCTCAATTAACCCTCCTGCTGTGTTCTGGTCGAATTGTTCCGGTTTTCTCTCTGAAAAATGTACTAATTTAATCGAATTGTCATAAGGTTCCATGACTTTGTCCACACAGGGCGTCTGAACACACCAAATACATTTTGAGTGTTTTATTTAACTTTTGTACACCTGTGGTGTTCCCGGTCAAAAATGACCGGTCATTAGAAACAAATGGGTGAGACTGCAATTAGTGTATAAAATTGAGTTCAGGCACATTCATCAGATGGACACACTTCCTCTCCCAGACCCCCACATACATACATACATACATACATACATACATACATACACACATACACACACACACACACACACACACACACACACACACACACACACACACACACACACACACACACACACACACACACACACACACACACACACACACACACACACTCTCTCCCCTTCTTGGCTTCCATGGCAACCCCCACATGAACCTTTCCCCAATATAATCTTTCCCCCATGGGAACCACACCTGTTGGCATTCTCTCAAACAATCGCAACATTGTTTCAATAATATATAGAACTTTTCTCGCAGCTCTGGTATATTAAGCTTTTTTGAGGCCTGGCTCATAATTCATTCTGTGGCAGCACAATGACCAAACGATATACTGTCTATGAGGCTCTTGATCATATCTTTGATCATGACACTGGTGAGGAGGAGAGAGGCCAGGAAACTGACAGTGAAGATGCATTAGAGGAGGAAGTGTCAGAAGTTGAAGACAACACAGACCAAGAGACAACCGATGTGGAACAATCCAGTGATGAGGAAGAGGGCCCTGCTGAGGTTGTTGTTACATTCCGGTCAAAGAATGGGAATTTGTCCTGGTCTTCATCCCCACCTGAGAGGAGAGGTCGGCTGTCGGCTGAAAATGTTATCAGGATGAACCCAGCGCCAATGAGATACGCCATATCCCGGGTTGATGACATAAAATCCTGCCACTATTTAAAAATGTGAAATGGTTTCAAAACAAATGTCCTTGTTAAACTTTGACACAAAGTAGTCTGTGATAAATAGCACAATATTTTTCACCTGAGTATTTGTTATAGTAAAAATAATCCATACATTGTGCTTTTTTTAAACTCAAAAACGAGTTGTATGAGCTCAGGTCAATGAGGCCTACAGGCCATAAATAGCAAATAGAAGTTCAAAACGTAATGTTCACAAGAACTTAAGTTGATAAAAAGATTTAACACAACATTAGGTGATAATATATGTATTCTTATGGATTTATAATCAGCTATAATGGGGCGGTCATTTTGGACTGGGAACACAGAATTAATAAACATGAAACGAACACAGGAGGGTTAAGTTAGAAAAAAAGGATGAACGAGCAGCAGTGAGGGCTATTTGATACTACACGGTACTGTCTTTCCAAGCTAATCGGAACACTTCCAGTTTAGTGTAGCGCCATATCCGTTCCAATTTTCTGGAAGCTTGCTTCAGGGCTTGGGTATTTTCTATATACCAGGGAGCTAGTTTCTTATGACAAATGTTTTTTGTTTTTAGGGGTGCGACTGCATCTAGAGTGTTACGCAAGGTTAAATTAAGTTCCTCAGTTAGGTGGTTAACCGATTGTTGTACTCTGACGTCCTTGGGTAGGTGGAGGGAGTCTGGAAGGGCATCTAGGAATCTTTGCGTTGTCCCAAGAATTTATAGCACGACTTTGATGATCTTTGGTTGGGGTCTGAGCAGATTATTTGTTGCGATTGCAAATGTAATAAAATGGTGGTCTAATAGTCCAGGATTATGAGGAAAAACATTGAGATCCACAATATTTATTCCACGGGACAAAACTAGGTCCAGAGGATGACTGTGGCAGTGAGTAGGTCTGGAGACATGTCAGAAAAAACCCACTCAGTCGATGATGGCTCCGAAAGCCTTTTGGAGTGGGTCTGTGGACTTTTCCATATGAATATTAAAGTCCCCAAAAAAATAAAATAAAATAAAAATAAAAATAAAAATGTTTGGTGACATCATATTCTCTGCCATGACTACAAGATCCGATAGGAATTCAGGGAACTTAGTGAGAAACACTGTATACGGCACAGGCCTGTAGGCCTCCTGGATTTGTAGGCTGCATAGATTTCATGATAAGCTTCATGATAAGAAGCTCAATAGACAAAAACAAAAATGGTTGTAAATTGAAATTTGGTATCGCAAATGTTAGCAAAACCTGTGCCTTCGAAGGATGCGCTAGTGTAACCAGTAGGAGAGGCCTCATTTAACACAATAAATTCATCTGGCTTAAGCCATGTTTCATTCAGGCCAATCACATCAAGATTATGATCAGTGATTAGTTCATTGACTTTAACTGCCTTGGAAGTGAGGGATCTAACATTAAGTAGCCCTATTTTGAGATGTGAGATATCACAATCTCTTTCAATAATGACAGGAATGAAGGTGGTCTTTATTCCAGTGAGATTGCTAAGGCAAACACCGCCATGTTTAGTTTTGGCCAACCTAGGTCGAGGCACAGACACGGTCTCAATGGGGATAGCTGAGCTGACTACACTGACTGTGCTAGTGGCAGACTCCACCAAGCTGGCAGGCTGGCTAACAGCCTGCTGCCTGGCCTGCACCCTATTTCATTGTGGAGCTAGAGGAGTTAGAGCCCTGTCTATGTTCATAGATAAGAAGAGAGCACCCCTCCAGCTGGGATGGAGTCCGTCCCTCCTCAGCAGGCCAGGCTTGGTCCTGTTTGTGGGTGAGTCCCAGAAAGAGGGCCAATTATCTACAAATTCTATCTTTTGGGAGGGGCAGAAAACAGTTTTCAACCAGCGATTGAGTTGTGAGACTCTGCTGTAGAGCTCATCACTCCCCCTAACTGGGAGGGGGCCAGAGACAATTACTCGATGCCGACACATCTTTCTAGCTGATTTACACGCTGAAGCTATGTTGCGCTTGGTGACCTCTGACCGTTTCATCCTGACATCGTATGTGTTTGTACTTGTGCATGTGCGTGTGTATGTGGACTCCACCATGTCATGGCATGCAGCGCTGCGTCGGTGAAGCAGGACGGAAGGCGGAGCAATGCTGCTGGCTTTGTGATCTGATGCTTTCAGATGGCTTCTGTGCTGTGGAAGCGAAGCAGATCGACTTTGACACCTGGACGCAGGGCAGGAAGGCCCCCTTCTGTTGAGGGCTTTGTTTAACAGCACATTACCCTGGATCCACTTCTCTCTGCAGTGGATCCAACCAGAAATTCACTGTTTATGTTTGCCTCATATAAACGATCCCCATTATTATTTTATGATTTTTGACTAGTAAAGAAGACAGAGAGCATACATCTGATATGTCAGGCCTATAACAAAACTGTTGATGTTCCCTTGAGCAAGGCACTTAACCCTAATTACTCCAGGTTCGCAGTCAATAATGGCTGATCCCTGGCTCTGACCCTTACTCTCTGAGGGTGGGATTTTTCTACTGTGTATACCATTCAAGCAGTATACACAGTAGCAGTTTAGTTTTTCCTAAGTTGCTTAATGACGCTATATCCAAATTAAATGTAACCTATTTGAACCAAAATTAATATTCTATAAGGAAGATGGAGTTGACAGTTTATGGTTGTGATTCCAAAATTGTTTGTTTAAGTCTATCAAAAGTATAGAACTTTACAGACCATGAGGTCTTGTTGCAGTACTTGTCATGAGGACATGCGTAAGTGGTCCTTATGTTATAGCTGATATATGCTCATTCCTTATTAATTCAGGATTTTAGACAAATCTGACAGAGTTGACCAAATCTCCGGACACATCTTTTAGGAATCAAATATTTTTTAAATCACAGAGGGCTATTGCAAAAAACTCTATACAATAATTTCTCAGTTAAAATCCATTCTTGGCATTTTTTTTTAAAACACTTTTTTGGAGAGTTTAAAATTGGCATAAAGCCGACATGGAAATTAACAATATTGAAAGTATTCAGAAAATTCCTAAAACAAATATTTTTCCTTATAAAATTGCCCATAATGTACATTTTAAGCTAAAAATAATATGTTTCCCCGTCAAACAAGTATAGTCCTAACCAGTGGCAATTTTAGCATTTAAATCTTGTGAGGCAAACTTCACTTTTTTTTTTTATGCATGCCATCAAAGCCACTATACAACACAACGCTGAACAATATACTAATTGCACTATGACAGAGACAAACGGTGCCCACAAAGTGTTAGGGCCTACCAGGGGTGGAAGTAACGAATTACAACAACTCACGTTCCTCTAATTGAGTAGCCTTTCTGTGTACTTGTACTTTTTTGAATATTTTTCAAAGGCTGTACTTTTACTTAAGTACATTTTGAATGAAGTAAAGTACTTAAATAACTTAGGGATAGAGTCTAGTTTCCTGAATTTCCACCTGATTTAAGTACATTTTCAAAACCATCTGTTACAACGTACAATCTAGAAAAAGGATACACATCAACATGGCAAGCACATAAAGTTTACGCCTTTTGTAGCAGCTAGAACTGTCCACTTGTTTGTCAGTGACAAGTAACATGAACAATACAATTTAATTTCACACATCGCGCCAAAATGGCCCAATCACATCTGTGTATGCAAACCAAATGTTGATCGGTAGCAGGATTTTCTAACAGTAAAAAAAAAGGTAGCTACATGCCATGAAAAAAAAAAGTTTCCTAGTCAACATGAAAAATAAATGGAGCCTAATGAGATTGTATTGTCTCCTGAACCTGCTCAGACACACACAGAGACAGAGCCAGTGGCCGGGTCTTCTGAAGACCATGAGGAAGGAAATTCCTGGCCGCATCTCAAAGAACACTTCAGCTTCAAGCAGAGAAGAGGAGACAGTGTAATGATGGAATGTAAGCTCCACTTACTAAAGATGGTGGAGGTGGCTGCCTACAAAAACTCTGCGTCAAACATAAGGAAACATGTAATGGTATGAAAAGTAAAGTTATACATATATTTTATCACCATCAATGGCATTTGTTGTGTAGACTATGTAATGTAGCTAACAAAGTGTTGCTACTAGCCAGTTGCATTCAATCTGTAGCATAATGCTAACGTTAGCTAGCACATCCTGTTGCTAGTTAGAAGCTAACCCTGAACAATGTCTTTACACAGCTGAAGGAACTATAAACTGTAGTGCGGGCTACTACCACATTGACATTATGGTGGCTAGTAGCTAGCCATCCCCATAATGTATGTTGTTGGAGATAGCTAAAGGTGAAATTAATGAACTTGTGAAGATAAAATAAATAAATAACTTTGAGACCTGGGATTGTTAGGTATGTTCATTATCTTTTTTTGCTTGCTTATTACCTAGCTATATCTGGTTGGATCACTGAGTTTCGAATAATAGCCTAAAATCATGTTTGGTAAAACTATAGTTCTTATCACTGGGGAAAAGAAAGGATAATATTCCCCAACATCTGTATGGATTTGGACAGTGACATTATTCAAAACATGCTGTAATTTCTAAATGGTTCATTTGATATGAATAAAAACACCTTCTTATAGCTAACAGGCTGCACGTTAACCCTATTGTCATTGTATCTTTTAAAATCCAATGTGCTGGACTACAGAGCCAAAACAAAAATGTTGTCATTGCCCAAATACTTACAGATTGCACTTTATGTGCTGGTTGAAGTTAATTTGTATAAAACCTAACTGGTCAGGCTATATACATTTTGCCCAGATTGATGCAATAATTTTGTCCACAGAGGAAACATCCATTCATTAAAAGCTGGTTGTTCGACCACAGAGAATGGCCCTCACAGATCAAATTAATGACAAGCTTGCGCCTGTGAGACGCACCTGGCTCCTCCCATTGCCATCATTTCAGACACCTTTGCTTGCTTGCAAGTTGAAGAGGTGTTTGATAGTTCCTTGGTTCGTTTGTTTGTGGTTGCAGAGGTGAGCATATTGTAGTTTGTCATCTTTAATATAAATGAACTTAGGGAGAGGGTCTACTTTCCTGAATTTCTGCCTGACTACGTGCCCAAAGTAAACTGCCTGTTACTCAGGCCCAGAAGCCAGGATATGCATATAATTGGTAGCATTGGATAGACAACACTTTGAAGTTTATAAAACTGTTAAGATAATGTTTGAGACTATAACGGAATTGATATGGCAAGCAAAAATCCGAAGAATATCAACCTGAAATGATTAAAAAAATTTAGGTCCCAGGCTCTTATAATGGAAACCTATTGTTTCCATGTAAATCCGTCTCCCAGATTGCAAATCCTATGGCTTGCACAAGATGTCAACAGTCTTTCTTCAAGGTTTCAGGCTTGTTTTTTGAAAAACAAGCAAGAATTTGGAGTTTTGGTGAGAAGAGCACTGGAGCAATATCAATCTTTCGGCGCGAAGGAGAGGGTGCGCGCTTACTAATTTTCCTTTCCTACTGAACATACTACTTTCTGTATGAAATATTATAGTTTATTTACATTTTAGAGTACCTGGGGATTAAACAGAAAAGTTGTTTTACTTGTTTGGACAAAGTTTAGCGGTAGCTTTTTGGACTCCTTTTGTCTCCATGTTGAACGAGTGGATTACTGATATCGAAGGCGTCAACTAAACAGACTTTTTGGGATATAAAGAAGGATTTTATCTAACAAAACGACCATTCAAATTGTAGCTGGGACCCTTGGGATTGCAAACAGAGGAAGATCTTCAAAAGTAAGTGATTTATTTCATCGCTATTTGTGATTTTATGAAGCCCGTGCTGGTTGAAAAATATGTTGATGTGGGGGGCCGTCCTCAGACCATCGCATGGTATGCTTTCGCCGTAAAGCCTATTGTAAATCTGACAACACAGTTAGATTAACAATAATTGAAGCTTTTAAATGATATAAGATACTTGTATGTTCATGATTGTTTAATATTATGATTATTTATTTGAATTGCGTGCCCTCCAATTTCACCGGATGTTGTCGGCTGGTGTCCCGCTAGCGGACAACGGGGCTGTCAACCTTAGCTGCTGAAGTTGTATAGAATGAGTGCAAACTGCAGTTGATCTGTCCAAATCAAACACGTTGGAACTCAACTTCCCTGGCTTTGGAGTGGATCACACAAGAGAAGGGGGAGGATGCCATAAGAAATGTGTATAACGAATTAAAAGTGAAAATGTGAGTAGCAATTCTTTGAATCAATAAAATGTTTTCCTATTACTATAATATTTATTGTCCATGAAATGTTAGAATTCTAAGAGGTATTACATTTACCCGACCTTATCTTTCAGGCTGAGCCCTGCAGAAATGTCCTTCTTGAATGAGTACTGCAAAGTGATGAAGCCTTTGGTCTCAGCTTTGAACATTCTACAGTCTGAGACCAACATGCATATGGGGTGGCTGCTGCCAGTGATCTTCTTACTAAAAACAAAACTTTAAAGGCTGGAAGCATCTTGCCAAATGTGCCTACTACTTAACAGAGCCATTCAGAACGGTCTCCAAAAGCGCTTTGGAGAAATGATGGAGGAGCCACAGCTTATTGCTGCTGCATTCCTTCTGCCGAAGTTCAAGACGTCTTGGACTGACAAAGCTGATGTCATCACAGCCGGTATGATTTCTTTACTGCAAAAGGTTTTAACCTCATTGTCCATAGGATGATATCATTTGGTCTTTTCTTTAATTGTTTTTTGTTATGTTTTTCTTTTTTTCATTATTTAAGTTGCATTACAGGTGCTGGACAGTAACCTTTGCATATAACTATACAGGACGAGACTGAGCATCTAAGGCAGCATTCGTCTGATGAAGAGGATTTCTTCTCATCACTGACAACCAAACGGTCAGAAGGTACAGGGGAGCTGGATGGGTATCTTGCTAGTCCATCGGACAAAATGGATTTACTTCATTTGTTTCCGTACTTAAAGAAATTGTCCCTCAAACTCAACACAGGCCTGCCTGCTTCTGCCGCCGGTGAGCATCTTTTTATTTGTGCTGGACTACTCTTCACTGCAAAGCGAGCCAGGATAGACTCAATTAACTTAGAAAATCAGCTTCTACTGAAACTGAATGGCAAATTCAGAGAGAAGTGAAGTGAGTTAAGTGTTCGATAGGTAGTTCCACAAAACATATGCCATTTGAACATTTCTATATGTGAAGTTGAAGATTGTGTTGTCTTAAGGGTCAAAAATGACCCGCCACTATGTTTAACAGCAGAGAAAACCCCCTAAATGATATTTTTTCTACTTGAAATTTGATAACTTTTCCTAGAGCGACCACAACATTAGAAAAAGTAAAACATCACCTTTGTTCATATTTCAATGAACGCTGTACACCAGCAGGGTACAAAGATTGTCTTAGGGTCATTTTAGACCCGGCAGAAATAAAATAATTAACACACGACAAAAACCACAAAGACACACACACACACACACACACACACACACACACACACACACACACACACACACACACACACACACACACACACACACACACACACACACACACACACACACACACACACACACACACACACACACACACACACACACACACAATGAGAGATTGAGAATATGTGTGCTACTGATTGAACTCAGACAAAACTAAAACGTTATTGTGCATGTGCAGCATCTCCCCTCTACGACCCCACACATAATTCAAGTTCACAGACAAAATAAACAAAATTTCAGACAAAATAAACAAAATTTCAGACAAAATAAAAATATATTGAAAGCATTGTTTACTAATGGGGAATGCAGTCAGAGGCTATACAGGTGCTGCAGATAACAGTCCCCCCAATTCTCTCTTTGCTGAAGCCATGAGGTCGTAGATCGGATTTTTTCAGATGTCCAGAAGGAAAAAGAGAACAATGATTTAGAAGAGGAGGAGGTATCTGAAGAAGAGGATGGGGAAGAATACAACCCAGAGCATGATGCATCATCTTCAGATGAAGAAGAAATCCCCCAAGCTGAAAGAGAGACATTTTTGTCAAAGAACAGAAAAATAACATGGTCCTTGTCACCATATGACAACAAGGGCAGGATGGTAGCACAAAATGTCATAAGGATGACCCCAGGGCCCACAAGACATGCAGTCAGTTGCCCATGCCCAGGACATCGCCTCAACATTCTACATGTTCATCACACCAGCCACCTCCATCATCCTGGAGATGACAAATCTGGAGGGTTTCCGTAAATATGGAGACAACTGGTAAAGAATGGATGAGATTGACCTGCGTGCCTACATAGGGATGCTAATCTTAGTGGGTGTGTATATAGTTGAAGTCGGAAGTTTACATACACTTAGGTTTCAGTCATTAAAACTCGTTTTTCATCCACTCCACAAATTTCTTGTTAACAAACTATAGTTTTGGCAAGTAGCTTAGGAGATCTACTTTGTGCATGACACAAGTAATTTTTCCAACAATTGTTTACAGGCAGATTATTTCACTTATAATTCACTATATCACAATTCCAGTAGGTCAGAAGTTTACATACACTAAGTTGACTGTGCCTTTAAACAGCTTGGAAAATTCCAGAAAATGATGTCATGGCTTTAGAAGCTTTTGATAGGCTAATTGACAAAAATGTTGTCAATTGGAGGTGTATCTCTGGATGTGTTTCAAGGCCTACCTTCAAACTCAGTGCCTCTTTGCTTGACATCATGGGAAAATCAAAAGAAATCAGCCAAAAATATTGTAGACTTCCACAAGTCTGGTTCATCCTTGGGAGCAATTTCCAAATGCCTGAAGGTACAATGTTAATCTGTACAAAAAATAGTACGCAAGTATAAACACCATGGGAACACGCAGCTGTCATACCGCTTAGGTAGGAGACGCGTTCTGTCTCCTAGAGATGAACGTACTTTGGTGTGAAAAGTGCAAATCAATCCCAGAACAACAGCAAAGGACCTTGTGAAGATTCTGGAGGAAACAGGTAGAAAAGTATTTATATCCACAGTAAAACGAGCCCTATATCGACATAACCTGAAAGGCCGCTCAGCAAGGAAGAAGCCACTGCACCAATACCGCCATCAAAAAGCCAGACTACGGTTTGCAACTGCACATGGGAACAAAGATCGTACTTTTTGGAGAAAAAGTCCTCTGATCTGATTAATCAAAAATAGAACTGTTTGGCCATAATGACCATTGTTATGTTCGGAGGATAAAGGGGGAGGCTTGCAAGCCGAAGAACACCATCCCAACCGTGAAGTGCGGGGGTGGCAGCATCATGTTGTGGGGGTGCTTTGCTGCAGGAGGGACTTGTGCACTTCACAAAATAGATGGCAACACGAGGAAGGAAAATTATGTGGATATATTGAAGCAACATCTCAAGACATCAGTCAGGAAGTAAAAGCTTGTTCGAAAAATGTTTCTTCCAAATGGACAATGACCCCAAGCATACTTCCAAAGTTGTGACAAAATGGCTTAAGGACAACAAAGTCAAGGTATTTGAGTGGCCATCACAAAGCCCTGACCTCAATCCCATAGAAAATGTGTGGGCAGAACAAGAGCAAGGAGGCCAAAGAGGCCTACAAACCTGACTCAGTTACACCAGCTCTGTCAGGAGGAATGGGTCAAATTCACCCAACTTATTGTGGGAAGCATGTGGAAGGCTGCACAAAACGTTTGATCCAAGTTAAACAATGTATAGGCAATGCTACCAAATACTAATTGAGTGTATGTAACCTTCTGACCCACTGGGAATGTGATGAAAGAAATAAAAGCTGAAATAAATATTTCTCTCTACTATTATTCTGACGTTTCACATTCTTAAAATAAAGTGGTGATCCTAACTGACCTAAGACAGGGAATTTTTACCAGGATTAAATGTCAGGAATTGTGAAAAACTGAGTTTAAATGTATTTGGCTAAGGTATATGTAAACTTCCGACTTCAACTGTAGGTCCCGAGTCGAGGCTACATGTAGTCTCTGGGATGTAGAGAGTGGAAGGGCAATTTTCCGTGCCACGATGCCATTGAAAGACTTCAAACTTTCTCAAGAATGCTACGATTTTATAGCCGTGAGTCAAGACCTGCAAGAAGTGTGAGAGACAAACTGGCGGCCGTAAGAGAGGTCTGGGAGAAGTGGGTGGAGCGTCTTATACAACCCTGGGCCTGAAGTAACAGTGGAGGTACTTTCCATTCATAGGTACATTTTTAGTTTCAATTCTGTAATGTAAGTGATTTTCATTGTTAATTTTATTATGTATTGCTGTAATATCATTGATTTATGTAATTGTTTTCTGTGACACTGATACTAATTACTGATAGTAATCTCTTTTGTAAAAAGGTTGTCCTTTCCTAAAGTATATGCCCAGCAAGCCAGCAAAGTATGGCATCAAGATATGGGTGGTCTGTGACACACAATCCAGCTACGCTTGGAAGATGCAAGTCTACACAGGGAAGCCGACCAGTGGAGGCCTGGAGAAGAACCAGGGAATGCGGGTCATGCTTGATGTGACAGATGGACTAAGGGGGCCACAATGTCACGTGTGACAATTTCTTCACCTCTTATGAACTCAGCCAGCAGCTCCTGAATTTTTTTAAAATAAAAAATATATTTAACCTTTATTTAACTAGGCAAGCCAGTTAAGAACAAATTCTTATTTACAATGACGGCCTAACCCGGCCAAACCCGGACGACGCAGGGCCAATTGTGTGCCGCCCTATGGGACTCCCAATCATGGCTGGATGTGATACAGCCTGGATCCTGAAGAGGAAGATCACCATGGTTGGCACAGTTAGAAAGAACAAGCCATACGAACCGTTAGTGGAATTCCCGCGAGAGAGTAACAGTTAATGTGATTGGATGTTAATTATTTGACTAGGCTACCTGTATTTGACATTGTGCTGTTATTTCGCTGAACACTAGATGGTTTCAATTGATTTTTGGCAGTGAAACGGGCTACTCAGGTGAGAAATAAACCTCAGCCAAATGTTAGCCCCGTTGGAAAATATAAATGGACTGTTTGAAAATGTGAAGAAGAAAAAAAAGATCTCTATATTTTTAAATGTGAATCACATTTTTATTTGGCGTACCCCCGACGGCATTGCACGTAACCCAGTTTATGAAATACAGTGTAGTAGAACTGCATAATTGTTGTTCTCCACTTTCTGGAGGACCGAGTTTTTTCAGTGGAATTAGAGTACGGTAGCTAAGGAGATGGAGAAAACACCTGTCTCTGGATTACATCTTCAAACTAAGGGCAAACATGGCATCTATGACAGAGAGGGAAAAGCGTCCAGCCATGTATACGGGTAAGATAGTCTAGTTAACTACATTTTCAAATATTACACGTTTCTAATTTTGTCATTTTAATTTCAAATTAAAATGTGGATGTGTCGTTGCTAGCATCAGAATAACTGACAAATTTACAAATGCTCAACACCCGTTGAATATGGACGATGTCACTAAACGTTGGCAAAAAAGCATGATTAAATTGTTGCCAGCAGCACAGTTGCAGTCACCAACACTCTGAATAATATAAAATCAGCCTAACCAGCTCTGCTAAGGCGAGTAAAATGGTCAGTGAGCTGTTCTCTCATTTGTGTCTGGAAGTAGCTAGCAAGCTAGCCAACGTTGGCCAGTTAGCTTGGGTGTTTGACTGCTGTTGTTAGGTCAGCTAGCTAACGTTATGTGTATGATCTGTGTAGTAATAATATTCATATCTCAGAGGCATTTGCTTTGCTAGGTATAGCCTAATGTTAGCTAGCATAATTGGACCTTTGGTTAGCTACCTGCAGATTCATGCAGGGTAGTAACGTCATGAGTTGGGATTATGGTTAATTGTTTAGCTAGCTAGCTACATGTCTTAACAAAAGACTCCATTATGCAAGTATTCATTTCAATAGAATGTTAATGATGTCACTGCGATACGACAGCTGTTGATAGATGTAGCTGGTAAATTCGCTCTGGCTATCTACTCCGATTTCAGAGCACTCTCATCTGAGTGTGCCAGAGTGCAGAATAACTGACAAATGTATGAACACTCAACGTTGAATATGGCCGGTGTCAGTAAACGTTGGCAAAAAAACGTACATTGTTGCCAGCAGCACAGTTGCAGTCATCAACTCCCTGGATAACATAAAAACAGCCTAACCAGCTATGCTAGGGCAGGTAAAATGGTCAGTGAGCTGTTCTCTCATTTGTGTCTGGAAGTAGCTAGCCAACTGTGTTGTTATGTGTTAACATTTAGACTACGTTACCCAGCAGGCTATGCGGGCGCGGGAGATGGTTATAGAATGCCTTGCAAGGCTAAACATGGAGTTTTCTAGCTGAAGTATATGTTCATTAAAAGTAGTTAAACCTACGCCCCGGTTTGTCATTATATAAGGAACAAACATTACATGGTGTCAGATTGGTAGTCGCTATGACGAGACAGAGAAAAGAAAGGAGTAACACTGCAAATTTCCGCGATGAAAATGTAACATTCTACCACAAGTCAAGTGACGTGAGTAGGATGCTAGCTTGCAAGAGCGAGGACAACGAGCCGCAGCAGCGCGAGTGACAGCAGCGAGAGCGAGGCTGCATTGGAATCTGTTGATGAGCAAGTTGATATGCAACATACTGAAGTAAGAGAAATTGACACTGTTCCTGTTCTCCGTCATGGATAGGCTTAGTCCTCCTACTCCTATGCAGTTAACAGGCAATCTAGCTAACAATTGGAAACGTTTCAAGCAGAGATTCAATATCTACCTAGCAGCCAGTGGTGCAGGAGGGAGATGATGACAAATTGAAAGCTTCCATGTTTCTGCATGTTATTGGAGAGGATGCATTGGACATTTACAATAGCTTTCAGCAAGACGAGGCTAACTTGACATTGACTGTGCTAATGGCTACATTTGAGGAGTACTTTGTACCAAGCCAGAACGTCACGTTTGAGAGAAGTTTTTCTCTCATGATCAGAAACAGAGAGTCAATTTTGACCAGTATTTGGCTGAGCTGAACACACTGAGCAAAACATGTGAATTTGAAAATCTGAAAGACTCACTAGTGAAAGACAGGATAGTCTGTGGCATACTTGATAATGGACTCAAGGAGAGATTGCTGCGTGAGCGAGATTTTACTTTTGATAAAGCAGTGAATATGTGTCGAGCAGCTGAAACCACCAGAGCACAAGCTAAAGAGCTGTGCAGGGATGAGACGTCAGTGTATGCAATAAAAAGAGAGGAGCACAACACACAACGCCTTACAAATCAAAAACAAGCAAAAGAGAGAAATCAAAACACTACATGTGGAAAATGTGGATTTATCCACAAGCCCAAAAAATGCCCTGCATATGGCAAATCATGTAACAACTGTCGGAAAAATAGGAATCATAGGAATAGGAATAGGAATCAATGCATGTGAAAAGCTCAATTTGTTGAAAAGAGTGTATGTAGTGACATCACAGACTGAAAATGACCAAGAATCAATACTGGCTGAGTATGAGATGTGTTTGAGGGTCTTGGATGTTTACCAGGAGAACACAAAATATGTACTGATGACAGAATTACTCCAGTTGTGCATGCATGCAGAAAAGTTCCATTTGCACTGAGGAAAAAGCTCAAAGAGGAACTCGGACGCATGGAAAAGATGGACGTCATCACAAAAATGGATGAACCTACAGACTGGGTAAGCTCACTGGTTATTGTGGTGAAAAAGAACGGCGCTCTCAGGATATGTCTAGACCCGAGAGATCTCAACAAAGCAATCAAGAGAGAGCATTTCAAGTTGCCAACCAGAGAAGAGATAATGTCTCAGTTTGCTGGAGCAAAGTGGTTCAGTAAGCTTGATGCCTCATCAGGATTCTGGCAAATGAAGCTAGATGATGCAAGCTCAAGGCTATGCACATTCAAAACACCTGAGGGCAGGTACAGATTTCTTTGTCTACCATATGGGATTCTCTCAGCGCCAGAGGTCTACCACAAGACAATCCACATGATCTTCGAGCACATTCCAGGAGTGGAGACTATGATGGATGACATCATCGTCTGGGGGTCCACAAAAGAAGAACACGATGCGAGAGTGAGACAAGTACTGGACCTGACACGGAAAGTAAACCTAAAACTAAACAAGGACAAATGCGAGTTTGGTGTGAAAACACTTACCTTCGTGGGAGATGTACTTTCAGAGGACGGAGTCAAATCAGACCCGAGGAAAACATCAGCCATCAACAACATGGAGCGCCCGAAGAACAAGGATGATGTGAGACGCTTCATGGGCATGATCACCTACCTTGCAAAGTTCATACCTCAACTGTCAGCACAGTCCACTCCACTCAGATGTCTTCTGGAACAGAAAAATGAATGGGAATGGTCCCATGAACAGGAAAACTGCTTCAAAAACCTAAAGAAGACAATCACAGAAGAGCCAGTGCTCAGGTTCTATGATCCAGAGAAAAGCCCAAGGATTTCTGCAGACGCGTCACAGTTTGGCCTGGGAGCAGTTCTTCTGCAACAGCATGACGACACATGGCAACCCGTCGCTTATGCGTCCAGAGCCTTGACAGGCGCAGAGACAAGGTTTGCACAAATAGAGAAAGAACTACTGGCAAGCACATACGCTGGCGAAACGTTTAACCAATACGTCTACGGACGATACTTCAAAGTAGAAACCGACCACAAACCATGTGTCAATCATGTCTAAGCCACTGAATGATTGTCCAATGAGAATCCAGAGAATGTTGATCAGACTGCAAAAGTATGATGTGAAGATGATCTATTCCCCGGGAAGGTTCATGTTCGCCGCCGACACTCTTTCTCGAGCAGTCGACAAGAAGGAGAGCTTCGACACACAGAAAAACACTGAGATTCAGGCCTACGTCGACATGATCGTAGCATCACTTCCGGTGTCTTCTGAGAGAATGGAACAGATCAAAAGAGAGACCACAGCTGACCAAACAATGACAGAGTTGAAAGAAACAACACTGATAGGATGGCCTGCACAGAAAAACAACTGTCCAAGGAGAATACAGGACTACTGGATGTGCAGAGCAGAGCTCACCGTTGTGGATGACATAGTGTTCAAAGGCAACAAGATTGTCATTCCCATGACACTACGCAAAGAAATGCTACAGAAAATACACGAGGGCCACTTGGGTGAGGAAAAATGCAAACGACGAGCACAAGAAGTAATGTACTGGCCAAGAATGAACCAGGAAATCAGCCAGACCACTGCTTCATGTGAACTGTGTTTGACCTACAGGCCAAAGCGGCAAGCAGAGCCGCTAATGCCTCATCCAGTACCCAACAGACCCTACTACAAAGTTGGAGTTTACCTTTTTGACTGCAATGGCAAAAGTCACATTGTTGTTACCGCCTACTACTCAAACTACCCTGAAGTAGCAACACTGCCAACTACCTCCAGCAAAGCTGTAATCACCTACCTGAAATCAGTCTTTGCAAGACATGGGGTTGCGTCTCAACTGTACTCGGACAATGGCCCGCAGTTTTCAAGTTCCGAATTCCGATCGTTCGCTGACGACTGGGGATTCCGACACAACACCTCCAGCCCCAACTACCCAAGGTCCAACGGCTTAGCAGAGAGTTCAGTCAAAATTGTCAAAGGTCTGATGAAAAAGGCACACGATGGAAAGGAGGATTTCCTAAAAAATCTGATGATCTACCGCAGCGCACCACTGCAGAACGGACTTTCACCTGCAAAAATGTTGATGGGACGTCGCATCAGAACCAACCTACCCATCCATGAGTGTGCTCACAAAGTCAAACTCGCAAAGGAAAAACAGAAAGACAAACAAAAACAGCGACATGATAAAAGTGCAAGACACTTACCTGAACTGAAACCTGGAGATCATGTACAACTCCGAGACATCACTACAGGAACCTGGATGCAGCAAGGGTGTGTGCAGAGAGAAGTTGCACCGCGATCCTATGAGATCCAAACGGAGCATGGGTCACAACTGAGACGAAACAGAGTGTATCTAAGGCTTCAGTCATTCACTCAAGGGACTGAGGATCATCAGGAGGATACTGCTGAACCGTCAAATGCCTTTAGAAATGGACAATTCAGTCAGAACACCCTGACTGACAATGAACGCTGTCCAACTGTTTCAGGAAGCACTTCAGCAGAACGACTAAAAAGGACTGTCAGAGCCCCTGAAAGGCTTATTGAGAATTGCTATAAAAAAAAGGAAAAAAAAGGGGCACCTGGACTGAATGTTTTGTTAATGTGAAAAGAAATAGAGCCACAATAGAGTATTGTTGGACAGACTATATTTAGTTGAAAAATATATATAATTTTTTTAAGGAAAAAAAATTGGGGGGAAAGAAATGTGTGTTATTGAAAATTGCATGTTATGCAGGTTGAGTAAACAAATGTGATGTGACGTGTGTAGTTACATAGAAAATACGTTTTCTTTTAAAGGAAAGAAGATGTGTTGTTATGTGTTAACATTTAGATTACGTTACCCAGCAGGCTATGCGGGCACGAGAGATGGTTAAAGAATGCCTTGCATGGCTAAACATGGAGTTTTCTAGCTGAAGTATATGTTCATTAAAAGTAGTTAAACCTACGCCCCGGTTTGTCATTATATAAGGAACAAACATAACACCAACGTTAGCCAGTTAGCTTGGGTGCTTGACTGCTGTTGTCAAGACAGAACGCTCCAATCAACCCTTAAAGAGATGGGTGGGGCTAAATTTAAGAGGGTGTGAACGATACTGAATGGGTGTAGACAAAGAAGAACTCTCCAGTCGGTACCAAATATTCAAAAGCCATTTTCTAAAAAGTGAAGTTACAAGTTTATCTACTTTGAAAGCAGAATTACTTTCCCATTGTTCCTCAACTCTAGTGTATGATCTACCATTTTCTAGCTCTGAGTCTCTACTTTTATCCAGTGTAAAAAACACAATTTCAAATGTTTCTACATAAGACCGAATCGAGCCGGTCGGTCACATATTAGGTGAAATAAAATAATTCACCTGTTTTAATATCGCTCCCCCAGTTTTATATCTTATGATCTGAAAGTAAAAACTGACCCTAGATCAGCCCTTATAAACATTTTCAACAGTTCAAACAATATCAAGTTCTAAGCACATGCAGGACACAGCTGTGTCCTTGTAAACATGTCAAGTTATGAGACACTGTGCCCTGGACTAAAATATATTTTCCGAATTGTTTTTAATCCAGGACTAGGCTTTATTAGGGGCCAGGAACGGGCTCTATAAATTATGCATGACGTATATCTGTGTGTTATGTAAACATTGCCCATGTAGTTGTCTCACCTGACTGTTCAGTGGTCCCCTCGGGTCGTGTCTGTCATTAAAACACAGTGACAGTTGTCACTTTGGCTCAGTGTGTACCTTGTGTGTCTTATGGTTAAGACGAGGTGCTTATTACCATACCTTCACCCTGCTCATTCCTATCAATCACATGGTGCTGTCGCACACACTCTGGACACGTCGCTGCCACAGCACGAGTCAGGACTATGTATCCTCGTCATGTTAGGTGTTTGAACATCCCCCCGCCACCTCCCACTCTTCTCACGCACAACACATACATGGATACGTAACCGGCTTCAAGGTATAGAATAGCTATAGTGTAACAGTATAGCTTCCTCCCTCACCAGCTCTCACTGAGACTAGATAGTGGGTCGTCTGTCATGCAAACACACGTGACTCTTAACCAGCTGCGCCACAGAAAAGCTAGCAATTCGATGGCATTGGTCGGTGGGGGTATTTCAACCTGAGGTGTGAGTTTAACCAATCAGCAATGGGGGAAGGAAGAGGCTCAGCAGACATAGCGGAACATCACAAGGCTGGAATGTATCCCCACGTGGCATACCAACAAGTCTGCTGTATGACTGTGATCTTTAACATGCTCTCAATAAGTCAATGAGGCTCCATTGTAAATCAACCTCTCAGTTCTAAGCTCTGATTAGTCATTAAATCAAAAGACCTTCTGTATGTTTCATATTACTGTATCACTCTATAATCCTTAACATGAAGCTTAGACAACAGAGAGCATGAAGGCCTCAGACTGAAATATGTAGACCTGCATTGTTGTGTTCGTTGCATAAGAGCTGAAAAAACTTGCTGTGAATAAGAGCCTATAGCGTGACGTTTCTACGTAGCAAGGTCTCCCCCACAAGGACGCACATGCGGAGGTGTTACCCATATCCACATAACATAATTCAATTAAATAATCGCAAATGTTTTAGGTGGAAAAGTACACCTTTTTTGACTCAAAACCAAATACTACTTTCGATAAAAAATAGCTAATTCGGCCGTACACTTTCAATAAAAAACTAATTGTCCACACTTTCTGAATCACGAATTCACTGGCGGAGCAGAGCGAGGCCTGCATCCAACAACGTCACGAGTCAGGTGACCCATTTTTGCAGCTGTTTCAGTACAGCACTACAGGGAGAGAGAGGAGGAGAGGGACACAGGTGAGAGAGGAGGAGAGAGACACAGGTGTGACATATCGAGAAGCTGATTAAACAGCATGATCATTACACAGGTGCATCTTGTACTGGGGACAATAAAAGGTGACTCTAAAATGTGCAGTTTTGTCACACAACCCAATGCCACAGATGTCTCAAGTTTTGAGTGAGCGTGCAATTGGCATGCTGACTGCAGGAATGTCCACCAGAGCTGTTACCAGAGAATTGAATGCTAATTTCTCTACCATAAGCTGCCTTCATAAGTTACAATGTTCTGACACATCTGCATGATAAACAATAACATGGAGGTATCTATTTCTATCTAACATGGTGATGTTGCACACTCCTGAATATCCTGGGATATGGTGATTATCCTGGTGGCGGGGAGGTTCAAAACAAGTTTTTACATTACATCTGTAGGGTGTCAGGGTGGGATGTCCTTCAACCTGGAACACAGAGACAAGGGGGGAGAAATTAACCTCAAATGTCAGTCCTGTTTTTTTATTTTTTATATATTTTTTATTTCACCTTTATTTAACCAGGTAGGCTAGTTGAGAACAAGTTCTCATTCACAACTGCGACCTGGCCAAGATAAAGCAAAGCAGTGCGACACAAACAACAACACAGTTACACATGGAATAAACAAGCGTACAGTCAATAACACAATAGAAAAAAAAGAAAGTCTATGTACAGTGTGTGCAAATGGTGTGAGGAGGTAAGGCAATAAATAGGCCATAGTAGCAGGTAATTACAATTTAGAAAATTAACACTGGAGTGATAGATGTGCAGATGATGATGTGCAAGTAGAAACACTGGTGTGCAAAAGAGCAGAAAAGTAAATAAAAACAATATGGGGATGAGGTAGGTAGATGGGATGGGCTGTTTACAGATGGGCTATGTACAGCTGCAGCGATCAGTTAGCTACTCGGATAGCTGATGTTTAAAGTTAGTGAGGGAAATATAAGTCTCCAGCTTCAGCGATTTTTGCAATTCGTTCCAGTCATTGCCAGCAGAGAACTAGAAGGAAAGGCAGACAAAGTAGGTGTTGGCTTTGGGGATGACCAGTGAGATATACCTGCTGGAGCCCGTTCTACGGGTGGGTGTTGTTATCATGACCAGTGAGCTGAGATATGGTGGAGCTTTACCTAGCAAAGACTTATAGATGACCTGGAGCCAGTGGGTCTGGCGACGAATATGTAGCGAGGGCCAGCCGATTAGAGCATACAGGTCGCAATGGTGGGTGGTATATGGGGCTTTGTGACAAAACGGATGGCACTGTGATAAACTGCATCCAGTTTGCTGAGTAGAGTTTTGGAGGCTATTTTGTAAATGACATCGCCGAAGTCGAGGATCGATAGAATAGTCCGTTTTACGAGGGCATGTTTTGCGGCGTGAGTGAAGGAGACTTTGTTGCGAAATAGAAAGCCGATTCTAGATTTAATTTTGGATTGGAGATGTTTAATATGATTCTGGAAGGAGAGTTTACAGTCTAGCCAGACACCTAGGTATTTGTAGTTGTCCACATATTCTACGTCAGAACCGTCCAGAGTAGTGATGCTAGAAAAGTAAAGCAGGCGGGTGCGGGCAGCGAACGGTTGAAAGCATGCATTTAGTTTTACTAGCGTTTAAGAGCAGTTGGAGCCCACAGAAGGAGTGTTGTATGGCATTGAAGCTTGTTTGGACGTTTGTTAACACAGTGTCCAAAGAAGGGCCCAGATGTATACAGAATGGTGTCGTCTGCGTAGAGGTGGATCAGGGAGTCACCCGCAGCAAGAGCAACATCATTGACATATATAGAGAAAAGAGTCGGCCCGAGAACTGAACCCTGTGGTACCCCTATAGAGACTGCCAGAGGTCCAGACAAAAGGCCCTCCGATTTGACACACTGAACTCTGTCTGAGAATAAGTTGGTGAACCAGGCGAGGCGGTCATTTGAGAAACCAAGGCTGTTGCCAATAAGAATACGGTGATTGACAGAGTCGAAAGCCTTGCCAGATCGATGAAGACGGCTGCATAGTACAATCTTTTATTGATGGCGGTTATGATATCGTTTAGGACCTTGAGCGTGGCTGAGGTGCCCCCGTGACCAGCTCGGAAACCTGATTGCAGAGTGGAGAAGGTACGGTGGGATTCGAAATGGTCAGTGATCTGTTTAACTTGGCTATCGGAGACATTAGAAAGGCAGGGCAGGATGGATATACAGTGGGGCAAAAAAGTATTTAGTCAGCCACCAATTGTGCAAGTTCTCCCACTTAAAAAGATGAGAGAGGCCTGTAATTTACATCATAGGTACACTTCAACTATGACAGACAAAATGAGAAGAAAAAAAATCCAGAAAATCACATTGTAGGATTTTTTAATGAATTTATTTGCAAATTATGGTGGAAAATAAGTATTTGGTCAATAACAAAAGTTTATCTCAATACTTTGTTATATACCCTTTGTTGGCAATGACAGAGGTCAAACGTTTTCTGTAAGTCTTCACAAGGTTTTCACACACTGTTGCTGGTATTTTGGCCCATTCCTCCATGCAGATCTCCTCTAGAGCAGTGATGTTTTGGGGCTGTTGCTGGGCAACACGGACTTTCAACTCCCTCCAAAGATTTTCTATGGGGTTGAGATCTGGAGACTGGCTAGGCCACTCCAGGACCTTGAAATGCTTCTTACGAAGCCACTCCTTCGTTGCCCGGGCGGTGTGTTTGGGATCATTGTCATGCTGAAAGACCCAGCCATGTTTCATCTTCACTGCCCTTGCTGATGGAAGGAGGTTTTCACTCAAAATCTCATGATACATGGCCCCATTCATTCTTTCCTTTACACGGATCAGTCGTCCTGGTCCCTTTGCAGAAAAACAGCCCCAAAGCATGATGTTTCCACCCCCATGCTTCAGAGTAGGTATGATGTTCTTTGGATGCAACTCAGCATTCTTTGTCCTCCAAACACAATGAGTTGAGTTTTTACCAAAAAGTTCTATTTTGGTTTCATCTGACCATATGACATTCTCCCAATCTTCTTCTGGATCATCCAAATGCTCTCTAGCAAACTTCAGACGGGCCTGGACATGTACTGGCTTAAGCAGGGGGACCCGTCTGGCACTGCAGGATTTGAGTCCCTGGCGGCGTAGTGTGTTACTGATGGTAGGCTTTGTTACTTTGGTCCCAGCTCTCTGCAGGTCATTCACTAGGTCCCCCCGTGTGGTTCTGGGATTTTTGCTCACCGTTCTTGTGATCATTTTGACCCCACGGGGTGAGATCTTGCGTGGAGCCCCAGATCGAGGGAGATTATCAGTGGTCTGGTATGTCTTCCATTTCCTAATAATTGCTCCCACAGTTGATTTCTTCAAACCAAGCTGCTTACCTATTGCAGATTCAGTCTTCCCAGCCTGGTGCAGGTCTACAATTTTGTTTCTGGTGTCCTTTGACAGCTCTTTGGTCTTGGCCATAGTGGAGTTTGGAGTGTGACTGTTTGAGGTTGTGGACAGGTCTTTTATACTGATAACAAGTTCAAACAGGTGCCATTAATACAGGTAACGAGTGGAGGACAGAGGAGCCTCTTAAAGAAGAAGTTACAGGTCTGTGAGAGCCAGAAATCTTGCTTGTTTGTAGGTGACCAAATACTTATTTTCCACCATAATTTGCAAATAAATTAATTAAAAATCCTACAATGTGAGTTTTTTGATTTTTTTTTCTCATTTTGTCTGTCATAGTTGAAGTGTACCTATGATGAAAATTACAGGCCTCTCTCATCTTTTTAACCTGTTTGGCGTGCAAGCCCGACGTCGGTACACTTATGACAACAGCCAGCTCAAAGTGCAGGGCGCGAAATTCAAAAGATATTTTTTTTAAATATTTAACTTTCACACATTAACAAGTCCAAGACACCAGATGAAAGGTACACATCTTGTGAATCAAGCCAACATGTCCGATTTTTAAAATGTTTTACAGGGAAGACACAATATGTAAATCTATTAGCTAACCACGTTAGCAAAAGACACCACTATTTTTACTCCATCCGTTTTTTACTACATCAGTAGCTATCACAAATTCGACCAAATAAAGATATAAATAGCCACTAACCAAGAAACAACCTCATCAGATGACAGTCTGATAACATATTTATTGTATAGCATATGTTTTGTTATTAAAATGTGCATATTTCAGGTATAAATCATAGTTTACATTGCAGCTACAGTCAGAAATTGCATCGAAAGCAGACAGAAAAATTACAGACACCAACGCCAAATAACTAAATACTCATCATAAAACATTTCTGAAAAATACATAGTGTACAGCAATTGAAAGACAGGCATCTTGTGATTCCAGACAATATTTCCGATTTATCAAGTGTTTTACAGCGAAAACACAATATAGCGTTATATTAGCTTAGCACAATAGCAAACATAACAACAGCATTGATTCAAGGCAAAAATAGCTATAACGTATAAACCACCAAAATATATTAATTGTTTCACTAACCTTCTCAGAATTCTTCAGATGACAGTCCTGTAACATCATATTACACAATGCATATAGAGTTTGTTCAAAAATGTGCATATTTAGCGGCACAAATTGTGCTTATACAATGAGAATAGTGTCCATAACGTCAAGCAATCTGTCCGGCGCCATCTTGGAAAGCCACCTACTCTTATCGAAAACTATTCATAAACTTGACTAAAAAAATACAGGTTGGACAGCAATTGAAAGACAAATTAGTTCTTAATGCAATCGCCGAATTACATTTTTAAAATTAACCTTACTGCGCAATACAGGCTGCGATAACACAATGCTACACTGCAAGCAATGGCGTTTCATGCATTTGACATTTTTCAACAGAACAATGAATTATCAGCATAAAGACTGCTTACTATTAGCTGAGCTTCCATCAGAATCTTGGGCAAGGTGTCCTTTCTTCAAAACAATCGTCTTTGGGTTGAAAGATGTCCTCTTGTCCGGTCGAATTAGCCGCTAAACGTTAGCCGCCAACTGGAGTGGTGTCCAACTCGTGAAAGCGCATGGCAAAGAAACCCCAGGAAATCGCAATAAACTGCTATAAACTGCTATAAGTCGGTTTAAATTAACTTCCTTATGATGTCTTTAACACCTATAACGAATAAAAACATGACCGGAGATATAGAAATACTAAAACGAAAGCGTTTGCAGGACGCCATTCTGATGTCTTCATGCGTCAAGCGCACTGTTGAAAAGAACGGTACTTCCTGTTCCACGGTCTAATATAAGGTCCCAGATTGCGCAATCGACTCCATTCAAAGTCTCACCGCTTACTGACATCTAGAGGAAGGCGTATGCAGTGCATGTACCCTCATAGCTTGCATGGGGACTTATAAACTGATCTCAGAACAGGGACCTGGATTTCTGAAATCTCACTCCCTGACAGGAAAAGTGCTGCAGAATGAGTTCTGTTTCACTCAGAGAAATAATTCAAACGGTTTTAGAAACTAGAGAGTGTTTTCTATCCAATAGTAATAATAATATGCATATTGTACGAGCAAGAATTGAGTACGAGGCCTTTTTGAAATGGGCACCTTTTATCTAGCTACTCAATACTGCCCCTTGAGCCCAAAGAGGTTAAGTGGGAGAACTTGCACAATTGGTGGCTGACTAAATACTTTTTTGCCCCACTGTAGGTCTATAACAGTTTGGGTCTAGAGTGTCAACCCTTTGAAGAGGGGGATGACCTCGGCAGCTTTCCAATCTTTAGGGATCTCGGACGATACGAAAGAGAGGTTGAACAGACTGGTAATAGGGGTTGCAACAATGGTGGCGGAGAATTTCAGAAAGAGAGGTCCAGAACGTCTAGCCCAGCTGATTTGTACGGGTGGTGGTTCCTGACTTCCATGAACAGCTGCATATCGCACGGACTATTCGATGCTATTGCAGTCCGCCACAGGATGTTTTTGTGCCAGTCGAGGGCAGTCAGGTCTGGAGTGAACCAAGGGCTATATCTGTTCTTAGTTCTGCATTTTCTGAAAGGGAAATGCTTATTTAAGATGGTGAGGAAATTACTTTTAAAGAACGACCAGGCATCCTCGACTGACGGGATGAGTTCAATATCCTTCCAGGATACCCGGGCCAGGTCGATTAGAAAGGCCTGCTCGCAGAAGTGTTTTAGGGAGCGTTTGACAGTGATGAGGGGTGGTCGTTTGACCGCAGACCCATAGCGGATGCAGGCAATGAGGCAGTGATCGCTGAGATCCTGATTGAAAACAGCAGAGGTGTATTTGGAGGGCAAGTTGGTCAGGATAATATCTATGAGGGTGCCCATGTTTACGGATTTAGGGTTGTACCTGGTGGGTTCCTTGATAATTTGTGTGAGATTGAAGGCATCTAGCTTAGATTGTAGGACTGCCGGGGGGTGAAGCATATCCCAGTTTACGTCACCTAACAGAACAAACTTTGAAAATAGATGAGGGGCAATCAATTCACATATGGTGTCCAGGGAACAGCTGGGAGCTGAGGGGGGTCTGTAACAGCCGGCAACAGTGAGATACTTATTTCTGGAGAGATTCATTTTTAAAATTAGAAGCTTGAACTGTTTGGGCATAGACCTGGATAGTATGACAGAACTTTGCAAGCTATCTCTGCAGTAGATTACAACTCCTCCCCCTTTGGCAGTCCTATCTTGACGGAAAATGTTGTAGTTGGGGATGGAAATCTCAGAATTTTTGGTGGCCTTCCTAAGCCAGGATTCAGACACGGCAAGGACATCAGGGTTGGCGGAGTGTGCTAAAGCAGTGAGTAAAACAAAAAAAACAACAAAAAAAACAAGTGACACTCGCCTATAACCAAAATAATAATAAAAACGTAACGTGGATAGCAGAGAACATGCCTCACTCCTAGGACAGACCAGAGGCTTAGATATGCAGTTTTAGAAACTGTTCCTCATTTTATAAGCGTTGGCAAAGTAGCCAGAAGGTTGTGAATTCACAGGAGGATCTCCATTATAGGAAAAGCATCTATCATCTTATTTGTGGACTGAGAAAAAAAATGGCCTTTCATGCAATTCTACGTCATTTTCCATGACTGGAGACAAGCAGAATCGTTTTAATACCACAACAGAGCATGCCAACGAATGAGTACATGCTGCAGCACCAGGAGGATAGTCTAAGTTTGGAACAGTGCTGAAGTTGTTTATCAACTGTAAAAATGTGACTGATCATCAATGAATTAGAGAAAAAAAACATGTTTTTAAACACAGCAGCTGCATATCATCAGCTAGGCCTACAGTATATGCAATTTGTTTAATTTGGGAAAGTATCATTTTCAATTGCATTTTATTTTATTCCATGATATTGTTGATACAAAATAGATTTATGTTGACTTCGATTAGGGCATGGGAATTTAATAGCATCTGCAAGCCTAAATTAACAATCTAGGCATGCATAACTCACTGCATTATCCTCAAACCAAACAGGGGCCAAAATCCTATTTCTTGAAGTGAATATAAAGGCAATCTAGAATAGTCCCCAATATGTAAATGTGATATTTCATGTCTAAAAACCTGTTTTTGCTTTGTCATTATGGGGTATTGTGTGTAGATTGATGTTTTTTTAATTTTTTTATCCATTTTAGAATAAGGCTGTAACGTGACAAAAGGTATAAAAAGTCTAGGGTACCTCCCGAATGCACTGTATTTCTTAAATGGTAGGCTAAAGCCTTGAAATAATAATAATATAACCTAAATAATTCATTGTCGTTACTTTTTAGGCTACCTGGCATGCTCCTGACTGATTTAGAGAATTACAGTATGTTCTTTAATAGCCTGTTGAAATGTTGAACATCAATTGATAGTGACAGAATCACACATTACTTCACAAGCAAAGTAAATGTTCTTTAACAAAAGCCACTTAACACACCAAGCCCTTTGCTGACAGATATTTAAGGAGTGCATGGTGACAGAAGGAACTGGCTGACAAAAATCTATGGATAGTAGACTATAATTTAGTTTGTCAATCAAGCCGTGGTGTAAAGTACTTAAGTGAAAATATTTTAAAGTACTATTTAGTAACTCTAAACCCCTTTTTAAAGAATTTTTGCATAACATGACACCCAAATCTAACTGCCTGTATCCCAGGTCCTGAATTAAGGATATGCATATTCTTGGTACGATTTGAAAGAAAACACTTTGAAGTTTATGGAAATGTGAAAGGAATGTAGTAGAATATAACACAATAGATCTGGTAAAAGATAATACAAATAAAAAACCAAACGTTCTTTTGTATTTTTTTGTACCATCATCTTTGAAATGCAAGAGAAAGGCCATAATGTATTATTCCAACCCGAGTGCAATTTAGATTTTGGCCACTAGATGGCATCAGTGTATGTGCAATGTTTTAGACTGATCCAATGAACCATTGTATTTATGTTAAAAATGTTGTATCAAGACTTCCCAAATGTGCCTAATTTGTTTATTGATAACTTTTCATGTTCAAAATTGTGCACTCTCCTCAAACAATAGCATGGTATTCTTTCAGTTTAATAGCTACTGTAAATTGGAAAGTGCAGTTAGATTAACAAGAATTTAAGCTTTCTGCCAACTTCAGATATGTCTATGTCCTGGGAAATGTTCTTGTTACTTACAACCTCATGCTAATCGCATTAGCCTACGTTAGCTCAACCATCCCGTGGAAGGGACACAGATCGTTTTTTGTGGAATCTGTACTTTACTATTTATACTCATACTTACTTTTTCTTCACTATATTCCTAAAGAAAATAATATACCTTTTATTCCATACATTTTCCCTGAGACCCAACAGTACTCATTACATTTTGAATGTTTAGCGGGACAGGTAAATGGTCCAATTCACGGACTTATCAAAAGAACATCCCTGGTCATCCCTACTGCCTCTGATCTGGCGGATTCACGAAACACAAATGCTCATCCCATTGTAAATTATTTCTGCATGTTGTAGTGTGACCCTGGCTATCCATATTTGTTTTTTGTACAAATTGTGCCATCTGGTTTGCTTAATATAAGACATTTGAAATTGTTAATACTTTTAATTGTGATACTTAAGTATATTTTTGCAATTACATTTACTTAAATATATTTCAAACCAAATACTTTTACTCAATTATACATTTCCTGGGTTACTTTCACTTTTCTTTTATGGTATCTTTACTTTTACTCAAGTATGGCAATAGGGTACTTTTTCCACCACTGTAAACAGGTAGGCCTACCGCTTATTTCTCGAATAAGAAGAAATAGGCTCCAACACAAAGCCCTTTCGCTGTTGGTAGCCTAAAGTCAAATTAAAATGAAGACTGTTTAAATGAATCATAGGCCTTCTTGAATTAACCTACTTTCAGCACCCATGTGCTTTCCATCTTAGCAGCTGCAGCTCCATAGCAATTTAGTTATGTATATTACTTGAATATGGCTTATTGTGACATCAATAACTCTGACAAATAGCTTCATTATGGGCAATGAAACATATTGTTTTTATTAAAGTCAATTATAGCAGTAGCAAGCTTATCTTTGCGCTCTCCAAATGAACAGGACACCAGTAGGAGTAGTCCGCATGCACAAATAATTATTTTTTTGGGACAAATTAAAGAAGCCGTTGACTCACCTGAAGTGCCACTGTACACAGAACAGCCATTAGTTAGGCAGAACAAAAGTGTTTACATCAGCAAGAGCAGTCCAGGGCTCATAATTGGAAACTACTATCCATTGCAGTGTGTAATGCAGTGTAGGCTAGTTTTATATACAGTGCCAGTCAAAAGTTTGGACACACCTACTCATTCAAGGGTTTTTCTTTATTTTTACTATGTTCTACATTGTAGAATAACAGTGAAGACATCAAAACTATGAAATAACATTTTGAATCATGTAATAACCAAAAAAGTGTTAAACAAATCAAAATATATTTTATATTTGAGATTCATTAAAGTAGCCTTGATGACAGCTTTGCACAGTCTTGGCATTCGCTCAACCAGCTTCACCTGCAATGTTTTTCCAACAGTCTAGAAGGAGTTCCCACATGTGACCCATTTCAGGAAACTAGGCGTAGGTCGCAATTCATGACTTCACAGGAGAGCCGTTTGAGAGTAAAAACAAATGTTTTTTATCAAAATGCGTTTTTCGGCAGGAATGCCTTCTCGAACATGTGACCGTTCATGTGCATTAATAATAAACTTTTATGCCACCTATAAATACTAATAAAATTGTTAAATTAGGAGCCTAGTTGGTTAAGCCACAGAAAAAGGCAGCAACCTTGAGTGGGCTGGACATGAGATGGCCAAGAGATGAGTTTGGATTAGTCTGCCATATGGTACGCATCTGTCTATTTCAGCTGGTCAGTATGTGTAGGGTAAACCTGTCTAACTGAGCACTTGTTTGCTGCTTTTCCTTCACTCTGCGGTCCAACTCATCCCAAACATCTCAATTGGGTTGAGGTTGGGTGATTTTGGAGGCCAGGTCATCTGATGCAGCACTGCATCACTTACCTTATTGGTCAAATAGCCCTTATACAGCCTGGTGGTGTGTTGGGTCATTGTCCTAATGAAAAACAAATGATAGTCCCACTAAGCGCAAACCAGATGGGTTGGAGCATCGCTGCAGAATGCTGTGGTAGCCATACTGGTTAAGTGTGCCTTGAATTCTAAATAAATCACAGACAGTGCACCCGCAAAGCACACCCATAGGATCACACCTGCTCCTCCATGCTTCACGGTGGGAACTAGAGGTCGACCGATTAATCGGCATGGCCAATTATGGCCGATTACATTGCATTCCACGAGGAAACTGCGTGGCAGGCTGACCACCTGTTACGCGAGTGCAGCAAGAAGCAAAGGAAGTCGCTAGCTAGCATTAAACTTATCTTATAAAAAACAATCAATCTTCACATAATCACTAGTTAACTACACATGGTTGATGATATTACTAGGTTAACTAGCTTGTCCTGCATTGCATATAATCAATGCGGTGCCTGTTAATTTGTCATCGAATCACAGCCTACTTCGCCAAACAGGTGCTGATTTAACAAAAGCGCATTCGAGAAAAAATCACAATCATTGCACGAATGTACCTAACCCTAAACATCAATGCCTTTCTTAAAATCAATACACAGAAGTATATATTTTTAAACCTGCATAATTAGTTAAAAGAAATTCATGTTAGCAGGCAATATTAACTAGGGAAATTGTGTCACTTCTCTTGTGTTCATTGCACGCAGAGTCAGGGTATATGCAACAGTTTGGGCCGCCTGGCTCGTTGCAAACTAATTTGCCAGTATTTTACAAAATTATGACATAACATTGAAGGTTGTGCAATGTAACAGCAATATTTAGACTTAGGGTTGCCACCCGTTCGATAAAATATGGAACGGTTCCGTATTTCACTGAAAGAATAAACTTTTTGTTTTCGAAATGATAGTTTCCGGATTTGACCATATTAATGACCAAAGGCTCGTATTTCTGTGTTTATTACATTATGTTTATATATTAGAATTAAGTCTATGATTTGATATTTGATAGAGCAGTCTGACTGAGCGGTGGTAGGCAGCAGCAGGCTCATAAGCATTCATTCAAACTTTACTGCGTTTGCCAGCAGCTCTTAGCAATGCTTGAATCACAGCGATTTTTATGACTTCCAGCCTATGAAAGAGATTTGCGTCAGTTCAAATCTGGTATCAGGACAAAATGTGATTCAGAGTCACCGAATATATTTTAAGTATTTTAATTAAACACAAGCGACAAATGGTAAATGCAATTTTCGTATATACGGGTTCACTGTATCTCCGTGCAGGGTAGAACAGGGAACTGGCAGGGAGTACGTAAACAGCTGTTCTTATACCGTGATGACGTAGTTCCAACGCGTCTGTTGGCCTATCACAGTAGAGGCTGAGCGCGGTTCAAACTTTGCTCAGCCTATGCTGGCACTCGAACTTGTCCAAGTCCCTTAGTGCTCTCTGTCCACATCTGGTTGTTGGGTAGATTAGATCCGTCTTGTGTCTTCCCCGATGCTACACTCAAACAGTTCCTAATATGGTATTGTCCAGTAATCTACCCTCCCTGGTTGGCTTAGAGATATGCACCCCTCCCCTCTCCAGATTGACCACAGCTTTTATGGCCTGTCACTCAATGTTGGTCAGTCTTTACACACCTACACACACACATCTGTATTGTTTGTGTGTGTGTGTAACAAAACAATATTCATCTTCAAACAATATGCTAGCGGGCTATAGTGCAAAAACATAAATCCTAACACCTATCAACTCCTGAGATTAGGCTGGCAATACTAAAGTGCCTATTAGAGCATCCAGTAGTCAAAGGTATATGAAATACAAATGGTATTGAGAGAAATAGTCGACGCATCATAATTCTTATAATAACTACAACCTAAAACTTCTTAACTGGGAATATTGAAGAACTGGGAATATTGAACCACCAGCTTTCATATGTTCTGAGCAAGGAACTTAAACGTCAGCTTTTTTACATGGCACATATTGCGCTTTAACTTTCTTCTTTTTACATTTTTTAAACCAAATTGAACATGTTTAATTATTTATTTGAGACTAAATAGATTTTATTTATGTATTAAGTTAAAATAAGTGTTCATTGTTCATTCAGTATTGTTCTAATTGTCATTATTACACACACATATATATATATATAGACAATAAGAAAATTGTGTTTGAAAAATGTTCAGTTTTAGCTGTGAGCCAATGGAGTAACCAAGGTAACCACAGGTTGTTTTCCTCACAGGTGGGCAGGGCCGTGACGTTCTATCTAATACCGACTGGGACTATGGCTTAAATGCCAGTCTCTTTGGCACATGACATCAAATACAGGGAGTGGATTAGCTAAAGAGACTGTCCTACATTAATTCAGATGGGGTTTTTTCTCAATGCGCAGCAAGGTGTTATAGGATTGGGACCGTTCATATTATACCTCAGTGATTGAGACATGCCAATTTTGAAGTACTACCTTGAAATTCTGCCTCAAAAGGCAGCATCCTTATTATCACCAACTGATGTATCATTAAACCATCAATAAAAACTAAATTCATCTGCACAGCTGATCTCAATAGCAACTGTTATTGGTCACCTCATTACCACTCCCTTAAAGATGCTTGCAATCAAAGTCTTTCAAGATATGTTCGCCCTCTGGTTGGTATAGTCATCGCAACAACTTAGTCCTTTTTGAACAGACTAAGGGCAGGTTATCTATTTGACAAGCAACCCGTACAATAGAAATAAAGTATTTCCTTGTTTACCACGGAAAATCTACTGTGGCAATTTAAACAACACTATATGAATGGAAACTAATGTTGTTGTATCTAACTGACTGTTATTAATTTATTCGTTTCCTATTTATGTTATCCACTAGTGTCTGGTATGGTATTTATTATCAAGGTCGGGTGTAAATTAACCCTAGACTGTCCATATTTGAAATGTGTAACTATATCAAGTCAATCTGTAGATTGAGTCACACTGATCAAAATATAAACGCAACATGCAACAATTTCAAAGCTTTTACTGAGATATAGTTCATATAAGGAAATCAGTCAATTGAAACAAATTCAAATGGTCCTAATCTATGGATTTCACATGACTGGGAATACAGATGTTCATCTGTTGGTCACAGACACCTTAAAAAAATTAAGTAGGGGCGTGAATTAGAAAACCAGTCAGCATCTGGTGTGACCACCATTTGCCTCATGCAGTGTGACACATCTCCTTCAAGTAGAGTTTATCAGGCTGTTGATTGTGGCCTGTGAAATGTTGTCCCACTCCTCTTCAATGGCTGTGCGAAGTTGCTGGATATTGGCGGGAACTGGAACACGCTGTTGTACACGTCGATCCAGAGCATCCCTAACATGCTCAATGGGTGACAAGTCTGGTGAGTATGCAGACCATGGAAGAACTGAGACGTTTTCAGCTTCCAGGAATTGTGTACATGGCTGTGCATTATCATGATAAAACATGAGGTGATGGTGGCGGATGAATGGCACGAGAATGGGCCTCAGGATCTCGTATCGCTGTGCATTCAAATTGCCATTGATTAAATGCAATTGTGTTCGTTGTCAATAGCTTATGCCTGCCCATACCATACACGTGGTCTGCAGTTGTTAGGCCAGTTAGACATACTGCCAAATTCTCTAAAACGATGTTGGATGCTAAGAAGCCAACCAAGATGGCAGACTGAACACAGCTGTGCAGTTTGCCTCAAGATAAAAGCGTAATATTCAATATCTATAAGTTAGACTATATATTAGCACTTCATATAGTCATGGGTAATAACATTCAATCTGGATAACAACACAAAACAAATCACAAGGTTTGAGAAAGGTGTCGACAAATATTATGAAACCACGCAACATTCAAACATGACGGAGAGTAAACAAGGAGAATCAATCTCCAAAATAAAATATGACTCCTCGGATACAGACGATATATGCTTTTCACCACCGGGAATGGTAAGGGTGGAAAGCGATCTGTTAAAATGGATAAATAACAAACTGGGCGTACTTGAGTTAGTCAGTAAAGATATAAAGGAGTTGAAGGACGAGCCTCGAAATGAGTGACCAAAAGCTGCAACAACGGAGAAACAAACAAACAAGCTAAAAGGGACAGTCAATACGAAACGGATGTTAATGAACTTAAAAAGGAGAACATCTTTCTGAGAGAAGCCTTACTTGACATACAGACTAGATCTATGAGAGAAAATCTAGTACTTACTGGTATTCAAGAAAGAGGAGAAGTTCCTGAAAGAGCAGTGAAAGAATTCTGTCTTACAGCGCTTCAAATCCCACTTGATGCATATCCCAGAACCAATGTGTGCTGTGAGCAGGGGTTGCAAGAGAGCTTTCCATTTTGTGCAGATGAGGGATATGCATTTTATTTATTTATTGTCCTATCATGATGGAACGGTCCCCAACCCTATACCCTAGACAACCATCTGAGCGACCCATACACTAAAGATAAGTCCCTATCTCTTTTATGGGCTTACTGTAAGTTGTCTATATGCAACCAAAACAAAAAGAGGAATGTGGACAGAGACCTACAGTACTAGAGCAGCACAGCACAGAGCATAATATGCAAAGAAATTCTCAAAGCTGCTGATGAGAACCCTGACGACCTTGTACCTAGCTGGTGGGAATCCTGGTGGGGTACCCCCACCCAGGTAGTGGCAGTGCTGACAACACTAGCTGCAGTAACCCATGGGGAGCGGGTCACACTCGGAACATCAAATAGGTGGCATATTATTGTGACCCTGGTGGCACAAAAATAATTCTGACTGCACAAAGATGCCTGGGAAAATCAAATCTCCCCATTTTTGGGTTGTAACAACCGTTGAGCATCTGAGCTTATGGTTGATTGTAGAGGAAATGTGTGTGTGTGTGTGTGTGTGTGTGTGTGTGTGTGTGTGTGTGTGTGTGTGTGTGTGTGTGTGTGTGTGTGTGTGTGTGTTCCACATATGTTGCAAGGGGGTAAGCATGTTAGGGACAATAGAGGATGAATCCCAATAATTGTTTGCTAAAATAATTATTGCTTGACAAAAATGTAATGCAATGGCAATCCTGTTTATAGGTAACAATCCTTTTATAGGTAACAATCCTGTTTATAGGTAACAATAATTTTTATAGGTAACAATCCTGTTTATAGGTAACAATCCTTTGCGAGACCAGTGACCGGCAGGCCACTCCCGTCCCCCTGGATTCCTAAGGCCCTCGAGAGGCCAGGACCCATGTTTGGAAAGAGCACACAGTGCCACCCACAGAAAAGAAGCAGATCAACCGCCAAAAGCATTTCCAATGCCCTCACCTCGATTTGCTTAATAAATAGCTATTAAAAAACGATATGTACAACACAGTTTGGGATGAGGAGGGGCTTTAGGGGTTGGAAAAGTGGAGCACAATTGGAGGGTTACTTATTAGCAATGCAAATATCATGGTACAGCAATATGGACACTCAATCACTATCTTTCTTTTTAATGGTAATTTTACAAACATATATTATGATAAATTGATTTGAAACATGTATCTCATTATGGTAATTGGTGAATAAGTGTATAGCCAGTTGTTGTAATGGCTTAGTCCTAGCAGATAATCAAGAAAAGGCCAACAATATTTACCTGGCTCAAAGAGAAGGAATATAATATCTATTGTTTACAGGAAACTCATTCAACATTTTTTGAGGAAGTTTTGTGGAAAAAGGACTGGGGGGGGGGGGTGAAATATACTTCTCCCATGGGCAAATAAATTCATAAGGAGTGATGATATTAATTAACAGTAATTTTGATCCGAATGTGAAAATTGTCCAAACAGATCCGCAAGGTAGATGGATGATTTTAAGTATGTTATTGGAAAATAAACAGATATATCTCATTAACCTTTATGGACCAAATAATGATGATCCACGTTTCTTTGAAAATATATATAATAAATGATCAACCCTACAAGACATACAAGACTCTATTATTATGGTGGGAGATTATAATACTGTTTTAAATACCTCAATGAACCGTAAAGGAAATCTCACTACAAACTATCACCCTCATGCTCTTAAGGAAATCACGAATGTCATGGATATATTGGAACTAGTGGATATATGGAGGTTTAAATATCCTGACCTAGTGAGATATACATGGCGGTGGCTCAATCAAGCTAGTCGTCGTGACTACTTTCTTATGTCATTCTCGTTGCAACCAAAACTTTAAAAAGTGGGGGACAGAATGCGGTCGGACCATCAGATGATTGGCGTATACATTACTCTTACTGAATTTCCATGTGGGCGAGGATATTGGAAATTTAATCAAAGCCTATTGGATGATAACTTGTTTTTAACTAGGACAGAGGAATTTATAATTACATTTTCCAACATAACATAGATACAGCAGATCCCCTTATTGTATGGGATGCTTTTAAATATGCCTTTAGAGGCCATGCAATTCAGTACTCAGCTCTAAAACAAAAGCAATTTAGGTAAAAAGAGTCCATATTAACAAAGGAAATATAAGGTCTAACAGAACAGATAGATAGCAATAAAAACTGTACCATAGAGGCTCAGAATAAGGTAGAGGAAAAACAAAAAGAATTGGAGGAACTTATTCAAGAAAGATCAAGTGTAATATATTTGAAAAAGAAAGCAAACTGGATGGAACATGGGGAAAAAAGCACCCAAAATGTTTTTAAATCTTCAACATAGAAATGCTACCATTTTTTTTTACTGAAACTTGTTACAAATGACGGAGTCACCCATGGTCCACAAATAATATTTTGAAAGAGGAAGCAAAGTCCTTTAAACATATGTTTTCATTTCAGTCTCCTCCATCTCCTCTAACCGAAGATAATTGTATTAATTTTTTTTCTATGAATAATGTAAAATGAACAGCTGTACCTAAAGACTCATGTGAAGGCCAAATTACAGCTGTACCTAAAGACTCATGTGAAGGCCAAATCACAGAGGAGGAACTTCTTGATGCAATTAAAGCCTTTAAGTCCTGGGCTGGATGGCATACCAGTTGAGGTATACCAAACTTTTTTTGATATGCTCAGAGGACCGATATTAGCATGTTTTAACCATTCCTATGTAAATGGTAGATTATTGGAAGCTCAACAAGAAGGTCTGATTTCATTATTAATGATACAAGAGGTAAATACAAGTGGTAAATATAAAGATCCAGTCCATTGAGGCCCCTTACACAATTCTAGCAAAATGTATAGTGCATAGAATTAAAAAGGTATTGTCGGATATTATTCATTCTAATCAGGCAGGTTTTTTACATGGACAATACATTAGAGATAATTATAAGACAATAAAACAATAGAACACTATGATCTTGGAAACCAGGCCTGCTATTCATAGCTGACTTTGAAAAGGCTTTGATAAAGTACGTCTTGAGTTTATATATAAATTCCAGGGACATTTCAATTTTGGAGAATCTCTTATAAAATGTGTTAAAGTCATGTATAGTAACCCTAGATGTAAAATAGTAAATAATGGCTACTTCTCAGAAAGATTTAAACTGTCAAGAGGAGTAAAACAAGGTTGTTCACTATCGGCACATCTATTTATTATGGCCATCGAAATATTAGCTATTAATATCAGATCCAACAAGAATATCAAGGGGTTAGAAAACCAGGGATTATAAACAAAGGTGTCATTGTATGCTGATGATTCATGTTTATTTTAAATCCACAATTTGGATCCCACCACAGCCTCATAGAGGACCTAGATACTTTTTCTAATCTCTCTGGTTAACAACCAAATTATGAAGTGATTTGGTTGGATCACTCAAAAATACAACTTTTACATTACCGTGTAGTTTACCAATAAAGTGGTCTGACTGTGAAGTGGACATACTCTGTATTCATATCCCAAAATAAATAAATGATCTCATTCCAATACATTTTAACAGAAGGTTAGCAAAAATACATAAGATCTTGCTACCATAGAAAGGAAAATACCTGTCATTTTGTGGAAAAATCACCCTGATTAACTCTTTAGTCATATCCAAGTTTACCTAATTGCTTATGGTCTTTCCTACACCTAGAAAACAGTTATTTAAATTATATGAGAAAAACTATTCCATTTTATTTGGAACGGCAAGCCAGACAAACTTAAACGGGCCTATTTATATAATGAATATGAATTCAGAGGGCAGAAATTATTAAATACTAAAGCGTTAGACCTCTCACTAAAGGCTTCAGTCATACAAAAGTTATACTTAAATTTGAACTGGTTCTCTAGACAATTAATAAGAATGTCTCACCCCATGTTCAAGAATGGACTTTTTCCCTTTATTCAGATTACAACCCCGAACTTTCAGTTATTTGAAAAAAAAGAAAGTAGGAAGTAAGGAACTTGTCTGTCGGCCCTGTATTAAAGACCATAATTGGTTAAAGAAAATTGTGATAAATAAAAAAGTATACCAGTTTCATTTAAGGACCAAAAAATTGACAGCTGTGCCATATAGATTTTAAAGTATTCGGGAAGAGATTTTTGACGTACCGATTCCAGGGCACATGGTTTATGAACTGATACACAAAACCACGCCGGATACAACATTTCGAATTTTTCATTTTAAATTATTATACAAAATTGTTACAACCATTAAAATGTTATATATATGGGGAATACAACTTTCCCAGCTCTGCAGATTTTGCAGCGAAGAGACAGAATCATTAGATCATTTGTTTTGGTAATGTCCATATGTAGCTGGTTTTTGGTCACAGGTCCAGGAATGGCTGAATAACTGCAACATTTACCTGGCGCTAATTCTGCAGATAGCACTACTGGGTGATCTGAAAAGTCATAGTCAATTGATCAATAATGTAATAATACTTTCAGCAACAATCAATTTTTTAAATGTACAACCTGTAGAAATGATCAGAATAGAAAGGTTCAGAACATTTGTGAAACATCACAGCAGAGTTGAAAAATATATGGCATATAGATATCCAAAATGGATGGTGTTCAGAGATAGATGGGAGGTGTTGAATGGAGCTGAAGGTTGGGACTAATAACAGCTAATAATAACAAGATAACTAATGTAAAATATACTGTGTCCATAAAACGTACATAGGTTCAGAACTTTTGTGAAAGAAATAGATGGGATAGGTTGAGGTTAGAGAAAGGACAGGAGTAAAACAAACAAAATATAGCTGTTGTAAAATAGACTGTTCCTGTAAAATGTATATAGTATGTATAATTTGGAAGTAGAAGCCTAAGCGTTGTTGTTCACTAGTTTACTTCAATTGGGGGAGGGGTGGTATGGTTACAAAGTAATAAAGGAAATGATGTACACACATGTACACTACCCTACAAAAGTTTGGGGTCACTTAGAAATGTCCTTGTTTTTGAAAGAAAAGCACATTTTTTGACAGACGCCTCACAAGTCCTCAACTGGCAGCTTCATTAAATAGTACCCGCAAAACACCAGTCTAACGTCAACAGTGAAGAGGCGACTCCGGGATGCTGGCCTTCTAGGCAGAGTTCCTCTGTCCAGTGTCTGTGTTCTTTTGCCCATCTTAATCTTTTATTTTTTTTGGCCAGTCTGAGATATGTCTTTTTCTTTGCAACTCTGCCCAGAAGGCCAGCATCCCAGAGTCGCCTCTTCACTGTTGACATCAAGATTGGTGTTTTGCAGGTACAATTTAATGAAGCTGCCAGTTGAGGACTTGTGAGGCGTCGGTTTCTCAAACTAGACACTAATGTACTTGTTCTCTTGCTCAGTTGTGCACCGGGGCCTCCCACTCCTCTTTCTATTCTGGTTAGAGCCAGTTTGTGCTGTTCTGTGAAGGGAGTAGTACACAGCGTTATACGAGATCTTCAGTTTCTTGGCAATTTCTCGCATGGAATAGCCTTCATTTCTCAGAACAAGAATAGACTGACGAGTTCCAGAAGAAAGTTATTTGTTTCTGGCCATGTTGAGCCTGTAATTGAACCCAGAAATGCTGATGCTCCAGATACTCAACTGATCTAAAGGACAGTTTTATTGCTTCTTTAAATCAGAACAACAGTTTTCAGCTGTGCTAACATAATTGCAAAAGGGTTTTCTAATGATCAATTAGGCTTTTATAATAAATAACCTGGATTAGATAACACAACGTGCCATTGGAACACAGGAGTGATGGTTGCTGATAATGGGCCTATGTAGGTATTCCATAAGAAATCTGCCGTTTCCAGCTGCAATAGTAATTTACAACATTAACAATGTCTACACTGTATTTCTGATCAAGTTCATGTTATTTTAATGGACAAAAAATGTACTTTTCTTTCAAAAACAAGGACACACAACCTTTTGATTTTTGTGAATATTTTGAATGAAATACCAAGATGACAAACAGCAAAGACCTTTTATTCACAGCCATTTTGCTCATATTTACCAAGGATGCCAATATTAGTGGAGGGCACTGTAGTAACCAAAAAAGTGTTAAACAAATAAAAATATATAATATATTTGAGATTCTTCAAAGTAGCCACTCTTTGCCTTGATGACAGCTTTGCACAGTCTTGGCATTCTCTCAGTCATCTTCATGAGGCAGTCACCAGGAAGGCATTTCAATTAACAGGTGTGCCTTGTTAAAAGTTCACTTGTGGAATTTCTTTCCTTCTTAATGCGTTTGAGCCAATCAGTTGTGTTGTGACAAGGTAGAGGTGGTATACAGAAGATGTACCTATTTGGTAAAAGACCAAGTCCAAATTATGTCCAGAACAGCTCAAATAAACAAAGAGAAATGACAGTCCATCATTACTTTAAGACATGAAGGTCAGTCAACGCGGAACATTTCAAGAGCTTTAAACGTCTCTTCAAGTGCAGTCAAAAAGACCATCAAGCGCTACGATGAAACTGGCTCTCATGAGGACAGTCACAGGAAAGGAAGACCCAGAGTTACCTCTGCTGCAGATGATAAGTTCATTAGAGTTACCAGCCTCAGAAATTGCAGCCAAAAAACACAATTCACAGAGTTCAAGTAACAGACACACCTCAACATCAACTGTTCAGAGGAGACTGCGTGAATCAGGCCTTCATGGTCGAAACGCTGCAAAGAAATCACTACTAAAGGACACCAATAAGAAGAAGACACTTGCTTGGGCCAAGAGACACGAACAATGGACATTAGACTGGTGGAAATCTGTCCTTTGGTCTGATGAGTCCAAATTTGAGATTTTTGGTTCCAACCGCCGTGTCTTTGTGAGACGCAGAGTAAGTGAACAGATGATCTCCACTTGTGTTGTTCCCACCAGGAAGCATGGAGGTGTGATGGTGTGGGGTGCTTTGCTGGTGACACTGTCTGTGATTTATTTAGAATTCAAGGCAAACTTAACCAGCATGGCTACCACAGCATTCTGCAACGATACGCCATCCCATCCAAAACACACCTCCAGGCTGTGTAAGGGCTATTTGACCAAGAAGGAGAGTGATGGAGTGCTGCATCAGATGACCTGTCCTCCCCAATCACCCAACCTCAACCCAATTGAGATGTTTGGGATGAGTTGGAACGCAGAGTGAAGGAAAGCAGCCAACAAGTGCTCAGCATATGTGGGAACTCCTTCAAGACTGTTGAAAAAGCATTCCTCATGAAGCTGGTTGATAGAATGCCAAGAGTGTGCAAAACTATCATCAAGGCAAGATGTGGCTACTTTGAAGAATATAAAATATATTTTGATTTGTTTACTACATGATTCCATATGTGTTAATTTATAGTTTTGACATCTTCACTAGTATTCTACAATGTAGAAAATATACAAAATAAAGAAAAACTATTCAATGAGTAGGTGTGTCCAAACTTTTGACTGGTACTGTATATATTTGCAAAAAAATATATGGGGGATTGGAAGTGATGCAGACAATTACATTGATGGAATCTACAATCTTTCTGCAATATTAAAGCTAATTTACCACACATCTGTGGCATTGTGTTTTCTATCGAAACGGCACAATTTAAAGTGGCCTTTTATTGTCCCCACCAAAAGGTGCACTTTTGTAATGATCAAGCTGAAAATCAGCTTCTTGATATGCCACACCTGCCAGGTCGATGGATTATCTTGGCAAAGGAGAAATGCTCACTAACAGAGCTGTAAACACATTTTTGCAAATATTTTTTGAGAAATAAGCCTTTTGTGCGTATGGAACATTTCTGGGATCTTTTATTTCAGCTCATGAAACATGGGACCAACACTTTACATGTTGCGTTTATATTTTTGTTCAGCATATTTGTGCTGAAAGGTCGTGGGACTGAATCGAACACACAGTAAACATGGTAGAACTATATGTGCTTGCTGAAGACAGCGGCCCTAACCGCTACACTATCCCAGGCCACCATTGAACTCAATTTTGAGTTAATTCGTAACCTTAGGTTGCAATAGACACTTTAATGTCGTAGCCTAGAGGAGACCAATATTTATATTGTGTTATTAAGCGATAAAAAATGACAATTGTTGATGTGTATTGCCTTCATTTCAGATACATTTTTGTACATTTGAATGTTGCAGTAATAGGACCTAGGTCTAACATTTGAGCTATCGAGAGAGAACATCAATTTAATAGCAAGCCCTGATCCCAGTGACTCAATTGCCCCCTCAAGGAGAGAAAGAGAACTGCTCATTTTCAGCCACTCACGAGGCACATTTGAATTTCCTGATGCATCAGGAAAATTCTCTTTGACAAAAGAGTGATCAATTTAAGATCCGAAATGTAGTTTACTTCCCTGGTTAGTCTGTCATTATGATTCGTCTTCTTTTATATATTTATTTATTTTAATGTGTGTTTTTATAGCTTTCTATCCTGCTGATTATCTTCTGTATGTAAGGTGACTTTGGGTGTCTTCAAAAGTGCTTTAAATAAAATGTATTATTATTATTTAAGATAAGAGTAGGTATGGGGAAGGGTGGAAGGAAATAGGGGATTTAAGGGTTGAGGAGACGGGGGATAGCAGACAGGGATGAGGGGGTGTGGGATAGAGAGAGAGACAGTGGGGTGAGGAGTGGGATGTGGTAGTGGGTGGGTATGTGGGGATGGTAGGAGAGAGACAGATGAGATTTGGACTGGTAAACCACCAGTTTTGCCTCTCACAGCTGTGTGTGAAAGACAAACAGACAGTGAACCCTGGAAAAGGGGCTATTTGGTGGGAGTATTTGTCTCTCGACCAGGGCACTAAAATACTAGCATCTAACAGCAGACCGACCGTGACAGGGTGAGGACATTAGCACTGCACATTTTGCTGGCACTGGCACCATGAGTGTCTCGGTCTGCCTTTCTTATTGGAGCCAGCAGTGTCTTGAGGTGGGCATCCTGATACGGTGTGTGTTTGTGTGTGTGTCCTACCCACCACCCAGGGATTTATGGGTAGGAGGACCATTGGGGGGGAAGGGGTCGTTGTGGGTTGGGTGAACATTGGGCAAATGTTGTCCTGTGCCCTAGCCAGAAGCTGGGGTGCAGTTGGCTAATCCTGGCAGAAACTTAGTCTGGGGCTTATTTGCAGAGTCAATGATGAAACCAACATAGGTTGGTTAGAGATTAGAGTTGGTTGAGAGGGGAGGTTAGTGTTGGTTAAGAGGGGAGGTTACTGTTGTTTAAGAGGGGAGGTTAGTGTTGGTTAAGAGGGGAGGTTACTGTTGTTTAAGAGGGGAGGTTAGAGTTGGTTAACAGGGGAGGTTAGAGTTGGTTAAGAGGGGAGGTTAGAGTTGGTTAACAGGGGAGGTTAGAGTTGGTTAAGAGGGGAGGTTTGAGAGAGAACACCGCATGGGATGCTCAGACGACAACAGCTGGCCACAAGTTTACAGAACTTACTGTACATAAAGTGATTATCATTCTATGATATTCTATTATATTCAATTGTATTCTATTCTATTCCAGACTGTTTTGCTCCCGCAGTGATTAGGTTTGAATAATATTTACTCCTATTGAAAAGCACTGTATTTAAGTTGAGGGTTTAAATCCATTATTATATCAACATATCAACACATAAAATATCAAGTCAACAAAAGGCATTGTGGATTAAAAAGTAACTACAACATGCACATGACCATTAACTTGAACTAAAACAGTCTGTGTCAATGGAAAACCCTTAGTCAACTGAAAAAAGCTGACTAGCACTGCCACCCACCACAGGTCCCTTCTGTGATGAGGCAGAACAGAGCAGTAGTCAGACAGCACTGGGGTCTCTCTCTCTATTCTTCTCTGTAATTTAATTTATTTCTCCTTCTCTCTTCCTCTCCTCTCCCCTGCCTCTATGTGTTCAGAGATAAGCTTGTGTCTACGGTGGGTCCCGGGGGAGCGGTGTGTTGTTGTATGGCGTTGCCATGGAAGCCCTGGTCCTGATGAGGACTCAGGATGGCCCGGGAAGATGAGAATGTCCCGGTGGGAGGATCTGACCTCACTCTCCCGGGGTTAATCCTCCTGTTTGTCTCCCGTCTCACACGGAGATGACTACGAACCGCACCACTCACATACATGCATGTGTGCGCACACACACACACACACACACACACACACACACACACACACACACACACACACACACACACACACACACACACACACACACACACACACACACACACACACACACACACACACACACACACACACACACAGCCACAGCCACAGCCATACAGGAAGGTACTCTATAGTGACAGAGAAGAGCATCCCTCACTTACAGTAAGACCCTGTTGAATCAAGGTTAGGAAAAGTTGCATTTCAAACTTCTGCAAATTGACTCATTGGTCAATTTAGCTATTGGATCTTGGATCTTTTAGCTATTTGATTTAGAATTTTAGGACCCCTTTATGTATAAAAATATATATATAAAAAATTGATTTGAGAAAATATTGAATTTGGCCTTTACTATTATAACCCGTAAAAACACATTGAATAACATGTTCATAAATGCCCCCAAAAAAGACAGTAAAAAAATAAAATCTTAAGAAATTTCAAAGTGTCTGTCCTAGATATATAAGAAAGTTTTGGAAATATTTTAGTTTTTTTGGACATGTCTAATTCCTCTTTTTTTTGGCCCAAAACTACCTCCATACCGTGCTTCCGTTCATTTGTATGGGTTACCTTCAGATCAGTCCCGTGACAGTTGTGGGGATCCTAGAGCCAAACGGAGAACACCATCGTGTTCGTGAGAGTCTCATCTTTCCATAGTCTCCTGGTCTGACAAAGTAGCTCTGCCACTTTCCACTGCAGATGCGGAAGGCCGACACATGTGATGGATTGAGACGCAGCCCATGCAAAAACAGCCATCTCTAGCTTAAACTGACAGATTTTTATGGGGATTTTTTTATTATGTTACTTAAATAAGCCATAAATAGACTATTAAGGATTTAAGACAAAATTGTCAAGCCTGTTACGGTCAACACTGTAATTTTATTTAGCACATAATAGGCACTTACTATAGTAATGTTTAAATTAACCTCTTCAGATGGGAAGCATGTTTTTTATGAAATTGAACATGTGCTCTTTATGACAGAATGTAAAAATTTGGTGAAATCAAACGTTTTTTTCACCAAGTTACACATCCCAGAAGGCACTGAATTGGTGGAACGAACCTGGTACATTCTATTTAGATGTTACCCACTTCTTATTTAGATGTTACCACTTCTTATTTAGATGCTACCACTTCTTATTTAGATGTTACCACTTCTTATTTAGATGTTACCACTTCTTATTTAGATGCTACCACTTCTTATTTAGATGTTACCACTTCTTATTTAGATGTTACCACTTCTTATTTAGATGCTACAACTTTTTATTTCGATGCTACCACCATTTATTTAGATGCCACCACTTCTTATTTAGATGCTACCATTTCTTTTGGGATGCTACCACTTCTTATTTAGGATGCTACCACTTCTTATTTAGATGCTAGAACTTCTTATTTTGACGCTACCACCATTTATTTAGGATGCTGCCACTGCTTATTTAGATGCTAGAACTTCTTATTTCGATGCTACCACCAACTAATTAGATGCTACCACTTTTTATTGAGAAGCTACCACCATATATTTAGATGCCACCACTTCTTATTTAGATGCTACCATTTCTTTTGGGGATGCTACCACTTCTTATTTAGGATGATACCACTTCTTAGTTAGGATGCTACAACTTCTTATTTAGATGCTAGAACTTCTTATTCCGATGCTACCACCATTTATTTAGGATGCTACCACTGCTTATTTAGATGCTACCACTTTTTATTTAGATGCTACCACTTCTTATTTAGATACTAGAACTTCTTATTTAGATGTTACCACTTCTTATTGAGATGTTACCACTTCTTATTTAGATGCTACCACTTCTTATTTAGATGCTACCACTTCTTATTTAGATGCTACCACTTCTTATTTAGATGCTACCACTTCTTATTTAGATGCTATCACTTTTTATTTAGATGCTACCACTTCTTATTTAGATACTATAACTTCTTATTTAGATGTTACCACTTCTTATTGAGATGCTACCACTGTTATTTAGACGCTACCACTTCTTATTTAGATGCTACCACTTCTTATTTAGATGCTACCACTTCTTATTTAGATGCTACCACTTCTTCTTATTTAGATGCTACCTCTTCTTATTCAGATGCTACCACTTCATATTGAGAAGCTACCATTGCTTATTTCGATGTTAACATGTCTTATTTAGATCCTACCACTACTTATTTAGACGCTACCACTTCTTATTTAGATCCTACCACTGCTTATTGAGATCCTATCACTGCATATTGAGATTCTACCACTTCTTATTTAGATCCTACCACTGCTTATTTAGACGCTACCACTTCTTATTTAGATCCTACCACTGCTTATTGAGATCCTACCACTGCATATTGAGATTGTACCACTTCTTATTTAGATCCTACCACTGCTTATTGAGATGCTACCACTTCTTATTCAGATGTTACCACTTCTTATTTAGATCTTACCACTTCTTATTGAGATGCTACCGCTTCTTATTTAGATGCTACCGCTTCTTATTTAGATGCTACTGCTTCTTATTGAGATGCTACCACTTCTTATTTAGATGCTACCGCTTCTTATTTAGATGCTACCGCTTCTTATTTAGATGCTACCGCTTCTTATTTAGATGCTACTGCTTCTTATTTAGATCCTACCACTGCTTATTGAGATGCTACCACTTCTTATTCAGATGTTACCACTTCTTATTCAGATGTTACCACTTCTTATTGAGATGCTACCGCTTCTTATTTAGATGCTACTGCTTCTTATTTAGATGCTACCGCTTCTTACTGAGATGCTACCACTTCTTATTTAGATGCTACCACTGCTTATTTAGATGCTACCACTGCTTATTTAGATGCTACCACTGCTTATCATGGCACTGTATTTATATTGATGCTAACACTACTTACTTCGATTGTCAAAATGGGACCCTGGGTGATTGTTTCTCAAGGACCCCCTAAAGATGCATAGACAAGGGACATTTTGAAGGGTTTTGAATGATCATACACTCTTCTCGGTGTTGGATAGTGTTCAAGCGTCAAAAAATTGTTCAAGTGCTGAATAATCGCCTTTCTCAAAGACCACCCCACATACTCCCTGGAGTTTAAGAAGATCTAGAGTAAACAATTCAAGCCACTGCCGAATTGTGTGGCAAGTGCCTCTCCTTGACGAGCTTCCAGGAAAGTCAAGCCAGCAGTGAGTGTGCTCTGGGAGGCTCAAGCCACAAAAACAATAATACCGGAACCCCCTCCGACAGCATGTCAGCCCCAGCCCTCCTCACTCAGACTTAATGCGAGTGGTCCTCAGAGCCGATCCTGTTGTCCTCTAGGATGCCTGACCTCAGAACGTCTCTGTGTTTTGCTGCGTCTTTAAGGGTGGCGTTGTCTTGCTAATTCAACAAGACAGCTCGCCAGGGTCAGGGTAAAAAGAGAGAGCGAGAGAGAGCGAGAGAGAGCGAGAGAGAGCGAGAGCGAGAGCGAGAGCGAGAGAGAGAGAGAGAGAGAGCACTTAAAAAGTTAATTGTTTCTATTTTTGACAGGTCTAGTTTTAAGAATAAGACAAAAAAGGAGGTAAAAGTGGCCTAAAAAAAGTATTCCAGTAAGCAGAACAAGTCAGTTGTAGGGCTAGGCTATAATTTTTTTTTTTAATAGTTAGCCTAATTTCAGTTTATGTGACTAAACAAGCAAGTATAGTGTAGTGAACCACTATACCATCTAAACCGCTGTGAAATATATTTTTCATAACCAAAAATATTGTACTTTTAGCTGTTTGAAGCTGGTGTACAAAACTGAAATTAAAAGAAGCAAAAACAAAACTTAAGAACGGGAAGCATAGAAATAGCGCACATAGAACAGATCTACCACTTCTTAGACTTGCTTTCAAGAGAATGACAGATTTATAACTCACAATTCTATGTGAATTTGGTCAGGTCGCCAAAAAAGTGACATATTGCACCTTTAGTTTGTGTGGACAGACACACCTAGGTCATATTCATTAGGCCACAGACTGAAACAGGGAGGGACTACTGTACGTGACTTTGCCCAATAAGAAACACTCATTTTTGTTTTCCGTTACAACATGTTTTTCTACGGTATGCCCTAATGAATACGACTCAGGCATTAGTAAACTAGGAACCAGTTCTTCTTCCCGTGTGGTGCTTTAAGCACCTTTAGGAGGATGATATAAAGAGATCATGTTTGGACCAGAGCAAGGCCAGTGTAATTTACAGGATCGTGAGAAAAGGCTAGTCTTAATCACAGATCCTTTGACCTCAATCCCCTCAGGAGTCTGGCTCGTTACCCCCTCGCTTTCCTTCTCTTCATCTCCCTCCATCCCGCATTTGCCGCTCCTGCAGTCTGTGTCCACACACACACACACACACACACACACACACACACACACACACACACACACACACACACACACACACACACACACACACACACAATTCAAGCCTGACTTCTGTGCTCCAGAGCGAGATCCTAAACCTGCTGGTAATAAACTGCACTGTCATTACCATCAGCTCTAAAGACGTGGGGTAATCAGCTCACTAATAGTATACCACTGATACTGTCATGGTCTAACATCCCCACCTGCTGGTTTCTACGGTTAGGAACCAAGAGTGTCCTGAACACAGCTTAATGTACCTGCTCTCTGCTGAAGGAGACATGCCATCGAAGGAAACGCCAACAGTTTCCCTCATATCTGTTTTGACCGAGAGTTAGTGCTCCGTATCTGAGCAGACTATGGAAAGGACTGAAATGAGGAAGTTATATTGAGAGCCCCAAATGGTGTTACCTATAGGGTTGCCAAGCTTGGAAAATCCTGGATTAAAGACAATGGTTAAATCATTTTACAGCATTTTTTTTGTTGCTTGGTCTATGAAGGGGCACAGAGGAAGTGAGAGAGAAGTTTTTTTTCTCACCCAGAAGTGTGTAGGTCTACATACATTGTCCAAGCCGGAACGGAACTCCTACTGTGCTGTAAACTAGAGGACAGTTCATTCCTTGCGAGGCCTCACTATAGCAGAGCATAGATAGGCTAATTGCTAACATGGCATGTTGTTTTGAGGGGGAATTCACTCCGACACCGTGGCAGACTGGGCCTGCTAATTACAGCCTAGGGTTGGCCAACGCACCTGCTCTACACAGCATCAGCACAGGTTTGCATGGGCAGGAGAAACAATGCTCCGTAACACACACACACACACACACACACACACACACACACACACACACACACACACACACACACACACACACACACACACACACACACACACACACACACACACACACACACACACACACACACACACACACACAGCATAAAAGGAGCACAAGGACACACACTTTCACATGCACGCATACATTCAATTTCAGGTTTTGCCAGACACACACACTCACAGCCGAGACTAGCACATCTCGATTGAAATAAACGCCACTCAGTCACACTGTGTCAAAACCGCCCACGCCCGCCACTCGCTCCCACCACTTCCTGCTCTGGGAGATTGGAAATCCTGTGGAGGTCGTGGGCAGCAACTAGTGGTTTCTGCATCAATTTTCTGATTGCTCTCAGCATGGAAAGCCACCAGATAAAGTGTTCCTGCGTCAGTAGCACTCAAGACCCACAGTTAGCGCCTTTTGATGAGTTTCAGGTGACTCGCTGCACTGTGAAAAGTAGAGAGTTCATTTTATGTTTAATGCACATGTCCCAAAGTTGCTTGATAGAGCACTCCCACTGGGTATAGACATTATTAGTTCAATATCTAGTTTTGGTTGAGTTGTCAACTAATTGTGAATTCAACGTGAAATCAACAACAATGTCACCATGTAATTGGATATAGGTTAAACAGTGATATGGTTTTGCAAATCCAAATCAGTTTTCCACGTTGATTTAACATCATCGCATAGATTTTTGGGGTTGAAATGATGTGGAAACAACATTGATTCAACCAGTTTTTGCCCAGTGGGCTGTGAGCTACAAAATCTGGTCTAATATGAATAACAATGCCTCCAAACAGGGCAGTAAGATACTATTTGCACTGCCTCCAATTGTAAGGTATGTCGACACAAATTGAATAAACCCTTTTTCATACCATAGTTATTGGCACCATGCTGGAACGGACAATGTGAAATGGAAACAACCGAGCCAGCACAGTACGTTTTGGATCTGCCCTATAGTGTGAATCAACTATTACTCTCAATAGCCTATTTATTATGATAAATCATTCCATTCAAATTCTAAACAGCTGTAGCAATACCTTTGAATATTATGGCATTCTCCCAAAAGGGCACGTGAGGGTATGAACTTTCTCATGTAACTGAACAAAAATATAAACGCAACATGCAACAATTTAAAAGACTGATTTACAGTTCATAAAAATAAATAATTACATTTAAATACATTCATTAGGTCCTAATCTATGGATTTCACATTATTGGGAATACAGATATGCATCTGTTGGTCACAGATACCTTTAAAGAAAAAGGTAGGTGTGTGGATCTGAAAATCCACACACCTGGTGTGACCACTGGTGTGACCACCATTTGCCTCATGCAGCGCGACACGACACATCTTTTCGAATAGAGTTGATCAGGCCGTTGATTTTGGCCTGTGGAATGTTGTCCAAGTTTGCTAGATACTGGCGGGAACTGGAACACTCTGTCATACACGTCAATCCAGAGCATCCCAAACATGCTCAATGGTTGACATGTTTGGTGAGTATGCAGGCCATGGAAGAACTGGGACATTTTCAGCTTCCAGGAATTGTGTACAGAACCTTGCAACATGGGGCTGTGCATTATCATGCTGAAACATGAGGTGATGGTGGTGGATGAATGGCACGACAATGGGCCTCAGGATCTCGTCATGGTATCTCTGCGCATTCAAAATGCAATCAATAAAATGCAATTGTGTTTTTTCCCGTAGCTTATACCTGCCCATACCATAACCCCACCGCCACCATGGGGCACTCTGTTCACAACGTTGACATCAGCAAACTGCTTACCCACACAACGCCATATACACTGTCTGCCATCTGCCCTGTACAGTTTTTATCCAGGATTAATCTGCGAAGAGCACACTTCTCCAGCGTGCCAGTGGCCATCGAAGGTGAGCATTTGCCCACTGAAGTCGGTTACGACGCCGAACTGCAGTCAGGTCAAGACCCTGGTGAGGACAACGAGCCTGTTGAGGAAAACTGCAGACAGTTGCTGCATAAATTCTTTGGTTGTGCAAACCCAGTTTCATCAGCTTTACATGTTGTGGTCATATTTTTATTCAGTGTACTTTACAACGTAATGAGCTGGATTATACAAAAAATGTGATTACATTTGATCCAGCTGTATTCAATTTCCTTTATGGTGTTGGCCTTAATAGAGTTAAGAGTATTTAGGTGATAAAAGGATTATCCCAGTCTGTACTGTACATCCTAGATCCGTCTCTCTCCATATAGATTTCCCACGCAAATGGGTTGGTCTATGTAAAGCGGACACACAAGGTCCCATCTTCCAAATGAGAACTTCTCTGCTCCCCATATTTATGAGCTGTTGGGAGAAGTTGATTCTAATGAACAATCATGTGACAGTTTATTATTAATAAAATCATACATTGGAAAGGTAACAACGTATTTCAACAAATCATCACGTCGTCCCCACCCCCTGTCCTTCTGTGGCTGGTGATCCCTGACAAACAGGTTGGCATAATGGCACGCTACCCAGTAAAGCAGTGCCAGCTGAGCTCAGACTGGATTACTGTCACCCATTACATAATGATGGCATTATCATTACAGCTAGACGACCTATGACAAATCTATCATTTCCAGCATCTCAGGGTTTCCCAAACTTGGTCCTGGGACCCCCCCGAGTGCACCCCCCCACCTAGCTCTACACAGTTGATTCAAATAACCAACTCGTCATAAACCTCTGATTATCTGAATCAGCTGTGTATTGCTACGGAACAAACCAAAACGTACACCCAGGGTGGCCCCCGGGACCAGGTTCAGGAAAACCTGGTTTAAATGGCTACCTATCCCCTGTATCCATCCCATGTGAAAAGGCTGGATAGGTTCAAGCAAGTTCCCAAAATCAATGCAGATGAAGGAGAGAACACGAGGAGAGGACACTGCATTATATTATTGAGATGCAGTTTGTCTGCCAGACATGTGTGTGTGTGGTAAACTGGATAATGATGAGCGAGTGATGGGGTCTAGGCTGGTCATTAGCGGTGTGGTCCTACTGTGTATTTGATATACGCCTGGTCCATTTGGCGGGCGAGCGGCAGTGGATGAGTGGTAGTGTCCTGAAGTCAGCTAAGAGATAATAATAATAATAATAACACAAACAGTAAAGCGACCCATAGTGCTTCTCTGTAACCCAATGAGCCATTACACTAGCGATACATGTGCTTTGCTTTTCCTGTGGTCCAATTGAAACGTTCAATGCAATTAGTAATGACAACTATCAGGAAACGCATTATTCTGTCTGGGTCCCTATTTGCGATTAGCGTACTTACCCGTAAAAGCCTGATAAACTGATTGAATTAGAGGGAGGGGCCCCTCGTAGGACATAACAAGACCCCCCGGTTCGGATGTCATCTATCTGGGGCTAAAACCTCATTTCTCTGATCCGTCAACATCAGGGTCGTATTCATTATGGAATGCAGAGGAAATATTTTGCAACGGAAGACAGAAATGTGTTTCTTATTGGACAAGCACAAGTTGTGCATCCCTATTTCAGTTTGTTTTGTTCCATTTCATGTCTAATGAATATGACCCAGCTGTAGTAGGAACTGGTTCTCCATTATGATAAATCACAAGATGCTTTGATTTTGTTGACTAGTAAATGATCCTCTTATCAGACCAGACCAGAGTGGAAGGAAACCAGACAACGTCAATTTCTGAGGCTGCTAACTCTAATGAACGTATCCTCTGCAGCAGAGGTAACTCTGGGTCTTCCTTTCCTGTGGTGGTCCTCATGAGAGACCGTTTCATCATAGTGCTTGATGATTTTTTGCGACTGCACTTGAAGAAACGTTCAAAGTTCTTGAACTTTTTCACATTGACTGACCTTCATGTCTTAAAGTAATGATGGACTGTCGTTTCTCTTTGCTTATTTGAGCTTTTCTTGCCATAATATGGACTTGGTATTTTACCAAATATCTTCTGTATACCACTCCTACCTTGTCACAACACAACTGATTGGCTCAAACACATTAAGAAGGAAATAAATTTGACAAATTGACTTTTAACAAGGCACACCTGTTAATTGAAATGCATTCCAGGTGACTACCTGGAAGCTGGTTGAGAGAATGTCAAGAATTTGCAACGCTGTCATCAAGACAAAGGGTGGCTACTTTGAAGAATCTCAAATATAAAACACTTTTTTGGTTACTACATGATTCCAAATGTGTTATTTCATAGTTTTTATGTCTTTGCTATTATTCTACAATGTAGAAAATAATAAAAATAAAGAAAAACCCTTAAATGACGGGTACTGTATGGTCAAAGTTGTTTTCTCTAGATTAAAGTAGCCTCTAATCACCACAGCAAAAAATCCAAAACCAAAGACCAGGAGCCAGGCAGTTATCGTTCAGTGAAGTACAATTATTTCTGAAAATATCGTAGAATTACAGTAGTAGGTCTGTTTTCATTTATTATATTTTCATTCATTCTTTATATGATCATTTGGGTTAGGACACTATCATAAGTCCTTATGAAGTGTTCCACTTCACTGCTCATGTTTGTCTTTTTTTGTTCTCTGATTTTACATGCAAAATAATACAAAAAAATGTCGAGACCATAGAGCCTAGACCATAAAACAGGCTGGTATTGAGGAAACACAGTAATGTACACATTGAACAACTTGTTGTGAGATGGTATACAACAGTCTTGATGCCACGGACAGTCACTCTGACAGTGACAGGTGTGTGTGGATTCCTTCCTTTGAAGATGGACGTCACCCACTGGGCAATAACAACACAGAGCTTTGTTAGAGGGGCAATAACCATTCAGTCACCACAACTGCCCAGTGCCCGGGGCTCCGACTAAGGACTTGATAACGACAAGGACCTCTCACTGGTTTAGATTACTCTAAATAAGGGGAGTACAGACTGTACACTAAGATTACATTTCCCTTCCTAAGGTCATACGGGGCGGCAGGTAGCCTAGTGGTTAGAGTATTGGGCCAGTAACCGAAAGGCTGCTGGATCGAATCCCCGAGCTGACAAGGTAAAAATCCGTCATTCTGCCCCTGAACAAAGCAGTTTCCCGGTAGGCCATCATTGTAAATAAGAATTTGTTCTTAACTGACTTGCCTAGTTAGATAAAGGTTCAATACAATGAAACTGGGGTTGTGAAGGAAAGTACCCAAAATAAAACATCTATAGGCTTAGACAGTATCGTTTGTAAGACATGTCAGCAACATAGTGAAAGGGAAACGGGGATACCTAATCAGTTGTACAACTGAATGCCTTCAACTGAAATGTGTCTCCGCATTTTACCCAACCCCTCTGAATCAGAGAGGTGCGGGGGGGCTGCCTGAACTGAACAGTGACAAACCAGGTGGAAGAAATATAAATCTGGTTAAAACAATACCGTCTTCCACTAACTCTGTCCTACAGTAATTCCCCATAAGGACACAAGATAGGCACTCTTTGGTCTCTCTCTGCTCCATTTCTTCCTGTCTTGGTTCTTTCTCTTCCCCACTCTCTCTCCCTCTTTTTCTCTGTTCTTCCTCTTTAGGTGGGAGTCCTGTTCCTGTTGATGGGGGGACAGTGTGTTGGCCCCTAATGAACAACAGGGAGACCCCACTCCAGAGGTTATAATCTGGGATGAAGAGAATGCACTCCAGGCCTCTGCCCTGCTCGCCTGCGGCTGTTAGAGGCTTGCAGTGCCAACCTAAGGCGGGCATCCCCGAGAGACCCCTCTAAACATCCCAATCCCTCACAGGAAACAAGGACCACCTGGCACTACCCAGAGGGCATTGCCATGGCAACTTGAGAGGTAGCAAAAGGAAATCATAAACTGTGTGTGTGTGAGCACTGCTGTAGCTCAGGCCCCAGGTGGGTTGGGGGTTTCAATGGGTGGAACACGGCCCATGTCGTGGTTGATCTGTGTGTCGAGGTAACAGCCCCAAGGGCAGCCGTCTGTCTGTTTCCACTCTGGGCCTCACTGGAGGACGCAAAAACACTCATAGCACTCCACCTATGATAGGCCAGCCACAAGGGGGCAAAGCTAGGATGCCAATCCAACGCACAGGAAAACACACTGTAACCTGATGGCAGGATGACACAGCATCCTGATAGTCTGTATTTTGTTTTTCTTCCAGATATTAAAGCTACTGAAAAACCACTGGCAGAATCTAGCAAGTGTAATATTACGAATGAGCAAGCCTATTTTATGAGACAATAGGGGCGGTGGTTAAGATTGTCCTTGAAAAAACAACAACTTAGTACTTGTGTTTTCTGAGGTTTGGAAGCACCCCCTGCAGCACCCCCTGAAAAATCTGAATTAAAATAAAATATAAATAAGATGGGCAACATCCACATGAGGGAATTATTTGTTCAACAGTGCCATCTAGTGGCCATGAAGCTACACTGACATTTCCAGAAAATAACCATTACACTGCCTCTTCCAGATTATTCCAATTATATATATACCAGTACAATTATTTCTGGAGTTCTCAGACAAACTAGGGCCAGTGACATTATATGGACACTGTACCGTGCCATGTAGGGAGAAGTTGCCCCTTGACACCGATCTTGAGTCACTTGAGTCCCCTACAAATGATTAACGGGGAGAGGAAGCTGATCCTAGATCTGTACCTAGGGGAAACTTCACCCTGGACCGTACAGGGTGGTCCGCCTAACAGCTTGAGTTACCTGGTAGGACACTGTCATTTTCCCATCAGCCCACTCTTCAGGAAGAACCCGAGGTCCTGATACGAGCCACACGTTGTCAAAGCACTTGGTCAGGTCCCTGCAGTACATCTCCAGTCTGGAATACAAAACAGTCTCTATTATACTGGGGCCACACACGTTCGAAAGACTTAAAAGTAAAGTAAGCTTTCAGGTAGATTAGATTGACAGAGTTTAATTTCAGCATAGGTCATTCCATTTATATACAGCATTAGGACCAAGTAGTATCACTTAACTTATGGAATAAATGCAATGAATATAACTGAATGTTTAAAAAGGGTTCCCATCTACCTGTTCCAGTAGCCGGTGTTGTTTTCATAGTTGTGGGGCACAATGTTGGACATCTATAAGGTCTCGGCTATTGACAGCTGTTGATAGGGACAGAAACTGAGTCTTTTCTGTGAGAGTGATTCATATCACATACCTTCAAAACAAAAGGAGTAAAGTCACTGGTGTAAACACCATCAACTGAGGACGAGAGAATACAACAAGATCAGCTTACTATTCTAAACGAAAAGATGACTCGTCAAACATCATGTGAAACTGTAAACAGAATTCATGTCAACTGTAACGATGACCTGGAATGACACCACCGTTTTGGACATGTGTGTTGGGAGGGTAGGGCAGTGGTTCCTAAAATGTGGGGCACGAGAAAGTAACTCAGTCCGGCTTTAAACTGACTCTAGAAAGTTGTGATAGTAGAATGCACAAGGTGCAATTTCTAAATTGGGTAGTGCATCATCAGTTCCTCTTGTCATGTCAGTCATTACATACCTTAGAGAGCTATTTATAACTTGTCAGAAATGTCCAGATCAACTAGTCAGCTTTAGTTTTTTTTTTAAAGCTCATAGATAGCAGTTTTTTTCATCACTCAAATATCCTCTCCTTCCAGTTCTCTGCTGCCAATGACTGGAACGAACTGCAAAAATCTCTGAAGCTGGAGACTCTTACCGCCCTCACTAGCTTTAAGCACCAGCTGTCAGAGCAGCTCACAGATCACTGCACCTGTACATAGCTCATCTGTAAATAGCCCATCCACTCTACCTCATCCCAATACTGTATTTATTTATTTATCTTGCTCCTTTGCACGCCAGTATCTCTACTTGCACATTCATCTTCTGCACATTCTACCATTCCAGTGTTTAATTGCTATATTGTAATTACTTCGCCACCATGGCCAATTTATTGCCTTACCTCTCTTATCCTACCTCATTTGCACATGCTGTATATAGATTTTTCTACTGTATTATTGATTGTATGTTTGTTTATTCCATGTGTAACTCTGTGTGGTTGTATGTGTAGAACTGCTTTGCTTTATCTTGGCCAGGTCGCAGTTGCAAATGAGAACTTGTTCTCAACTAGCCTACCTGGTTAAATAAAGGTGAAATAAAAAATAAAAAACATGAATACACATTAGACATGGCACAATGTATAGAATTGCAAGAAAATTTGCTTTAAACTGCAACATTTTCTTTGCACCCCATGACAAAATGTGAAGAATTTCAGGAAGTAAGCTTTAAACCTGCCAAATTCCCTTCACCGACAAGAAGTGTGTGAACAGTTAGCGTCATGAACAGTGCTTGTGCCCATAGATATTGACGTGGCGTGTGCGCGATGTTCCCCAATGCTGGAAGGGGGGCTCCGAGTGAAAAAGTTAGGGAACACCTGGGGTAGGGTACCTCTGAAGACTTGTCTCCTGCGGGGGCCATATGGCCCCTGGACCAGACACTGCCCAGGTAGTCTGCATTGTGTGCAGTGAAGGGTTCTGGGATACTGTGGTCTGGCTTGAACTTAGTGCTTCCTGTCGGCATTCCCTGCGACAGCAAAAAGAAGAGGCACATCTAGGATCTCGCTTTAACTTAATTTAGCTAGTGGCTGTATTTGTGGCTACTTTTTCATATAATTCATTGTGTATTTGGGTAGCTAGTAACAACAATCCTACAGTTGTCTCAACTTTTGAAGGAGCATGCAATTGGCTTGCTGACTGCAGGAATGTCCACCAGAGCTGTTCCCAGATAATTTAATGTTCATCTCTCTACCATAAGCCGCCTCCAACGTCATTTTAGAGAATTTGTCAGCACATCCAACCAGCCTCACAACCGCAGGCCATGTGTATGGCGTCGTGTGGAGGAGCGGTTAGCTGATAACGTTGTGAAGAGAGTGCCCCATGGTGACGGTGGGGTTATGGTATGGGCAGGGATAAACTACGGGAAAAAATACACAATTGCATTTTATCCATGGCAATTTGACTGCACAGAGATATCATGATGAGATCCTGAGGCCCATTTACGTGCCATTCATCTGCCACCATCACGTTTCAGCATGATAATGCACGGCCCCATGTCGCAAGGATCTGTACACAATTCCTGAAGCTGAAAATGTCCCAGTTCTTCCACGGCCTGCATACTCACCAGACATGTCATCCATTGAGCATGTTTTGTATGCTCTGGATCAACGTGTACGACAGCGTGTTACAGTTCCTGACAATATCCAGCAACTTCACACAGCCTTTGAAAAGGAGTGGGACAACATTCCACAGGTCACAATCAACAGCCTGATCAACTCGATGCAAAGGAGATGTGTCGTGTTGCATGAGGCAAATGGAGGTCACACCAGATGGTGATTTTCTGATCCACGCCCCTAACGAAGGTATCTGTGACCAACAGATGATTAACTGTTCCCCAGTCATGTGACATCCATAGACTAGGGCCTAATTTATTTATTTCAATTGACTGACTTCCTTATATGAATTTTAACTCAGTAAAATCTTAAATTGTTTTTGTTGAGTATTTTGTTACGCTACACCTCAAGCATTAACACAAATGAAAATAATCACAAATGAGTCACTCAATTTCTGCTGTGTTTCTTTGGGAATGAGAAGCTTTGGTGAGTTCACATGTGCAGTAATCTTGTGTAAGTATCAGTAGTAGAGGCACTTAGCCCGCTGGTTGTTCACTGTAGGTGGAGCATTTCACGGTTGAAGCAACAGTCAGAACACAGAATACACAACATTATCACATAAAAACGTTAGATTTTTTATTATGCTGCGGTGATCAACATCCTAGCACACTATAAAAACACATGAACACACATACTGTAAATACACTTGTCTATAATTCTAATTAAAAAGGTTGTTGTAGCTTCGTTGGTAGAGCATGACACTTGCAACACCAGGGTTAAGGGTTCGATTCCCACAGGGGACCAGTACAAAAAAAAGTATGAAAATGTATACACTAAAACTACAGTAAGTTGCTCTGGATAAGTGTGTCTTAAATGAGAAGTAATGTAACAACTGTCGTCATGGACAATGTAGACGCAAGAACGTAGACGCATGATGCGGCAATCAAATGCTTTTTAACAGTTTTTTTATTGTTTACTTTCATATACAAAAAGATAAAATTGAAATAATCCTTTCTAGTATTTTTTTCTCTAACAGTCTGGGTGTAGTTGTTTTACACTGGGCAAATACTACATTCATACTGGTTTATTCTGGCACCAAGTGCAGAGTCGAAACAGCCACACCTCAACAACTAGGCAAATCTATTTCAAACTCTGAATACTGAGATCTAAAATTACCACAGTTAAAAAGGAGCAAGGATCCACTGCAAATTAAAGAACTATGTTACAATGATCGTTCAAAACAATTCCTCATCATTACAGCAATACAATGGATGTTGTATTTTTTCTGGGATTTTCATATATATGAAACTTTTAAACATGTTCTTCAATCCAAAAGAGGGGTTACAGCAACAAGCTCCACTCTCTGTATACATTTAGTCTTATACAGATTATTTGAGGATATTTATGTTAAAATCAGTAGTACAAGCCATCTCTGTTCTACAATTTAGCTACAATAGTGAAACATAACCTACAACATTTACATTTCACGAATCCTGGTATATAAACAACACTTTTAAATAAGACCCCTTGACAAAACAAGAACCCCCCCCCTCACCCTTGTTTTGGTGGGTCTTGGAAGAAAGACATTGTGAATCAGTCCCTGCAGTGGAAAGGTTTTTCGGTTTTGTTTGGTTGAACAATTCCAATCAATGCAAGGAGCCACTGGCGAGCTCGTGGGAGGAGGAAAAAACAAGCATTCACCATTGACAATGTCTACCAACAGCAAATCCCACCTCTTTTTAAAGGAGCGAAATAAACTGTCACTTTATGGAATAATGGCTTTTTAAAGCGTAGAGTAGCAAGCTATTCTCATCCAGAGGCTAAAAAGAAATTGTGGAAGTTTTTAGCAATTGGCAAAGTCAATAGTTCTCTCCAGCTGGGGAAGGTCTTAATATTTTAAGAGGATAAGTCGATTGCCAGGGCTCACAGCTCGCTGCTGCTGATTGACGCAAGACTTGAACCAACTGATCTCTGGGAAAACATGAGGTAATGTTCAGATAGCTTGAGCCACTGTCCGTGCACAGTAAATAAGCAACGTAATAACACTTAAAGATGTTCAGAGAGTTGGGTAAAGTAAAAATAAGAAGAATCAAAGTGGGATTGATAACCAATCTTAGGGTACAATGGTAATTAGTGTTATGTTTTTTTTTGAGAGAGAGAGAGAAAGACAGGGCTAGAATGAAATCTCAGCCAACTGAATCTTTTAACAGTCTGAAAAAAATCCTCAGTCAGTAACAATCACCAGAACCATTTTGTTTCAGTTCTGCCTGATGACAAAGTGAGCTGTCAAACCTCTATACACTAACAATTTCAGTTGGGGAAAGTAGCAGACAAAGCACTTAAACGCTTTTCCATACAATACCATTTCTTTGCTGTTGGAAAAAAAAAAAGAAAAAAAAGAGGTGAGATGCTCAGAAACTAAGAGGGTTTTCACATTGTCAAGGGGTGCATGATACATGTTACACCAGTACAAACGAGGTAACCTGTTGGCATGACGAAAGTGTACACCATTATTCTGTAGTATCGACGACTATCCAGCTAGCAACACTGTTTCACGTGAGGTCTGAGGTAATTGGTTCCTGAACAACCTGGATCTAAGACTGCATCCAGAATTATAGCTGGTCACTTAAGAGTTTTTACATTAGATTATATATATGAGATTTTTTTTGTCAGGTACTAATAACAAATAAACAAAGAGGGGCACCACAGTGGTTGCTTCAGCAATGACAATGAGGAAAATAAAGGCACAACAACATCAGAACACCTCAGGTTTTCCATCCGACGCTCCCAGATAGCAATGTTGCTGATATCACATGCTGTTTATATTCCAAAACTTCACCCTTGTCATCATGAACCACAATGTGAGTATTGGTAAGAATAGATTTGACCCGATATGCAATGCAGAGCAGGCTGGTGGGAGTAGATATAGGAGGACACGCTCATTGTAATGACTGGAATGGAACCAAACACATGGAAACAACACATTTGAGACTCCGTTCAATTTATTAAATTCCAATGAGCCAATCCTCCTATAACTCCTCCCACCAGCCTCCTCTGATCCAATGCACTAAAGCTAAAATATTCATTTGGAAAGACCTGTGTTAAGTCCAGCTCCCATTCCATCTCATCCTGGCCCTAAGCTCTCAGATTTAAGACTCAACTAGAGACGGTAGAATCCTTAAAATGGCACCAGAGTAAAAAAAACAGACAATGATGAAAAAAAGAGACTAATACTTGCCTTTCCCATCGTGGCTAAAACTTTAAAACCGCCGATTGGTATTGTATAACTCATCATAACACTGACCAACAAAATAGAAAGAATTAAACCCTTAAGTTAACACTGCACAGCATATGTGATGCTCAGAGTGCATCAAGACCACTATTTGGAAAGAAACAGATTTACAATTTGAAATCTAATAGCTCACTTTGCATACCTTGCTCTCCCTCCTCATCAAATGCATCCACTTAACTCTTGAAAAAAAGGTCCTAGCAAGTCAAATCAAGGCCAACAATGTCAGATGACTGTCTCTAGCTTCTCAAATCAAAGTCAAAAGGTCAAATGGGCAGAGAAAGATTTTGTCTCTACTGTTACAAATGTTAACAGCAAAGTGAGACAACCTGGTCTCAGTGCATTTCGTATTATTCTGTATGCAAACCCAAGACAAACATTTAGTATATGTTACATTTCGTATGGTAAATTTGTGGATGTCCTTTATCCACTTCATATGATCCGTTACGAATTACAATTCGTTTTATATGTAACGAATTTGCAAAACGTATGATATGTTACGAACTCTAGCTTGATGGCTAATGTTAGCTAGTTTTGTGGTTAGGGTTAAGTTTAGGAGTTAGGTTAAAGGTTTAGGGGAAGGGTTAGCTAACATGTTAAGTAGTTGCAAAGTAGCTAAAAAGTAGTTAGTTGAAAAGTTGCTAATTAGCTAAAATGATAATGTGAGATTAAAACTCGCAACCTTTGGGTTGCTAGGCATTCATATTACACGCCCACCCATCCTACTTTCATTGTCTTATGTAACCATACCAAACGTAACATATCATACTAATTTGAGTGTCCATATTTACATTTACTATGTTAAAACTAGTTAATGAGACCAGGCTGAGAGAGAATTGGGACACATTACAACCCCCCAAAAAAATATTCAAACAAAGAATTTGGTTCCACCTCTTGCAGACTTAGGTGCAAGGGATTTGGCTACACGTTTCTCATGGTTAAAAGTCTGACTGAAAAAAAGGTGAAGGCCTATCAAAACTCAACGAACACTATGACCAAGACAATGTCTGGGGATCGACAAACCAACCTTCCTCTTGACAACAAAGCGCATTTTTCAACCAGACGTTTTGGTTGGTCACTAGCTCAAGGGCCTATTACAGTACCTATGAGGTCAGAAAGAATATGTAGAACTATTGCTGTAGATATTGCTTGCTACATTTTATATCCAAACTGGCAATTTCTTGATCCCGTTACACTTATAGCATTAATACAGTTAAAAACTGTTTTACAATAAGATTCTACATAAAACACTAACCTGATCATTTGACACAGACATAACCTTGATTTGCTAACAAGGCATTGAAATCAAACCAATAGCTCCGTCCTGGTTAATGATAAAATGGTGTGAAGTTAATCCAGAGAAAATAAAAAGTGCCATACGAGTGTGCTTCCTTATTGTTTTCTTGCTCTCTAACACAGGGAAAGAGGGGCTCCTTGAAAAGTAGTCTCTTTACAGACCCAAATACTTGTTAAAGTTCTCTAACCACAAAAACTTAAAATGACGCTAGCTATGGTTTCACTTATTCAAAGCAACATGGATCGCAGAAATCCGCAGGCCCACGTCAAACACTGGGGTTCATGATGACAAGAGGTTGAAGTCATGAGTCTGTCCATGAGTGCAACTAAAACACACTGAAACCCTCTGCTTTACACACAGGTGTAACGCTGCTGAGAGATGTCAAACCTTAAAACGTATGGCACAGTGAACAATAACTTATAACAATAGCTTTCTTCTGTAAGGTGTAGGGTTAAGGAGCTGAGGCCACTGCGGTGCCTCTTGTCAGTCAACGTGTGATGAGATGGGGACGAGAATCCAGGGACAATGACCCCCACACCCCCCAAGGTGCTACCAAATCAAACATCAACCAAGAAAATATTACTTTATGCTTTAAAAAGTTAGAATGCTATAAATCGAGAGAGAAACTAATTTGGAGACACATTGCTTTGTATAAGGAAATTCAATGATATCTCTTGGTATTCATTTAGTCTTTTCCGTAAAAATGCTTGCTTTTTTCATCACGGAATGGGATAAGTCATTAAATACATTTTAAAAGCAATGACAAACCCAAGGTACACTATATAGGCAGAAGTATGTGGACACCCCTTCAAAACCCGTTGCTGACAGGTGTAGAAAATCGAGCACTCAGCCATGCAATCTCCATAAACAAACATTGGCAGTAGAATGGCCTTACTGAAGAGCTCATCAAATTTCTGCCCTGCTAATGTGAAGTCGAAACGTCTAGGAGCAACAACGGCTCAACCGCGAAGTGGTAAGCCACACAAGTTCACAGAATGGGACCGCTGAGTGCGGAAGTGCGTAAAAATCGTCTGTCCTTGGTTGCAACACTCACTACCAAGCTCCAAACTACCTCCGGAAGCAACGTCAGCACAATAACTGTTCGTCAGGAGCTTCATGAAATGAGTTTCCAAGGCCGAGCAGCCGCACACAAGCCTAAGATCACCATGCAAAATGTGGTGGAGTGTCGGCTGGAGTGGTGTAAAGCTCAACGTAATTGGACTCTGGAGCTGTGGAAACACATTTTTGGGGTGATAAATCACGCTTCACCATCTGGCAGTTCGACGGACGAATCTGGGTTTGGCGGATGCCAGGAGAACGCTACCTGCCCGAATGCATAGTACCAACTGTAAAGTTTGGAGGAGGAATAATGGTCTGGGGCTGTTTTTCATGGTTCGGGCTAAGCCCTTTAGTTCCAGTGAAGGGAGATCTTAACGCTACAGCATACAATGACATTCTAGACGATTCTGTGCTTCCAACTTTGTGGCAACATTTTGGGGAAGGCCCTTTCCTGTTTCAGCATGGCAATGCCCGCATGCACAAAGCGAGGTCTATACAGAAATGGTTTGTTGAGATAGGTGTGGAAGAACTTGACTAGCCTGCACAGAGCCCTGACCTCAACTCCGTTGAACACCTTTGGTATGAATTGAAAAACCGACCTCACCAATGCTCTTGTGGCTGAATGGAAGCATCGATGTTCCAAAATCTAGTTGAAAGCCTTCCCAGAAGAGTGGAGGCTGTTATAGCAGCAAGGTGGGGACCAACTTCATATTAATGCCCATGATTTTGGAATGAGATGTTTGACGAGCAGGTGTCCACATACTTTTGGCCATGAAGCATATAGGGGTATGGGGTATGCAAAAATATTACAGGTCAGACACGATGATGGTGGTGGGTGGATATTCGTTTTTTGTGAGGAAAAACCAAATACAGGTTCAATGTTCCTTTAGGTAATGGAGAGGAAAAGACAAGTTGGGAAAAGTCAGCAGAAATTATGAATAATGCTCAGGTGTCATACTGTATATAGGTAGAATTCTACAACTGTATACAGCTATTTACAAGATTTTCTTTCATTTATACAACATGACATGGTACCACTTCTTTAAATGATTTTGGACATTTTATCTTCCAAAATTCCTTAATCACAAAAGCCCCCCCCCCCCCCCCCCCAAAAAAAATCACATTAAAACATACTTACTACAAGTCAACACAACTAACAAAATATATAACAGAACTCATATACATTGAAAAATCTGAGGTATTTCTGGTTTGAGGTGGTCTGTGGTTCATGAACAATATATATATTTTTTTGTGTTTTAGTTTTCTGATCTATTTTTACTAGATTTTATTGTTTGTGTTGTTCTCTTTCACATCGGAAGCCTTGTCATCCCTACCAACGTACTTCTGCTCTTGTATGCACGTTTAGTTAAATCTACTGAGATTTGTATGTGTAATGCACAGGGGGAAAAAAATGGAACACAGAAATATATTCATCTTTGAGCTGAAACAGCAGCATTGTAGACATTCACTGTTACATTATGGCATACGGAAATGTTGCGTGTAACTTTTCTCTTCTAATGAACGAGAACGTGTAACCAATCTGAATGAAGTGAAGTTTAAAATTGGTTGTTACGCTTGGTGCCCTGTCGAAAACCTTTCTACAATGCAGGACCTACCCGGTCAAAACTCTAAGTTTGGTCCCTGTGAGAAAGAGGTAAATAACGAAGGTACCAGGCAGTGACGCTTCAACTGTACTCCGCCCTCCCTCTCGACACTAGTGAAGGATATAGGCTTTTGCTGAGGCCTAAGATGGTCCTTCTGTGGATAGAGTCTAGGTCCTTAGCTCCCAATGTCCAATACACTCACTGAAACAAAATAAGAAATAACAGAAAAAAAAGGGAAACATTTAACTCATCTTCAGCTGTTTACGGCTGAAACTTTCTTTTCATGGTCTTAACTTCCATCCCTCTCCGCTACACATTCAGTCACTCTCACTGCACAAATAGTCACAAGCAAACACACACGCATTCATTCTCACACCCAAAATGCATACAAATCTTCACCATGGTCATGCACCTATTGTGGTTTTACAAATTTTCACCATAGTCTGGCACCTATTGTTTTTGTAGTTTGTTTGGGCATCCTTCAATGTTTAGACCATTTTGATCTCAGCTAAAAAGGTTTGAACCATGTCAGAAAAACCCCTCTCATCAAAGTCTGCCCCCACCCTACCCATCAAAGGCAGCGGATGTGGCTCTCGCTCTACTTTACGGGACGCGTTGCGATATCACCTTAAATCATCATCTCCTGCCCCCTTGAGACTGGTTACCTGAGTAGTAGCTCCGTACCAAACAAAATGCATTATCCAGATGCTGTGGGAAGCAAGCCATTTTCTTTTGAACTTTTCAACATCCACTGATTAATATGCTATAGTCAACCCCAGTCAGAGTCACCGGTAAGAATATAGCAAAATCCTAAATGAAACGAGTCCAGTTGCCTTCCACTTTTCCCTGTGTTCTAAAGACACCCGTTAGTTCCGAAGGTTTGTATAGCACGCTGTCGGAAAAGGAAAAGTTTTCTGAAAACTAAAATCCCTTGAGGAAGGTTAGTTGTGTGTAAGTCTTAATGTTCATATAAGGTTTTTGCAGCATTGATGTATTGTCCAACATGGTAGATGGTTGCTTAGTTGGTTGGTTTTGTCACAGGCAATCCTGTCCAGAAGACAGAGAGGAATAAACTAAACCCAAATAAACGGCTGAGAGCTGAAAACGGTTGAGGTACCTGCACCTTGTCAGCATTCATAAGTCGGCACCTGAATGCACTACTGAGATGTCAATTTCGTTTTTTTTTTTGTAATTATTTTTTTCTTGTCTTCTTGATAAAAACACAGTAGAGAAGAAGTGTGCTGGTAATATTGATCCGATTGGAAAGAAAATAACAATAAAAATCAATTAAAAAAAAGATGTCAGGATAAAACAGCAGCTGCATTCATGTTTTTTTTTTTTCTGAGATCGGCTGAAGCTGAAGAAGAACAAGACAAGGCTGTTTTGTTTGCTTGCATGTTGTCGCTCTGCGTTGGGTGGGTGGGTGTTGGTAGGGACAGGGGTTTGGGCTCAGATACTGGACTCTTTGGGTGGCAAGTCCACGTTGGTGACAGAGGTCACCATGGAGACCAAGCAGTCTGAGGTAGGGGGGCTGGTCAGCCGGCGGATCTGCGAGATGCGCTCCTCCACGCAGCCGGCCGAAAGCCGCGCCTCGGCGTCATGGTCCCAGCACTCCTCTATTGTCTCACACATCGACTCTAGGCCCTGCGAGACACATCAGAGGACAGGAACATCTCAGCACTTAACATCATGTTGCAGGCCTGGGTGACATATTGTGGGAAATGTGAATCAAAACTGTACTGCTGTAAGGACATCCCAGTATTGACCCACTGCTCTCTGCGTTGGAGACAAAGCGAGAATACTCACAGCGTGTTTGAGCCAGCAGTCCTTGAAGACCGGTCTCATCTTTTTGTGGACCACCACATCCTGTAAGTCCTCCAGGGACGGGTGCTGGCCAATCTCCTCCTCAAACGGCAGCATGTACTCATCCACTGGGTCTGACCATACAACACAACAGCAATATCTTAGCCTGGAACCTCAACAGGCTATGCTACGTCGTTACCCACAAGCTATCAACATTTATGTGTACTCATTTGTCAATTACACTGCATTAAAAGTTTTCAGCCTGATTCCAATGTGGTATGATTGACGATAAATCAGCAAGTATGATCCTGTGTGTGCGTTTGGGTGTTAGTGTGTGACTCACCGTCGGCCGCCTTGCAGCGCGACACCAGCTCCCACAGCACCAGGCCCATGGAGTACATGTCTATCCTGAGGAAGGCATCCCGCTGAAAGTTAATGGCCCCTTCCAGGACCTCCGGCGCCATGTAGCGCCTGGTACCCACCTGCACGACGGACAAGACACTGTCAGACTAGGTCCCCTACACACTCTCACACACTCACGCACTTCCTTTTCCATATTGCGTGACTACATGAGCTAGCTTTAAAACAGTGTCTCTATGATGTTTTTTGTTCATAAACTCAGCAAAAAAAATAAAAGTCCCTTTTTCAGGACCATGTCTTTCAAAGACAAATTCGTAAAAATCCAAAGAACTTCACAGATCTTCATTGTAAAGGGTTTAAACACTGTTTCCCATGCTTGTTCAATGAACCATAAACAATTAATGAACATGCACCTGTGGAACGGTCGTTAAGACACTAACAGCTTACAGACGGTAGGCAATTAAGGTCACAATTATGAAAACTTAGGACACTAAAGAGGTCTTTCTACTGACTCTGAAAAACACCAAAAGAAAGATGCCCAGGGTCCCTGCTCATCTGTGTGAACGTGCCTTAGGTATGCTGCAAGGAGGCATGAGGACTGCAGATGTGGCCAGGGTAATTAATTGCAATGTCCTAACTGTGAGACGCCTAAGATAGCACTACAGGGAGACAGGATGGACAGCTGATTGTTCTCGCAGTGGCAGACCACGTGTAACACCTGCAGAGGATCGGTACATTCGTACATCACACCTGCGGGACAGGTACAGGATGGCAACAACAACTGCCCGAGATACACCAGGTACGCACAATCCCTCCATCAGTGCTCAGACTGTCCGCAATAGGCTGAGAGAGGCTGGACTGAGGGCTTGTAGGCCTGTTGTAAGGCAGGTCCTCACCAGACATCACCGGCAACAACGTCGCCTATGGGCACAAACCCAGCGTCGCTGGACCAGACAGGACTGGCAAAAAGTGCTCTTCACTGACAAGTCGCAGTTTTGTCTCACCAGGGGTGATGGTCGGATTTGCATTTATCGTCAAAGGAATGAGCGTTACACCGAGGCCTGTACTCTGGAGCGGGATCGATTTGGAGGTGGAGGGTCCGTCATGGTCTGGGGCGGTGTGTCACAGCATCATCGGACTGAGCTTGTTGTCATTGCAGGCATTATCAACGCTGTGCGTTACAGGGAAGACATCCTCCTCCCTCATGTAGTACCCTTCCTGCAGGCTCATCCTGACATGACCCTCCAGCATGACAATGCCACCAGCCATACTGCTCGTTCTGTGCGTGATTTCCTGCAAGACAGGAATGTCAGTGTTCTGCTGTGGCCAGCAAAGAGCCCGGATCTCAATCCCATTGAGCACGTCTGGGACCTGTTGGAGCGGAGGGTGAGGGCTAGGGCCATTCCCCCCAGAAATGTCTGGGAACTTGCAGGTGCCTTGGTGGAAGAGTGGTGTAACATCTCACAGCAAGTACTGGCAAATCTGGTGCAGTCCATGAGGAGGAGATGCACTGCAGTACTTAAAGCAGCTGGTGGCCACACCAAATACTGACTGTTACTTTTGATTTTGAACCCCCCTTTGTTCAGGGACACATTATTCCATTACTGTTAGTCACATGTCTGTGGAACTTGTTCAGTTTACATCTCAGTTGTTGAATCTTGTTATGTTCATAGAAATATTTACACATGTTAAGTTTGCTGAAAGGACGTTCCTTTTTTCCTGAGTTTAGTTAGTACGACCTTTAAAGCAGTGTCTCCATGTTGGTCTTTGTTCATAGTTAGTATGATCTTTAAAGCAGTGTCTCCATGTTGGTCTTTGTTCATAGTTAGTATGATCTTTAAAGCAGTGTCTCCATGTTGGTCTTTGTTCATAGTTAGTATGATCTTTAAAGCAGTGTCTCCATGTTGGTCTTTGTTCATAGTTAGTATGATCTTTAAAGCAGTGTCTCCATGTTGGTCTTTGTTCATAGTTAGTATGATCTTTAAAGCAGTGTCTCCATGTTGGTCTTTGTTCATAGATAGTACGATCGATTTACTTGTCAGAAATAGCTCCCTGATTCCTGTTTACGGATGAAAAGTAGTTAACTAAAATCGGGAACGGGGCGCCATTTGGGACAGACTGATGGTGACCCACTCACCTGGCCATGAGTGTCCCCTGGGGGCTTGCCCGGCTCGAACCGCACCGCCAGCCCAAAGTCTCCGATGATGGCCGTCAGGTCCGTCCGCAGCATCACGTTCTTACTCTTGAAGTCCCTGGAGAGGAGAAGGAAAAGAGGACGGGGGGTCAGTGATGTTGTAGAGTAGGGCTATTGAACGACACGGCAGCAGGGCTATTGAACGACACGGCAGCAGGGCTATTGAACGACACGGCAGCAAGGCTATTGAACTATATGGCTCGAGGGAAAAACTGGGTCATGTTTAGTAGGGCACAACGTAGCAAAAACTGTTGCGGCAGAAAACAGAAAAGCGTTTTTCTTATCGGACAAGTTCAGGTAATTTCAAAACGTTGCCTGCCTACTGAACCAGACCCTGCTTTTCTTTTCTACCAGTTCAATTAACATCAGTGATTGGTCTGAGAGTTTCCTTCCCTGGTGTCCAAGGTCTGAAAAGGACCATATAGTATTTCATTGAATAACCCTGGCTTAGAGAGATCGGATTGGCCCCACAACTGGTTTGGGATCAGTTGGCCCTTTGTCATGATCGATCTGATCATGAACTACACACAAATAAAGAAGACCCACTGCCCACAGGGAACGGTCCTGTCTAGACTTATGGCACAGTTTAATCAGAACTGAGAGACTCGCTACAAACAGGGAAAGGTCCTGTCTAGACTTATGGCACGGTCCTGTCTAGACTTATGGCACAGTTTAAATCAGAACTGAGAGACTCGCTACAAACAGGGAACGGTCCTGTCTAGACTTATGGCACAGTTTAATCAGAACTGAATTGAAGTGTTTTCCCAATGGCATAAAGTGTAAACAATTTTGATTTCCTGCGGTCAAATAAAATTGCAGTAAAGAGGTTTGAGTGCTGTTAAAAGAACAGATACCGTCAAGGATAGATCCCTCCGGATTGTAGAATGACGACACCGGGGCCCGCAGAGTGAACAAAAATGTTGCATAATCATTGCTACGGTATAGGATTACCTTAACTTACCAGATAGGTCACTGAGAAAACAGAATCGCTGCTCGAACCAGACCCCAAGTCTAATGTCTCGCATTCTCTCTCACACAAACCAGTGCTGACCTCGTGTGCCCTTACCTGTGAGCGATGGCCGGTTTGGGTCCCTCTCCTTTGTAGCGAGGAACGTCCTCGTGCAGGTAGGCCAGCCCGCAGGCCATGGTCTCAGAGATGTGACACAGCTCAGTCCAGCTGATCGCGTTCCCCTTCAGATAGTCTGTCAGGGAGCCCTGGAGTATACACACAGGCAGACATACACAGAACAAGAGGGAGGAGAGCGAGAGAGAGCGATAGAGAAAGGAAGCACGAGAGAGAAAAAGAGAAAGTGAGAAGTGGAGCAGTTAACAAGATAAAGTAAGACATCCCGAGAGCACACTAAATAACTTTTCAATGATTGAACTGGGGAAAAACAAGTGTATTTGACCGCAGAGACAGGGTTGCTATCATTCATACATAGTTTATTGTACGAGATCAATGAAGGCCAGCCACTGAGGTCTGTCAAATCGAGTGCTATTAAACTGTAGCAAAACAACTTTCGCGGAATTGAAAATTCAACAGCGAGGAAAATAAAAAGGCAATACCTCTCGTATAGGGATGGGCAGATTTATTTGAATAGCCAAACAAAAAAAGTCAAGGGGTCTAAACACTTTCCGAAGGCATTGTGTGTATATACAGTACCAGTGAAAAGCTTGGACGCCACTACTCATTCCAGGTTAATTTTTACTATTTTCAACATAGTAGAATAGAAGTGAAGACATCAAAACAATGACATAACACATATGGAATCATGAAGTAACCAAAAAAAGTGTTAAAAAAAAAATCTAAAAATATTTTATATATTTGAGATTCTTCAAAGTAGCCACCCTTTGCCTTGATAACAGCATTGCACACTCTTGAGATTCTCTCAACCAGCTTCATGAGGTTGTCACCTGGAATGCATTTAAATTAACAGGTGTGCCTTGTTAAAAGTACATTTTCTTTCCTTCTTAATGCGTTTGAGCCAATCAGTTGTGGTATACAGAAGATAACCCTATTTGGTAAAAGCCCAAGTCCAAATTATGGCAAGAACAGCTCAAATAAGCAAAGAGAAATGACAGGCCATCATTACTTTAAGACATGAAGGTCAGTCAATGCGGAACATTTCAAGGACTTAGAACGTTTCTTCAAGTGCAGTAGCAAAAACCCATCAAGCGCTATGATAAAACTGTCTCTCATGAGGACCGCCACAGGAATGAAAACCCAGAGTTACCTCTGCTGCAGAGGATAAGTTAATTTGAGGTAACTTGAGGAAATTGAAGCCCAAATAAATGCTTCAGAGTTCAAGTAACAGAAACATCTCAACATCAACTGTTCAGAGGAGACTGCATGAATCAGGCCTTCATGGTTGAATTGCTGCAAAAAAAACACTACTAAAACACCGTTAAGAAGTAGAGACTTGCTTGGGCCAAGAAACACGAGCAATGGACATTAGACCAGTGGAAACCTGTCCTTTGGTCTGATGAGTCCACATTTGAGATTTTTGGTTCCGACCGCCCCGTCTTCGTGGGACGCAGAATAGGTGAACAGATGATCTCCGCACGTGTGATTCCCATCGTGAAGCATGGAGGAGGTGGTGTGATGGTGCTTTGCTGGTGACACTGTCTGTGATTTATTTAGAATTCGAGGCACACTTAACCAGCATGGCTACTACAGAATTCTGCAGCGATACGCCATCCCATCTGGTTTGCGCTTCGTGGGACTATCATTTGTTTTTCAACAGGACAATGACCCAAAACACACCTCCAGGCTATGTAAGGGCTATTTGACCAAGAAGGAGAGTGATGGAGTGCTGCTTCAGAAAACCTGGCCTCCACAATCACCCGACCTCAACCCAATTGAGATGGTTTTGGATGAGTTGGACCACAGAGTGAAGGAAAAGCAGCCAACAAGTGCTCAGCATATGTGGGAACTCCTTCAAGACTGTTGAAAAAGCATTCTAGGTGAAGCTGGTTGAGAGAATGCCAAAAGTGTACAAATCTGTCAAAGCAAAGGGTGGCTACTTTGAAGAATCTCAAAAATATATTTTGATTTGTTTTACACTTGTTCAGTTACTACATGATTCCATATGTGTTATTTCATAATTTTGATGTCTTCACTATTATTCTACAACGTAGAAAAAAGTAACAAATATAGAAAAACCCTTGAACGAGTAGGTGTTCTAAAACTTTTGACCAGTAGAGTGAGTGTGGTTTATATAAACTCAGCAAAAAAATAAACATCCCTTTTTCAGGAACCTGTCTTTCAAAGACAATTCGTAGAAATCCAAATAACTTCACTGTAAAGGGTTTAACTTTTTTGGGATGGGGGCAGCATTTTCACTTTTGGATGAATAGCGTGCCCAGAGTGAACTGCCTCCTACTCTGTCCCAGATGCTAATATATGCATATTATTATTACTATTGGATTGAAAACACTCTGAAGTTTCTAAAACTGTTTGAATGATGTCTGTGAGTCTAACAGAACTCATATGGCAGGTGAAATCCTGAGAAAATTCCAACCCGGAAGTGGGATATCTGAGGTTGGTTGATTTTCAACTCAGTCCCTATTGAATGCACAGTAGGATATGGATCTGTTTGCACTTCCAACGGCTTCCACTAGATGTCAACCGTCTTTAGAAACTTGAATGAGGCTTCTACTGTGTTGTGGGGCTGAATAAGAGGGGAATGAGTCAGGTTTCTGGTAGAGAGCCATTTCCTGGTCATGCGCATTTACCATGATAGCGACCTGTGTTCCATTGCTTCTCTACACAGAAAGGAATTCTCCGGTTGGAACGTTATTGAATATTTATGATAACATCCTAAAGATTGATTCTATACTTAGTTTGACAAGTTTCTTCGACCTGTAATATAACTTTTTTAAGTTTTTGTCCGACGTTCACCTGGACCTACCTGCACGAGCGTTTGGATATGTGTACTAAACGTGCTAACAAAAGTAGCTACATGGACATAAATAATGGACATTATCGAACAAATCAACAATTTATTGTGGAACTAGGATTCCTGGGAGTGCATTCTGATGAAGATCATCAAAGGTAAGGGAATATTTATAGTGTAATTTCTGATTTCTGTTGACTCCAACAAGGCGGAGATTTTTTTTTCTTTTTCTGAGCACAGTCTCAGATTGCATGGTTTGCTTTTTCCGTAAAGTTTTTTTGAAATCTGACACAGCGGTTGCATTAAGAACAAGTGTATCTTTAATTCTATGTAAAACATGTATCTTTCATCAAAGTTTATGATGAGTATTTCTGTTATTTGAGGTGGCTCTGCAATTTCTCCGGATATTTTGGAGGCATTTCTGAACATGGCGCCAATGTAAACTGAGATTTTTGGATATAAATATGCACATTATCGAACAAAACATACATGTATTGTGTAACATGATGTCCTATGAGTGTCATCTGATGAAGATCAAAGGTTAGTGATTAATTTATCTCTATTTCTGCTTTTTGTGACTCCTATCTTTGGCTGGGAAAATGGCTGTGTTTTTTTTTTTTTTTACTTGGTGGTGATCTAACATAATCATATGTTGTGCTTTCGCTGTAAATCATTTTTGACATCGGACACGATGGGTAGATTAACAAGATGTTTATCTTTCATTTGCTGTATTGGACTTGTTAATGTGTGAAAGTTACATATTTCAAAAAAATATTTGAATTTCCCGCGCTGCCTTTTCAGCGGAATGTTGTCGAGGGATTCCGCTAGCGGAACGCATGTCCTAGACAGGTTAAGTTTGCTGAAAATAAATGCAGTTTATTGACAGTGAGAGGACGTTTCTTTTTTTGCTGAGATTATATATATATACACACACACACACACACACACACACACACACACACACACACACACACACACACACACACACACACACACACACACACACACACACACACACACACACACACACACACACACACAGGCCTATTTTAAATGGCAAGGCTTTGTCTAAAATGTGACATTGTTACATAGTACACCATGACATTCAACATTTTTATAAAACAGATTTTTTTTTTCTGAGTACGCCCCAAAAAAAGTAGTGCCCGGTAACCTGCACACGTTTCATAGCTTGTTGTTATTGTCGGTCAATGACAGCGGCGCTACAGTCAGAGGCTACATGTGTAGAAAGTGAAGTGGGAGATTTCTAATCAACGCAAAATTTCAATCGCAGAATTAAGTTGGCTAAATGAGAAGGAGTAGGCTGTTGTTTAATATGAATGGAGTTCACAAGGACAGGGAGCGCAGCAAAATAGCCACAATTAGCCTTGTTAGCTAGCTAGCTGGCCAGCTTAGCTGGCTAGTGTAGCTAGATAGCTTCTTTATATCAATTTGATGCAGTCAAGAGTGCACCGACAAGTTCCCATTAAAAAAAATATATACATCTTTAAAACATTTATTTTAACTATCCTGATAATGTACAAAAAAAAAAAAAAAAACTTTTAATAGTGAAATCATTTCAAACTCCCATCCCTACTCTCGGAGAAACAAAACAAAGCCTTCTAAGTGTCAATAAGTAAATAGTGGGTCTCTGTAGCAAGCTTGATATAGAAGGCTAGAGAACATCGCTAAAGCTCAGTGGTGGGACCTTGTGGGGGCTAATTGATGTAAACGAATGACCCAGACTTGAAACAGCTAGTTATACACGTCTTTGCTGAGAGATATCCCAAACTGGATGTAATAATGTCATCACTTTAACGCCCCTCCCCCTAACCTAAACCCCTCCCACCCTAACCACCCCTCACCTTAACACCTCTCCCTCCACCCCCGTTTCCCTACTCCTCCTTCTCACCCTCTGGTGGAACTCAGAGATGAGCCACAGCTCCATCTCCAGGTTGGTCCCGCGCTTCTCGGCCGCAATGTAGCGCAGCAGGTTCTCGTGCTTCATCCCCGGCGTGAGGAACACGTCCCGCTCATTCATCCACGACTGCTTATCCTGTGGGAGGACACACAAACGTTACATCAACGCTTCAGAGGGTACACAAATGGAGGGTAAGTTACATCAACGCTTCAGCCACTTACCTGAATGGGGAAGACCTTGACAGCCACGTATTCATTCATCATCTGGGCCTTCCACACACACCCGAAGCGCCCCCTTGCCTTGATCTCCAGCAACTGCAGGGGTTTAAGCCCCACCAGGGGGGAAGGAGGGGGAACTAGGCCAGGATCCTGGTAGATAAATAGGTCAGAGGTCAGTACAGGTAAACACTGGGACATTACATTCAACAAGCCTATGAGGACCGAGTGCGGCGCACAACATACTTACAACTTCTATAATAACTGGAGCTTTTATATCAAATGAAAAACTTCTAAAACTCTGTTGCAAAACAGTTTAACTTTAACAAAAAGAAATAAGCACAAGATTCTACACATGCTAAAGACTAACACTAATATACTACCAGCAATATACTAACAACAGTCCTACAGGGGGGACCTATATCACAGTGGTCCTATAGGAGGCACCTATATGACAGTGCTCCTATAGGAGGCACCTATATCACAGTGGTCCTATAGGAAGGACGTATATCACAGGGCAGCGGTCCTATAGGAGGGACCTATATCACAGGGCAGCGGTCCTATAGGAGGGACCTATATCACAGGGCAGCGGTCCTATAGGAGGGACCTATATCACAGGGCAGCGGTCCTATAGGAGGGACCTATATCACAGGGCAGCGGCCCTATAGGAGGGACCTATATCACAGGGCAGCGGTCCTATAGGAGGGACCTATATCACAGGGCAGCGGTCCTATAGGAGGGACCTATATCAAAGGGCAGCGGTCCTATAGGAGGGACCTATATCACAGGGCAGCGGTCCTATAGGAGGGACCTATATCACAGGGCAGCGGTCCTACAGGAGGGACCTATATCACAGGGCAGCGGTCCTACAGGAGGGACCTATATCAAAGGGCAGCGGTCCTATAGGAGGGACCTATATCACAGGGCAGCGGTCCTATAGGAGGGACCTATATCACAGGGCAGCGGTCCTACAGGAGGGACCTATATCACAGGGCAGCGGTCCTACAGGAGGGACCTATATCACAGGGCAGCGGTCCTACAGGAGGGACCTATATCACAGGGCAGCGGTCCTACAGGAGGGACCTATATCACAGGGCAGCGGTCCTACAGGAGGGACCTATATCAAAGGGCAGCGGTCCTATAGGAGGGACCTATATCACAGGGCAGCGGTCCTACAGGAGGGACCTATATCACAGGGCAGCGGTCCTACAGGAGGGACCTATATCACAGGGCAGCGGTCCTACAGGAGGGACCTATATCACAGGGCAGCGGTCCTACAGGAGGGACCTATATCACAGGGCAGCGGTCCTACAGGAGGGAGCTATATCACAGGGCAGCGGTCCTACAGGAGGGACCTATATCACAGGGCAGCGGTCCTATAGGAGGGACCTATATCACAGGGCAGCGGTCCTATAGGAGGGACCTATATCACAGGGCAGCGGTCCTATAGGAGGGACCTATATCACAGGGCAGTGGTCCTATAGGAGGGACCTATATCACAGGGCAGTGGTCCTATAGGAGGGACCTTTATCACAGGGCAGGGGTCCTATAGGAAGAACCTATATCACAGTGCAGTGGCAGCCGACTACCTCTAGATGGCGGTGGTCATTAATAGAGGCTTTGCACGGCAGCTTAGGGGCTGCTAACAAGATGGCCTCCGAAGAAGAAGAAGGGATAAAAGAGCAAGGAAGTGAAAGAATAGGAGTGAGAAACCACAAACAGGAAAGAGGTAGCACCACATAAGATAATTCAACAGCTACATTATCTCTACAGACAGAGAGAGCCAATACCACTGACAGACAGGAGGACCACAATGGACATAAGTGTTGACATTACTGTGTTTTTAACCCTCAATGACTTTCTTTGTGTGTAGTATTGTTGTACTTGGCTGAGGCAAGTCGGCACGCATTTTAAATGTTTCAAAGAAATAAATTAATTCAAAGATGAGTACAGAAGAGTGACGGGAAGCAAAACTGAATGAGACCGAGCTAAGGAGATGGGAGGGAGATGGGAAGGGGAAACTGGCCGACCTCGTTGATGTCCACGTGGCCATAGGGCGGCTTGCGGTGGCGGTACATCCAGAAGGCCAGCAGCAGAGCCATGGAGAGCATGGTGATAGGCAGCAGTGAGTAGACCAGCACATTGAGTAGGGTGGGTGTTGGGGGAGGCGGCTTGATCACTGGAGGGACAGAGAGAACACAGTGTTACCGAGAGGAGCGAGAGAGAATAGTAATGGGTAGCTACAGTATTAGGTAGCTACAGTATTAGGTAGCTACAGTATTAGGTAGCTACAGTACTAGCTAGGTACATGAATAGCTAGGTACATGAATAGCTAGGTACATGAATAGGTAGAGACACAGTATTGTTTTCTCCTTTAAGCCTTGCTTTGACTTCAACGCACAAAAAGGTTTGCTGCCTGGATGTCTGTGTGCTCAATAATATAATTTGTGTGCTATTATCCTGGGCAGAATTGCCCCTACCTTTTCAAGACTTGCAGTCTGCAAACAAGGGTTGTAATTCAATACCCGTGTGGCCTCTTGCACATTTCAGTCCGTCATGTTTAAGACCCTACAATTCCCCTCTGTGAAGACCGTTTGGGAACAAAGTCAATAGTTAACCCTGGGTGAGGCCCGCAGAGCTTCCAACTTAACATATACCAACTTCCAGCTGGTATAGGTTTTACACCCATGTCAAATATAATATCAACCTACTGAGATTCACTTCACACCAGCCAGGGGTTGGAATACCAAGATAACATACCAAGATATCATAATAGTATGATCCTATAGCAAAGCATATGATATTTGCTCTGAAACAAATGGAGCGAGCAGTGATTGGGAAAATCAAATACTCCAAAATGATGACAAAAGCCTATTCAGATAAAGGTCAATATAAACTGTACATCTGACTAGCCCTTGAAATCTGAGTATGGGAGTGAACGTTGCAATTGAGGTGTAGCCTAGCCATAGAAATATAATAATTAGAAGAGACGTTACTACTCAACTCTGTGTTCTGTGTTGGGTGGACCGGCGGCCAGATCTATTTTCTATGGATGTAACACAGATGAAAGAGACGGCATCCTACAGGTCTACTTACTTGGTCCATTGACATCGGGCAGGTGGGTGAACCTCTCGTTGCAGAAGTTCCCCTCGCAGCAACAGAAGAAGACCTGAGGATTCTCCTCTGTCGCCACACACTCTTGCCTGAGAAAAAAAGACAACATTTTAGCGACCGTCAAAGGGAAATGCTTTAGTCTGGAGTAGAGAACGGAGCGCCTCAGCTTTCTGCTGACTTCAGTGCTTGAGCGGGCCTGTGGTTATACCCTATGCCGGGTCGTGCTGATTCTGCTGATGGGGCGCCAGGCACATCAGCCCGTGTCAGCGATGTGGCAGCCTGGCGGGTCATTGGGCAGTGTCCTCTCCCCTCAAAGAGCCAGAGCCAATGGCGAGGCCAGCCAGTCGACCCTGACAACACCGGAAGGGGGCCCGGATTAAGGGCTGCTTGGCCTTGTGGGGAGGGGTGGAGCGAAGGAGTCTCCTCAAGCTGTCCCGATATGAACACCAACTCACAACAGTAGGATGGCACCAACTCACAACAGTAGGATGGTTGTGATCATGACGCAAATTTGAAGATTGAGATTTTAAAGACATCCACTGTATGTCTAGACTAGAGGGTTCACACTGACAACTGTGGCTTCCAGGATCAACTTACACACCATATAAAAGCATTTACAACAATACATTCAAGGAACCTCTTCATTCCCGCAGGGTAATATGTTGCACAGTTCATTCAGAACAGGACGGACCTCACCGGTGGCGGCAAGATAACATATCTTTACCCAAGTCTAATCTACAACAGTCTCGAGTGTCTACAACAGTCTCGAGCGTCTCAAAAAAGCTTTTTCGACTTAAGCCAGTCACTCAACGCACTTCGATGTTTGGTATTTCCAACATGCACCAGAGGATCTGCTCGTCTGCTATTTTAAGAAGTGGCGACCTCTAGTTTAAGCAACCTGGGATTGCTGGCGTTGCGTTTCAAGATCAGTCATTGTTGCTGGCCCACTTTCGCACTGGCAGTCTCGATGAGGGATCGGGGAATCGTTTCATACATAGACTTTTCATGGTGAGAAGCTAATGCAGCTTTAGAATTGAGCTTGTAGAAAACCTCTGGTTAAATACCCCAAAACAAAAGCCCTTTATGCATTGTTACCTTGGCTCTTCTCATTCAACACTATAAAACACAATAATGTTCATTCTTTTCAAGTTGATCATTTAAACCCCATGTACACGTGTCTCACTCTGTAAACAACAATGCAGTGGATTGGTTTTAGCCAAAACGTTTTTTCTCCTCTCTAACGTGTATGCGGGGAGAAGCGACTGTATTCAAGCTTCCCATCCGGATCCATCTATTCAACGATTTATGGATCTTGGGAGAGAGGCCGGAAATAGATCGCAACGGCAATCGGTTGAAAAATCTACTGCACCACTCTGCCTGACTTTTCCGGCGACGGCGAAGCCTTGGTTATGGAGCACCTACGGGGCCCGCCGGGCGCAGGGCAGCTGTATATTCCAGTTTGACAGAGAGACATTTCATATGGAGTCCATGCTTCTACGTCTGCATTGCTTGCTGTCTGGGATTTGAGGCTGGCTTTCCGCATTGTGTCATCTGCTGATGTAAAAAGGGCCTTAGAAAAACATTTGATGAGTAACACTTCCGATAGATGAAATAGAAACTAAAATGTTCGATAACAAAAGTGAAACGTCGAAGACAAGCTCATGTGAGGTTGCACACACACACACACACACACACACACACACACACACCAGCCGTGAAGTCAATAGGCAGTAATGCTTGAGTGACAAATCCAACTGTGATTGTTGAAGTTGTATATATGGTCATATTTGATTGTTAATCTAACCTAGTCATTATCGATCAGTGACGTATGGGGACCCCAATGTGCTTCATTCTAAACACTTGTTGAGGCATTGATCCCACTCGGGAAATGAAAACATTGAGCAGAAACCCACGTATACAACCATAGGGAACACACGGATTCCACCTCTTCGCCACACCAGGACCCCTATTCATAAAGAGCGGAAGAGTAGGAGTGCTGGTATAGGATTTACAGGTTTTGCCTTTAGACCCTGGATGCCAGCACAGCACTCCTACTCTCACTCTTTGTGAATACATCCCAGGACTCCAGTCTTTAAGGCAGAGGAAGGCAGCTCCTCTAATCTACAACTCAACAGTATTATATAGGGCCTTGCTCAAGGGCACAACGGTAGGAGATTTGACCTGTCATAGCAGTTGAAGTCGTCCAGCCAGCAGCCCTTCTTCACCAGCTCGATGGTACCAGAGTTGTTGCGCCATGAGGCGTAGCAGTGCAACCTCTTGTCCTTCTCACCCTCGCAGCGCTCTACCCCGCTCTGGTTGGTCTTCTCGATCTCATAGTTCACGTTATAGAACAAGCACTCCCGTGTGTCCACCTCGCCATGGCTTGGTCCTGTCACAGAGAGACAGATTAGGATGCACTAGTTTAGTCAAGCATTAGAATAATACAATTAGCCCAGATTAAATACACACTATAACCTATCATTTACGCACTCAAAACCCAGTGCTGTGTTTGGTACAACTGTTGCCTCAGAAGTTCCACATCTAGACGTAAACAATCAAAAAAGATGCTCTCCCTTTAAATACAACCAAATATGCAAGTCAGGATTGAGAAATGAACTAAAAGATCAGGATCAATCAAGACTCACAGATGACGTATCAAACCCCTCAACCCCCGCGTGTCAAGGAGTTTGGAGAATAAGTTTGATACTGAAGCACAACCGAAAGGAGGGGATTCTCCTGTATGGCGTAGTGTGGTAAAGAGCGGTGATTGGTGTGTTGAGTAGCGGCGTGTTTGAGGAGGACATGGCACCGCAAATAGAAGCACATAGACGCCTCCCTGCAGCGCACAGAAACTCGGCTTGCTTTACTCTTGTCAAAACAGCACTCGAGACTTTACTCATGCCTTATTTTGATAACAGGGGACAGGGAGGTGATATTTTCTGACGATGAAACCAGAGTACGTGCCGAAAGAGAGAGCGAGAGAAGTAGAGATAGTTTAGAGGAGAGAGAGAGTTGAGGAGAGAGAGAGTTGAGGAGAGAGAGAGAAGTAGAGAGAGGAGAGAGAGAGCGAGAAGTATATATCATTTAGAGGAGAGAGGATAGTTTAGAGGAGAGAGAGAAGTAGGGAGAGTTGAGGAGAGCGAGAGAGAGAGAGAGAAGTAGAGTAGTTTAGAGGAGAGAGCGAGAGCAAGAGGAGAAGTAGAGTAGTTTAGAAGAGAGAGAGAGCGGGAGTGAAAGAAATGGTGGGGAAGGGGGAGAGAGGATGTTTATGGTAAGGAAGGATTGTACACAGTAGGCTGCTACAGACTGAAGGCATGTCGACTGCAGCGTTTGCCAGCTCACAAAGAAGCGTCAGCACTGAACAGTTTTCCATGAAAGAAGAAAGACATGCTGGAGGAAGAACACATTAAAAACCTGTGGCAAACCAAATGAGCTTGAGGGGAAAAAGCTACCTTTTCAGCACCCAAAAGCCATTTGACCAACCTTTTCAGCTCAAAGGTTTAACAGCTAGTGGGAGTCCATAGCAACAATCCCCAGAGCCATACAGGCCTTAGGCTATCTCTGCATTTCCTGGAATATTACAATGGCCGCTTGACAAGGGCAGCATATCCTTGCCGTGGCAGAGGAGGGAAAGGTCATCAGGGAGATAACCTCGGTGGTGTGTGTGAATAGAGAGAGAGAGAAAAACACTGCTTTTTCCAAAAGAAACCAGCCCAAAATAACAGCCTGAAGAGCTCCTCTTCCCCTCCCTGCTGGAGCAATGGAGAGAGAGGGCGAGCGACACAGAGTGTGAGAGAGAGAGAGGGCGAGCGACACAGAGTGTGAGAGAGAGAGAGGGCGAGCGACAGAGAGAGGGCGAGCGGCACAGTGTGTGAGAGAGAGAGGGCGAGCGACACAGAGAGAGGGCGAGCGGCACAGTGTGTGAGAGAGAGAGAGGGCGAGCGACACAGAGAGAGGGCGAGCGGCACAGTGTGTGAGAGAGAGAGAGGGCGAGCGACACAGAGAGAGGGCGAGCGGCACAGAGTGTGAGAGAGAGAGGGCGAGCGACACAGAGAGAGGGCGAGCGGCACAGAGTGTGAGAGAGAGAGAGGGCGAGCGGCAGTGTGTGAGAGAGAGAGAGCGACACAGAGAGAGGGCGAGCGGCACAGTGTGTGAGAGAGAGAGCGCGAGCGGCACCGTGTGTGAGAGAGAGAGAGGGCGAGCGACACAGAGAGAGGGCGAGCGGCACAGTGTGTGTGAGAGAGAGAGAGGGCGAGCGACACAGAGAGCGAGCAAGAGGGCGAGGGAGGCTGAGTGAGTGAAAGAGCGCGAGAGAGAATTAGGGTGAGCGAGAGGCTGAGTGAGTGAAAGAGCGCGAGAGAGAATTAGGGTGAGCGAGAGGCTGAGTGAGTGAGTGAGTGAGTGAGTGAGTGAGTGAGTGAGTGAGTGAGTGAGTGAGTGAGTGAGTGAGCGAGCGAGCGAGCGAGCGAGTGAGTGAGCGAGGGCGAGCGACACAGAGACAGAGGGCGAGCGACACAGAGACAGAGGGCGAGCGACACAGAGACAGAGGGCGAGCGACACAGAGACAGAGGGCGAGCGACACAGAGACAGAGGGCGAGCGACACAGAGACAGAGGGCGAGCGACACAGAGACAGAGGGCGAGCGACACAGAGACAGAGGGCGAGCAAGAGCAAGAGGGCGAGGGCGAGCAAGAGGGCGAGGGAGGAAGTGAGAGTGAAAGAGCACGAGAGAGAATTAGGGTGAGCGAGAGGCTGAGTGAGTGAGACAGAGGGGGTGAGCAAGGGAGTAAGAGAGAGAAGCTGATTGAGAGAATAATATAGGTGCGAGAGAGAGAGAGAGAGAGAGCGTGAAAGTGAGAAAGAGCATGAGAGAGAGAGAATGAGGGTGAGCGAGCGAGCGGTTGCGCGAGGGTGTGAGATGCTGAGTGACTGAGGAGAGTGAGTGAGAGAGAAGGTGAGCGAGGGAGTGAGAAAAGGTGTGACAAGGTGAGTGAGGGAGAGAGAGTGAGGGTGAACACAAATTTGACAGTGCCGACCACGGCCAGTCTGTGCATTAACCGTCACTAGGCAATGGGAAATGTGGGAGTATACGCCTTCACCCCGCTCTCCCAGACAAAGCCTTGTATAACTAACCTTGTGGGGGAGGAATTCAGTCCCATTCAAAATCAGTTTTTCCTTAACCTAACAACCTGACCCAAACCCCAAAACCTAACCCAAGCTCCTAACCCTAAACCTAATTGTAACCCTAAACTCCCTAGAAATAGCATTTGAAAGTTGGTAAATGGTTTTGTATGTTTACTACTCGTGGGGATTTTGGTCCCCACAAGTATAGTTAAACACTTCCACACACAGACCTGGTGTACATAAACACTCACAGCAGAAACACACACACTCCAGCAGCAGTGTGAGACTGGAAACAGGGAGATTGATGCCTATGTCCTGCTCGTGTTGCTGGACGACGGCTTGAATACTAAAACCCCCGCTGCCTCAGCAATGGACACTTCTCAACATTCAGGAGATGAATTTGCAGGGTTCCATGGGAATTTTAAAGCTAATGGCGATGGCAGATGTCAGGAGCAACCAAAAGGAAATGTGTGCTCAAAAAGCCATTGTTTCAGGTGCACGTTACAACCACATTGGGCAATATAATTTGTCTGTTACCAGAGTTTTACTGGCCCACGTACAGTATGGCTGGCGACAATGATTTGAACGGGCTAATTCACGACATAACCAACCCCTCTACGTACAAAAATGGTGCTTATAATCATTGGTGGTCTTAAAAAAGACACTTAAATTCAGATGCCATAAAAGTCAGGTAAACCAATCCCAGGCCTGACTAGAGATGTCAGAGAGGCATGCCGCTTCCTAGTTGATAGAAAAAGGCAGTGGATCATCATAGCCATTCAAACAGCTTTATCCTACTTCAGGCACAAGAGGGAAAAAGAGAAACCATCTGTTTCTAGCAGACAGGAGCAAGCAGATCTTCGACACTTCATACAGCACATCTTGTTCAGTACTGACTGCCTCAAGAGTGTGGAATGACTTCGCCCAACAAAAAACACTTTCCCAGGAAGAGGAAATGTCAGTACAATGTTCAATCTTAGCTGTACAGCGACATTTCAATCTGTACTGGCCAAACCAAACACTGCTTTTTACCCACAGCAGTTGGTGAGCTCTGGTGCTAAATAGTGGTTACAGAGCAAATACTCAATCAGCAAACCAATTCACATTCAACTGGGGCAAATTCCCTTCACATTCCACTCCATCATCAAGCTAAAGGAGAAAGTCCAAATCCAGTTATCCAAAAGCACACTGGGCAACACCACAGTCCTCTCTCAGTTACAAGGACTTATTTCCCTCTTGTTTTCCACATAACAATGACTATGAACTACAAACTATGAATCATCAAGACTTGATAAATCAACCTCTAAAACTCTAAGACTTTGTCGTTTATCCTAAGCTTACATATGGAAACGTTTTAAGATGGTCATAGCATGGATCCTTCATTTTGAATGTTAGGACACCTGTATGTAATAAAAAGAAAAAAAAAAAATATATATATATAAATAAATAAAAGATGTATATACAGTACCAGTCATAAGTTTGGACACACCTACAGTCGTGGCCAAAAGTTGAGAATGACACAAATATTAATTTTCACAAAGTCTGCTGCCTCAGTTTGTATGATGGCAATTTGCATATACTCCAGAATGTTATGAAGAGCGATCAGATGAATTGCAATTAAATGCAAAGTCCCTCTTTGCCATGCAAATGAACCCCAAAAAAACATTTCCGCTGCATTTTAGCCCTGCTACAAAAGGACCAGCTGACATCATGTCAGTGATTCTCTCTAACTTCTTTGGGGTAGGGGGCAGTATTTTCATGTCCGGATGAAAAGCGTACCCAGAGTAAACTGCCTGCTACTCAGGCCCAGATGCTAGGATATGCATATGTATTAGTAGATCTGGATAGAAAACACTCTGAAGTTTCTAAAACTGTTTGAATGATGTCTGTGAGTATAACAGAACTCATATGGCAGGTGAAAACCTGAGAAAAAAATCCAACCAGGAAGTGGGAAATCTGAGGTTTTTAGTTTTTCAACTCTTTGCTTATCCAAGATACAGTGGAAATGGGGTCATGTTGCACTTCCTAAGGCTTCCACTAGATGTCAACAGTCTTTAGAACCGTGTTTGATGCTTCTACTGTGAAGTGGGGGCGAATGAGGGGATTGAGTAAGGTCTGCCATGAGCTGACCATGCGCGGTCATGTGAGAGTTAGCTTGAGTTCCATTGTATTTCTGAAGACAAAGGAATTCTCCGGTTGGAAGATTATTGAAGACTTATGTTAAAAACATCCTAAAGAATGATTCTATACTTTGTTTGACATGTTTCTACGGACTGTAATATGACTTTGTCTGAACTTTTGCCTGGACCTGCCCGCGCGTCGTGAGTTTAGATTGTGTACTGAACGTGCGAACAAGGAGGAATTTGGACATAAATGATGGACATTATCAAACAAAAGAAACATTTATTGTGGAACTGGGATTCCTGGGAGTGCATTCTGATGAAGGTCATCAAAGGTAAGTGAATATTTATAATGCTATTTCTGACTTCTGTTGACTCCAACATGGCAGATATCTCTTTCGGTTGATTTGTCATCTGAGCGCCGTACTCAGATTATTGCATGGTTTGCTTTTTCCGTAAAGTTTTTTTGAAATCTGACACAGCGGTTGCATTAAGGAGAAGAGGATCTAAAATTCCATGTATAACACTTGTATTTTCATCAACATTTATGATGACTATTTCTGTAAATTGATGTGGCTCTGCAAAATCACCGGATGTTTTGGAACTACTGAAAATAACACACCAATGTAAACTAAGATTTTTGGATATAAATATGAACTTTACCGAACAAAACATACATGTATTGTGTAACATGAAGTCCTATGAGTGTCATCTGATGAAGATAAAATTAATCACTAACCTTTGATTATCAATATTTCTGCTTTTTGTGACTCCTCTAATTTGGCTGGAAAAATGGCTGTGTTTTTCTGTGACTTGGCTCTGACCTAACATAATCGTTTGGTTTGCTTTCGTCGTAAAGCCTTTTTGAAATCGGACACTGTGGCTGGATTTACAACAAGTGTATCTTTAAAATGGTGTAAAATATATGTATATGTTTGAGGAATTTTAATTATGGGATTTCTGTTGTTTTGAATTTGGCGCCCTGCAGTTTCACTGGCTGTTGACGAGGTGAGACGCTACCGACCCACATACCCTAGAGAGGTTAACCTGATGAGGATAGAGGGCGCTATTTACACTTTGGGGGAAAAACGTGCCCAATTTAAACGGCCTCGTACTCTATTCTTGCTCGTACAATATGCATATTATTATTACTATTGGATAGAAAACACTCTCTAGTTTCTAAAACCGTTTGAATTTTGTCTGTGAGTAAAACAGAACTCATTTGGCAGCACACTTTCTGACCAGGAAGTGGAAAGTCTGAAAATTATGCTCTGTTCAAGGGCCTGCCTATAAATGGGCATGACACGTATGAGTATACATGCACGTCATACACCTTCCCCAGGATGTCAAGATGCAGTGAGAGAAGAAATGGAGTGATTATCTTGGTCTGAGATGGAATACGTCCTCTTGGAATGACGTGTCCCCCATTTTATGTTTTCAGGAAGGCGCGAAGTTGGTTCTGGATTTGCCATCGGAATAGCTGTCGTTATAGCCGATTACTATCTCCGGCTTTGATTTTATTTGATACATGTGACCATATCATCGTAAAGTATGTTTTTTCAATATAGTTTTATTAGATTTTTGAAATTTATTCGGGACGTTAGGCGTGTTGCGTTGTGTGCCTTTGTACAGAAAGGAGAGCTTCGAGCCACTTGGCCAGTGTGCTGGCTAATTGAAGAGGGAAAAACGATGTTCTAAATCCAAACAACGACTGTTCTGGACAAAGGACCCCTTGTCCAACATTCTGATGGAAGATCAGCAAAAGTAAGAAACATTTTATGATACTATTTCATATATCTGTCGAACTGTATACTAGTAGTTTTGCGCCCCGGTTTTGGCCACTCTCTTGCTATAACATAAGCCTTATGTCGTAATGAAGATATTTTTAGAATTCTAACACTGCGATTGCATTAAGAACTAATGGATCTATCATTTCCTATACAACATGTATTTTTTTGTAATGTTTATGAATAGCTATTTGGTCAGAATAGGTGAGAGTCTAATAGAAATATCCGCACATTCTGGGAAAAAGAAGCTACATTAGCATAATGGATAACCACTGATTTCAGCTCTAAATATGCACATTTTCGAACAAAACATAAGTGTATGTATAACCTGATGTTATAGGACTGTCATCTGAGGAAGGTTTATGAAGGTTAGTGAAAATTGATATCTTTTGCTGGTTTATTCGCTAACGTGCCTATTGCTATCGCTAACGTGCCTTGATGAATGAATGCGGTTGTGTGTAGGCTATTGTAGTAAGCTAATATAATGCTATATTGTGTTTTCGCTGTAAAACACTTAAAAAATCTGAAATATTGGCTGGATTCACAAGATGCTTGTCTTTCATTTCTGTACACGATGCATTTTTCAGAAATGTTTTATGATGAGTATTTAGGTATTCCACGTTGGTCTCTATAATTACTCTGGCTGCTTCGGTGCTATTTTTGACGGTAGCTGTGATGGTAGCTGCAATGTAAAACTGATTTATACCTCAAATATGCACATTTTTCAAACAAAACATAGATTTATTGTGTAACATGTTATAAGACTGTCATCTGATGAAGTTGTTTCTTGGTTAGTTTGGTTGGTTCTTGGTTAGTTAGGTTGGCTTTGTGCATGCTACCTGTGCTGTGAAAAATGTCTGTCCTTCTTTGTATTTGGTGGTGAGCTAACATAAATATACGTGCTGTTTTCGCTGTAAAACATTTAAAAAATCAGACATGTTGACTGGATTCACAAGATGTGTATCTTTCATTTGCTGTATTGGACTTGTTAATGTGTGAAAGTTAAATATTTCTAAAAAATATTTTTTTAATTTCGCGCTCTGCCTTTTCAGTGGAATGTGGGAGGAGTTCCGCTAGCGGAACGCTGGGGCTAGACAGGTCAATGCGTTTGAGCCAAATCAGTTGTGTTGTGACAAGGTAGGGGTGGTTTACAGAAGATAGTCTGATTTGGTAAAAGACCAAGTCCAAATTATGGAAAGAACAGCTCAAATAATCAAAAAGAAATGACAGTCCATCATTACTTTAACCTCTCTGGGGTAGGGGGCAGTATTTTGACATCCGGATGAAAAGCGCACCCAAAGTAAACTGCCTGTTACTCAGGCCCAGAAGCTAGGATGTGCATATAATTGGTAGATTTGGATAGAAAACACTAAGGTTTCTAAAACTGTTAAAATAATGTCTGTGAGTATAACGGAACTGATATGGCAGGCAAAACCCTGAGGACAACCCCCCCCCCCCCCAAAAAATTCATCTTACCACTATTTTCAATGGGTACTATTTTAATAATAAGGCCAAGTCCTCCCAGATTGCAGTTCCTATGGCTTCAACTAGATGTCAACAGTCTTTAGAAAGAGTTTCAGGCTGGTTTTTGGAAAATGACCAAGAAGTTGTAGTTTTTCTAGGTGGCTCCCATTTTGGCTGTAGTGTTGGAAAGGGCGTTCTTTCTTATTCATCTCCGGTAATGAAAATATTTTTCTCAGTCTTAAATTTTATCGTTTATTTGCGTATTAGGATACCTAAGGTTGGATTATAAACGTTGTTTGACTTGTTTGGAAACGTTTATTAGTAACATTTGGGATTCATTTTGCATGCATTTTGATGGAGTGGATTATTGACTGAAGCCCGCCAGCTAAACTGAGTTATGGATATAAAGAAGGACATTATCGAACAAAAGGACCATTTGTGATGTAATTGGGACTTTTTGGAGTGCCAACAGAAGATGATCATTAAAGGCAAGGCATTTTTTATATCGCTATTTCTGACTTTTGTGTCGCACCTGCCTAGTTGAAATATGCTTTTCATGTTTTTGTATGCGGGGCGCTGTCCTCAGATAATCGCATGGTTTGCTTTCGCCGTAAAGTCTTTTTGAAATCTGACACAGCGGCTGAATTAACATGAAGTTACGCTTTATTTTGATGTATAACACATATATTTTCAAGAATGTTAAATATTTGAATGAGTATTTTTGAATTTCGCGGTCTGCAATTTCACTGGATGTTGGTCAGGTGGAACGCTACCTTCCCACGTACCCTAGAGAGGTTTAAGAGATGGTCAGTCAATGCAGAAAATATCAAAAACTTTGAAAGTTTCTTCAAGTGATTGTGATTTAATTAGATTGTGTCAAACCCTTTTGCTTGATTCATTATGGGTAGATGTCTGACAACAAACAATAGTTTCATCAGCTTAAATTCACTGAACATTACACTAAGATGACTCAGGCACAACAATCTAGGCCTAAGCATGTCACCCATGCTCCCTCACCTTCCAAATAATTGTTAAAGCGCGAGAAGAGCAGATCAACCTAGATATCACCGAGTGAAATGAACCGTGTTTATCCAACCAAAAGGCAGTCCCAAAAACTGAGCTCCAACTAAGATGTTTTTCAGCTATAGGCCTATTCCCAGGAACCCTGCACCATGGCAGCAATTAAAATGGGGGAAAAAAGTAGTGGGTCTCCGAAGCAGACTCTTTCATAAAGACGGAGACAAAAAAAGAACGTCTGGAAGTCATTTCATATGGCCCATAAACGGCATCTGTCTGCACTACTGTGCACACACACGGGGCCACAGGAACAGACCGAGGCACAACTGCGAGCGGCGCTCCCGCATGTTCCAAGGACCCTGGTCTGTAATTAGAACCAGAACTTGGCCTACCGCAACAACACAGCGGCTTTATCACACAAAACAAATTGAGGTCTTCTCCACTTGCCTCCGAGGCTTGTTTGCTGTATAAACAACAAAGGAATTATATTATGTTGCATGTTTATTTTGTTGGGACATCTGCAACCCCAGAATGAGCTTTGACTTGAATTGGACATTTTTTGGTCCGTTCTGTGGCTGGGTACTCAAAGCTTTCGCACTAACAGGATAGGAGACATGAGGATCACAAAACTATATGAGACGGAGCTTAGACATTTCTGAACTAAACGGTTCATTTTGATAATAGGCCTACCTAAAAGAAAACATCACATTGTATGAGAAACATACTTACAACATAGCCAATACAAAGACGACACTGAATCAAGCTTCGACATTTGTATCAAAACAATCAGAACACATATCATTAGTTGAAGTCGGTAGTAGTAGGCTTCCAACTTCATTCTTACTTCAAATGTCATATCTCATTCATCAAGCAAATGAGTGACAGACAAACACAGGGGAAAAGGCAACTTTTATCAAGCCCATAAAATCCTGTAAAGATGAGGTCATTACCTGTCTCTACATCAACTATCATAACTGTTTTTTACATTCCACCTCAGGACAAGAAAAATAACAAGCTGGCACTTAACCAACTGTACAAGTCTATAAACAATCCAGAAAATCAGCCTCTGGATGTAGGTTTTCTGGTTGCCGGCGATTTTAATTCTGCGTCACTAAGACACGCGATACCCCCCTTCCATCAACACGTCTCCAACCCACTGGGGGAGATAGACCACTGTTATTCAACCCACTGGGGGAGATAGACCACTGTTATTCAACCCACTGGGGGAGATAGACCACTGTTATTCAACCCACTGGGGGAGATAGACCACTGTTATTCAACCCACTAGAAGAGATAGACCATTGTTATTCAACCCACTGTTATTCAACCCACTGGGGGAGATAGACCACTGATATTCAACCCACTGTTATTCAACCCACTAGAGGAGATAGACCACTGTTATTCAACCCACTAGAGGAGATAGACCACTGTTATTCAACCCACTGTTATTCAACCCACTGGAGGAGATAGACCACTGTTATTCAACCCACTAGAGGAGATAGACCACTGCTATTCAACACACTAGAGGAGATAGACAACTGTTATTCAACCCACTGGGGGAGATAGACCACTGTTATTCAACCCACTGGGGGAGATAGACCACTGTTATTCAACCCACTGGGGGAGATAGACCACTGTTATTCAACCCACTGGGGGAGATAGACCACTGTTATTCAACCCACTGGGGGAGATAGACCACTGTTATTCAACCCACTGGGGGAGATAGACCACTGTTATTCAACCCACTACAGGAGATAGACCACTGTTATTCAACCCACTGTTATTCAACCCACTACAGGAGATAGACCACTGTTATTCAACCCACTACAGGAGATAGACCACTGTTATTCAACCCACTACAGGAGATAGACCACTGTTATTCAACCCACTACAGGAGATAGACCACTGTTATTCAACCCACTACAGGAGATCCCCCACTGTTATTCAACCCACTACAGGAGATCCCCCACTGTTATTCAACCCACTAGAGGAGATCCCCCACTGTTATTCAACCCACTAGAGGAGATCCCCCACTGTTATTCAACCCACTAGAGGAGATCCCCCACTGTTATTCAACCCACTAGAGGAGATCCCCCACTGTTATTCAACCCACTAGAGGAGATAGACCACTGTTATTCAACTCACTAGAGGAGATCCCACACTGTTATTCAACTCACTAGAGGAGATAGACCACTGTTATCCAACCCACTAGAGGAGATAGACCACTGTTATCCAACCCACTAGAGGAGATAGACCACTGTTATCCAACCCACTAGAGGAGATAGACCACTGTTATCCAACCCACTAGAGGAGATAGACCACTGTTATTCAACCCACTAGAGGAGATAGACCACTGTTATCCAACCCACTAGGGGAGATAGACCACTGTTATTCAACCCACTGGGGGAGATAGACCACTGTTATTCAACCCACTAGGGGAGATAGACCACTGTTATTCAACCCACTAGGGGAGATAGACCACTGTTATTCAACCCACTGGGGGAGATAGACCACTGTTATTCAACCCACTGGGGGAGATAGACCACTGTTATTCAACCAACTAGAGGAGATAGACCACTGTTATTCAACCCACTGGGGGAGATAGACCACTGTTATTCAACCCACTAGAGGAGATAGACCCCTGTTATTCAACCCACTGGGGGAGATAGACCCCTGTTATTCAACCCACTGGGGGAGATAGACCACTGTTATTCAACCCACTAGAGGAGATAGACCACTGTTATTAAACCCACTGGGGGAGATATACCACTGTTATTCAACCCACTAGAGGAGATACCCACTGTTATTCAACCCACTGTTATTCAACCCACTACAGGAGATAGACCACTGTTATTCAACCCACTAGAGGAGATAGACCACTGTTATTAAACCCACTAGAGGAGATCCCCACTGTTATTCAACCCACTGTTATTCAACCCACTACAGGAGATAGACCACTGTTATTCAACCCACTGGGGGAGATAGACCACTGTTATTCAACCCACTGGGGGAGATAGACCACTGTTATTCAACCCACTAGAGGAGATAGACCACTGTTATTAAACCCACTGGGGGAGATATACCACTGTTATTCAACCCACTGTTATTCAACCCACTAGAGGAGATAGACCACTGTTATTCAACCCACTGTTATTCACCCCACTGTTATTCAACCCACTGGGGGAGATAGTCCACTGTTATTCAACCCACTGTTATTCAACCCACTAGAGGAGATAGACCACTGTTATTCAACCCACTACAGGAGATAGACCACTGTTATTCAACCCACTACAGGAGATCCCCCACTGTTATTCAACCCACTACAGGAGATAGACCACTGTTATTCAACTCACTAGAGGAGATCCCACACTGTTATTCAACTCACTAGAGGAGATCCCCCACTGTTATTCAACCCACTAGAGGAGATAGACCACTGTTATTCAACCCACTAGAGGAGATAGACCACTGTTATTCAACCCACTAGAGGAGATAGACCACTGTTATTCAACCCACTAGAGGAGATAGACCACTGTTATTCAACCCACTAGAGGAGATAGACCACTGTTATTCAACCCACTAGAGGAGATAGACCACTGTTATTAAACCCACTGGGGGAGATATACCACTGTTATTCAACCCACTGTTATTCAACCCACTAGAGGAGATAGACCACTGTTATTCAACCCACTGGGGGAGATAGACCACTGTTATTCAACCCACTAGGGGAGATAGACCACTGTTATTCAACCCACTGGGGGAGATAGACCACTGTTATTCAACCCACTGGGGGAGATAGACCACTGTTATTCAACCAACTAGAGGAGATAGACCACTGTTATTCAACCCACTGGGGGAGATAGACCACTGTTATTCAACCCACTAGAGGAGATAGACCCCTGTTATTCAACCCACTGGGGGAGATAGACCCCTGTTATTCAACCCACTGGGGGAGATAGACCACTGTTATTCAACCCACTAGAGGAGATAGACCACTGTTATTAAACCCACTGGGGGAGATAGACCACTGTTATTCAACCCACTAGAGGAGATCCCCACTGTTATTCAACCCACTGTTATTCAACCCACTACAGGAGATAGACCACTGTTATTCAACCCACTAGAGGAGATAGACCACTGTTATTAAACCCACTAGAGGAGATCCCCACTGTTATTCAACCCACTGTTATTCAACCCACTACAGGAGATAGACCACTGTTATTCAACCCACTGGGGGAGATAGACCACTGTTATTCAACCCACTACAGGAGATAGACCACTGTTATTCAACCCACTGGGGGAGATAGACCACTGTTATTAAACCCACTGGGGGAGATATACCACTGTTATTCAACCCACTGTTATTCAACCCACTAGAGGAGATAGACCACTGTTATTCAACCCACTGTTATTCACCCCACTGTTATTCAACCCACTGGGGGAGATAGTCCACTGTTATTCAACCCACTGTTATTCAACCCACTAGAGGAGATAGACCACTGTTATTCAACCCACTGGGGGAGATAGACCACTGTTATTCAACCCACTAGAGGAGATAGACCACTCTTATTCAACCCACTAGGGGAGAGAGACCCCTGTTATTCAACCCACTAGGGGAGAGAGACCCCTGTTATTCAACCCACTACGGGAGAGAGACCCCTGTTATTCAACCCACTACAGGAGAGAGACCCCTGTTATTCAACCCACTACAGGAGAGAGACCCCTGTTATTCAACCCACTACAGGAGAGAGACCCCTGTTATTCAACCCACTACAGGAGAGAGACCCCTGTTATTCAACCCACTACAGGAGAGAGACCCCTGTTATTCAACCCACTACAGGAGAGAGACCCCTGTTATTCAACCCACTACAGGAGAGAGACCCCTGTTATTCAACCCACTACAGGAGAGAGACCCCTGTTATTCAACCCACTACAGGAGAGAGACCCCTGTTATTCAACCCACTACAGGAGAGAGACCCCTGTTATTCAACCCACTACAGGAGAGAGACCCCTGTTATTCAACCCACTACAGGAGAGAGACCCCTGTTATTCAACCCACTACAGGAGAGAGACCCCTGTTATTCAACCCACTACAGGAGAGAGACCCCTGTTATTCAACCCACTACAGGAGAGAGACCCCTGTTATTCAACCCACTACAGGAGAGAGACCCCTGTTATTCAACCCACTACAGGAGAGAGACCCCTGTTATTCAACCCACTACAGGAGAGAGACCCCTGTTATTCAACCCACTACAGGAGAGAGACCCCTGTTATTCAACCCACTACAGGAGAGAGACCCCTGTTATTCAACCCACTACAGGAGAGAGACCCCTGTTATTCAACCCACTACAGGAGAGAGACCCCTGTTATTCAACCCACTACAGGAGAGAGACCCCTGTTATTCAACCCACTACAGGAGAGAGACCCCTGTTATTCAACCCACTACAGGAGAGAGACCCCTGTTATTCAACCCACTACAGGAGAGAGACCCCTGTTATTCAACCCACTACAGGAGAGAGACCCCTGTTATTCAACCCACTACAGGAGAGAGACCCCTGTTATTCAACCCACTACAGGAGAGAGACCCCTGTTATTCAACCCACTACAGGAGAGAGACCCCTGTTATTCAACCCACTACAGGAGAGAGACCCCTGTTATTCAACCCACTACAGGAGAGAGACCCCTGTTATTCAACCCACTACAGGAGAGAGACCCCTGTTATTCAACCCACTACAGGAGAGAGACCCCTGTTATTCAACCCACTACAGGAGAGAGACCCCTGTTATTCAACCCACTACAGGAGAGAGACCCCTGTTATTCAACCCACTACAGGAGAGAGACCCCTGTTATTCAACCCACTACAGGAGAGAGACCCCTGTTATTCAACCCACTACAGGAGAGAGACCCCTGTTATTCAACCCACTACAGGAGAGAGACCCCTGTTATTCAACCCACTACAGGAGAGAGACCCCTGTTATTCAACCCACTACAGGAGAGAGACCCCTGTTATTCAACCCACTACAGGAGAGAGACCCCTGTTATTCAACCCACTACAGGAGAGAGACCCCTGTTATTCAACCCACTACAGGAGAGAGACCCCTGTTATTCAACCCACTACAGGAGAGAGACCCCTGTTATTCAACCCACTACAGGAGAGAGACCCCTGTTATTCAACCCACTACAGGAGAGAGACCCCTGTTATTCAACCCACTACAGGAGAGAGACCCCTGTTATTCAACCCACTACAGGAGATAGACCCCTGTTATTCAACCCACTACAGGAGATAGACCCCTGTTATTCAACCCACTACAGGAGATAGACCCCTGTTATTCAACCCACTACAGGAGATAGACCCCTGTTATTCAACCCACTACAGGAGATAGACCCCTGTTATTCAACCCACTACAGGAGATAGACCCCTGTTATTCAACCCACTAGAGGAGATAGACCCCTGTTATTCAACCCACTAGAGGAGATAGACCACTGTTATTCAACCCACTAGAGGAGATAGACCACTGTTATTCAACCCACTGTTATTCAACCCACTGGAGGAGATATACCACTGTTATTAAACCCACTGGGGGAGATATACCACTGTTATTCAACCCACTGTTATTCAACCCACTAGAGGAGATAGTCCACTGTTATTCAACCTACTAGAGGAGATAGACCCCTGTTATTCAACCCACTACAGGAGATAGACCCCTGTTATTCAACCCACTACAGGAGATAGACCCCTGTTATTCAACCCACTACAGGAGATAGACCCCTGTTATTCAACCCACTAGAGGAGATAGACCACTGTTATTCAACCCACTAGAGGAGATAGACCACTGTTATTCAACCCACTAGAGGAGATAGACCACTGTTATTCAACCCACTGGGGGAGATAGTCCACTGTTATTCAACCCACTAGAGGAGATAGACCACTGTTATTCAACCCACTAGAGGAGATAGACCACTGTTATTCAACCCACTGTTATTCAACCCACTGGGGGAGATATACCACTGTTATTCAACCCACTGTTATTCAACCTACTAGAGGAGATAGACCACTGTTATTCAACCCACTGTTATTCACCCCACTGGGGGAGATATACCACTGTTATTCAACCCACTGTTATTCAACCCACTAGAGGAGATAGACCACTGTTATTCAACCCACTGTTATTCAACCCACTAGAGGAGATAGACCCCTGTTATTCAACCCACTACAGGAGAGAGACCCCTGTTATTCAACCCACTACAGGAGATAGACCCCTGTTATTCAACCCACTACAGGAGATAGACCCCTGTTATTCAACCCACTACAGGAGATAGACCCCTGTTATTCAACCCACTACAGGAGAGAGACCCCTGTTATTCAACCCACTAGAGGAGATAGACCACTGTTATTCACCCCACTGTTATTCACCCCACTGTTATTCAACCCACTGGGGGAGATATACCACTGTTATTCAACCCACTGTTATTCAACCCACTAGAGGAGATAGTCCACTGTTATTCAACCCACTGGGTGAGATAGTCCACTGTTATTCAACCCACTGGGGGAGATAGTCCACTGTTATTCAACCCACTGGGGGAGATAGTCCACTGTTATTCAACCCACTAGAGGAGATAGTCCACTGTTATTCAACCCACTGGGGGAGATAGTCCACTGTTATTCAACCCACTAGAGGAGATAGTCCACTGTTATTCAACCCACTAGAGGAGATATACCACTGTTATTCAACCCACTGTTATTCAACCTACTAGAGGAGGTAGACCACTGTTATTCAACCCACTAGAGGAGATAGACCACTGTTATTCAACCCACTGTTATTCAACCCACTAAAGGAGAGAGACCCCTGTTATTCAACCCACTACAGGAGATAGACCCCTGTTATTCAACCCACTACAGGAGATAGACCCCTGTTATTCAACCCACTACAGGAGATAGACCCCTGTTATTCAACCCACTACAGGAGATAGACCCCTGTTATTCAACCCACTACAGGAGATAGACCCCTGTTATTCAACCCACTACAGGAGATAGACCCCTGTTATTCAACCCACTACAGGAGATAGACCCCTGTGATTCAACCCACTACAGGAGATAGACCCCTGTGATTCAACCCACTACAGGAGATAGACCCCTGTGATTCAACCCACTACAGGAGATAGACCCCTGTGATTCAACCCACTACAGGAGATAGACCCCTGTGATTCAACCCACTACAGGAGATAGACCCCTGTGATTCAACCCACTACAGGAGATAGACCCCTGTGATTCAACCCACTACAGGAGATAGACCCCTGTTATTCAACCCACTACAGGAGATAGACCCACTATCTCCTCCTTGCTGTCCCCAGTCCACCTGGCCTTGCTGCTGTCCCAGTTTCAACTGTTCTGCCTGCGGTTATGGAACCCCTACCTGTCCCAGACCTGCTGTTTTCAACTCTTAATTATCGTCTATGAAAAGCCAACTGACATTTATTCCTGATTATTATTTGACCATGCTTGTCATTTATGAACATTTTGAACATCTTGGCCATGTTCTGTTATAATCTCCACCCGGCACAGCCAGAAGAGGACTGGCCACCCCTCATAGCCTGGTTCCTCTCTAGGTTTCTTCCTAGGTTTTGGCCTTTCTAGGGAGTTTTTCCTAGCCACCGTGCTTCTACACCTGCATTGCTTGCTGTTTGGGGTTTTAGGCTGGGTTTCTGTACAGCACTTCGAGATATTAGCTGATGTACGAAGGGCTATATAAAATAAACTTGATTGATTGATTGATAGACCACTGTTATTCAACCCACTAGAGGAGATAGACCACTGTTATTCAACCCACTAGAGGAGATAGACCACTGTTATTCAACCCACTAGGGGAGATAGACCACTGTTATTCAACCCACTAGAGGAGATAGACCACTGTGATTCAACCCACTACAGGAGATAGACCCCTGTTATTCAACCCACTACAGGAGATAGACCCCTGTGATTCAACCCACTACAGGAGATAGACCCCTGTTATTCAACCCACTACAGGAGATAGACCCACTATCTCCTCCTTGCTGTCCCCAGTCCACCTGGCCTTGCTGCTGTCCCAGTTTCAACTGTTCTGCCTGCGGTTATGGAACCCCTACCTGTCCCAGACCTGCTGTTTTCAACTCTTAATTATCGTCTATGAAAAGCCAACTGACATTTATTCCTGATTATTATTTGACCATGCTTGTCATTTATGAACATTTTGAACATCTTGGCCATGTTCTGTTATAATCTCCACCCGGCACAGCCAGAAGAGGACTGGCCACCCCTCATAGCCTGGTTCCTCTCTAGGTTTCTTCCTAGGTTTTGGCCTTTCTAGGGAGTTTTTCCTAGCCACCGTGCTTCTACACCTGCATTGCTTGCTGTTTGGGGTTTTAGGCTGGGTTTCTGTACAGCACTTCGAGATATTAGCTGATGTACGAAGGGCTATATAAAATAAACTTGATTGATTGATTGATAGACCACTGTTATTCAACCCACTAGAGGAGATAGACCACTGTTATTCAACCCACTAGGGGAGATAGACCACTGTTATTCAACCCACTAGAGGAGATAGACCACTGTTATTCAACCCACTAGAGGAGATAGACCACTGTTATTCACCCACTAGAGGAGATAGACCACTGTTATTCAACCCACTAGAGGAGATAGACCACTGTTATTCAACCCACTAGAGGAGATAGACCACTGTTATTCAACCCACTAGAGGAGATAGACCACTGTTATTCAACCCACTAGAGGAGATAGACCACTGTTATTCAACCCACTAGAGGAGATAGACCACTGTTATTCAACCCACTAGAGGAGATAGACCACTGTTATTCAACCCACTAGAGGAGATAGACCACTGTTATTCAACCCACTAGAGGAGATAGACCACTGTTATTCAACCCACTAGAGGAGATAGACCACTGTTATTCAACCCACTAGAGGAGATAGACCACTGTTATTCAACCCACTAGAGGAGATAGACCACTGTTATTCAACCCACTAGAGGAGATGGACCACTGTTATTCAACCCACTAGAGGAGATAGACCACTGTTATTCAACCCACTAGAGGAGATTGACCACTGTTATTCAACCCACTGTTATTCAACCCACTCGAGGAGATAGACCACTGTTATTCAACCCACTAGAGGAGATTGACCACTGTTATTCAACCCACTCGAGGAGATAGACCACTGTTATTCAACCCACTAGAGGAGATAGACCACTGTTATTCAACCCACTGTTATTCAACCCACTAGAGGAGATAGACCACTGTTATTCAACCCACTAGAGGAGATAGACCACTGTTATTCAACCCACTAGAGGAGATAGACCACTGTTATTCAACCCACTAGAGGAGATAGACCACTGTTATTCAACCCACTAGAGGAGATAGACCACTGTTATTCAACCCACTAGAGGAGATAGACCACTGCTATTCAACCCACTAGAGGAGATAGACCACTGTTATTCAACCCACTGTTATTCAACCCACTAGGGGAGATAGACCACTGTTATTCAACCCACTGTTATTCAACCCACTGGAGGAGATTGACCACTGTTATTCAACCCACTGGAGGAGATTGACCACTGTTATTCAACCCACTGTTATTCAACCCACTGTTATTCAACCCACTGGAGGAGATAGACCACTGTTATTCAACCCACTAGAGGAGATAGACCACTGTTATTCAACCCACTAGAGGAGATAGACCACTGTTATTCAACCCACTAGAGGAGATAGACCACTGTTATTCAACCCACTAGAGGAGATAGACCACTGTTATTCAACCCACTAGGGGAGATAGACCACTGTTATTCAACCCACTGTTATTCAACCCACTGGAGGAGATTGACCACTGTTATTCAACCCACTGGAGGAGATTGACCACTGTTATTCAACCCACTGTTATTCAACCCACTGGAGGAGATTGACCACTGTTATTCAACCCACTGTTATTCAACCCACTGGAGGAGATTGACCACTGTTATTCAACCCACTGTTATTCAACCCACTGTTATTCAACCCACTGGAGGAGATAGACCACTGTTATTCAACCCACTAGAGGAGATAGACCACTGTTATTCAACCCACTAGAGGAGATAGACCACTGTTATTCAACCCACTAGAGGAGATAGACCACTGTTATTCAACCCACTAGAGGAGATAGACCACTGTTATTCAACCCACTAGAGGAGATAGACCACTGTTATTCAACCCACTAGAGGAGATAGACCACTGTTATTCAACCCACTAGAGGAGATAGACCACTGTTATTCAACCCACTAGAGGAGATAGACCACTGTTATTCAACCCACTAGAGGAGATAGACCACTGTTATTCAACCCACTAGAGGAGATAGACCACTGTTATTCAACCCACTAGAGGAGATAGACCACTGTTATTCAACCCACTAGAGGAGATAGACCACTGTTATTCAACCCACTAGAGGAGATAGACCACTGTTATTCAACCCACTAGAGGAGATTGACCACTGTTATTCAACCCACTGTTATTCAACCCACTGGAGGAGATTGACCACTGTTATTCAACCCACTGTTATTCAACCCACTGGAGGAGATTGACCACTGTTATTCAACCCACTAGAGGAGATAGACCACTGTTATTCAACCCACTAGAGGAGATAGACCACTGTTATTCAACCCACTAGAGGAGATAGCCCACTGTTATTCAACCCACCGTTATTCAACCCACTGGAGGAGATATACCACTGTTATTCAACCCACTAGAGGAGATAGACCACTGTTATTCAACCCACTAGAGGAGATAGACCACTGTTATTCAACCCACTAGAGGAGATAGACCACTGTTATTCAACCCACTGTTATTCAACCCACTAGAGGAGATAGACCACTGTTATTCAACCCACTAGAGGAGATAGACCACTGTTATTCAACCCACTGTTATTCAACCCACTAGAGGAGATAGACCACTGTTATTCAACCCACTAGAGGAGATAGACCACTGTTATTCAACCCACTAGAGGAGATAGACCACTGTTATTCAACCCACTAGAGGAGATAGACCACTGTTATTCAACCCACTAGAGGAGATAGACCACTGTTATTCAACCCAATAGAGGAGATAGACCACTGTTATTCAACCCACTGTTATTCAACCCACTAGAGGAGATAGACCACTGTTATTCAACCCACTGGAGGAGATATACCACTGTTATTCAACCCACTAGAGGAGATAGACCACTGTTATTCAACCCACTAGAGGAGATAGACCACTGTTATTCAACCCACTAGAGGAGATAGACCACTGTTATTCAACCCACTGTTATTCAACCCACTGGAGGAGATATACCACTGTTATTCAACCCACTAGAGGAGATAGACCACTGTTATTCAACCCACTAGAGGAGATAGACCACTGTTATTCAACCCACTAGAGGAGATAGACCACTGTTATTCAACCCACTAGAGGAGATTGACCACTGTTATTCAACCCACTGTTATTCAACCCACTGGAGGAGATTGACCACTGTTATTCAACCCACTGTTATTCAACCCACTGGAGGAGATTGACCACTGTTATTCAACCCACTGTTATTCAACGCACTAGGGGAGATAGACCACTGTTATTCAACCCACTAGAGGAGATAGACCACTGTTATTCAACCCACTAGAGGAGATAGACCACTGTTATTCAACCCACTAGAGGAGATAGACCACTGTTATTCAACCCACTAGAGGAGATAGACCACTGTTATTCAACCCACTAGAGGAGATAGACCACTGTTATTCAACCCACTAGAGGAGATAGACCACTGTTATTCAACCCACTGTTATTCAACCCACTAGAGGAGATAGACCACTGTTATTCAACCCACTAGAGGAGATAGACCACTGTTATTCAACCCACTAGAGGAGATAGACCACTGTTATTCAACCCACTGTTATTCAACCCACTAGAGGAGATAGACCACTGTTATTCAACCCACTAGAGGAGATAGACCACTGTTATTCAACCCACTAGAGGAGATAGACCACTGTTATTCAACCCACTAGAGGAGATAGACCACTGTTATTCAACCCACTAGAGGAGATTGACCACTGTTATTCAACCCACTGTTATTCAACCCACTAGAGGAGATAGACCACTGTTATTCAACCCACTGGGGGAGATAGTCCACTGTTATTCAACCCACTAGAGGAGATAGTCCACTGTTATTCAACCCACTAGAGGAGATATACCACTGTTATTCAACCCACTACAGGAGATAGACCCCTGTTATTCAACCCACTACAGGAGATAGACCCCTGTTATTCAACCCACTACAGGAGATAGACCCCTGTTATTCAACCCACTACAGGAGATAGACCCCTGTTATTCAACCCACTACAGGAGATAGACCCCTGTTATTCAACCCACTACAGGAGATAGACCCCTGTTATTCAACCCACTACAGGAGATAGACCCCTGTTATTCAACCCACTACAGGAGATAGACCCCTGTTATTCAACCCACTACAGGAGATAGACCCTGTTATTCAACCCACTACAGGAGATAGACCCCTGTTATTCAACCCACTACAGGAGATAGACCCCTGTTATTCAACCCACTACAGGAGATAGACCCCTGTTATTCAACCCACTACAGGAGATAGACCCCTGTTATTCAACCCACTACAGGAGATAGACCCCTGTTATTCAACCCACTACAGGAGATAGACCCCTGTTATTCAACCCACTACAGGAGATAGACCCCTGTTATTCAACCCACTACAGGAGATAGACCCCTGTTATTCAACCCACTACAGGAGATAGACCCCTGTTATTCAACCCACTACAGGAGATAGACCCCTGTTATTCAACCCACTACAGGAGATAGACCCCTGTTATTCAACCCACTACAGGAGATAGACCCCTGTTATTCAACCCACTACAGGAGATAGACCCCTGTTATTCAACCCACTACAGGAGATAGACCCCTGTTATTCAACCCACTACAGGAGATAGACCCCTGTTATTCAACCCACTACAGGAGATAGACCCCTGTTATTCAACCCACTACAGGAGATAGACCCCTGTTATTCAACCCACTACAGGAGATAGACCCCTGTTATTCAACCCACTACAGGAGATAGACCCCTGTTATTCAACCCACTACAGGAGATAGACCCCTGTTATTCAACCCACTACAGGAGATAGACCCCTGTTATTCAACCCACTACAGGAGATAGACCCCTGTTATTCAACCCACTACAGGAGATAGACCCCTGTTATTCAACCCACTACAGGAGATAGACCCCTGTTATTCAACCCACTACAGGAGATAGACCCCTGTTATTCAACCCACTACAGGAGATAGACCCCTGTTATTCAACCCACTACAGGAGATAGACCCCTGTTATTCAACCCACTACAGGAGATAGACCCCTGTTATTCAACCCACTACAGGAGATAGACCCCTGTTATTCAACCCACTACAGGAGATAGACCCCTGTTATTCAACCCACTACAGGAGATAGACCCCTGTTATTCAACCCACTACAGGAGATAGACCCCTGTTATTCAACCCACTACAGGAGATAGACCCACTATCTCCTCCTTGCTGTCCCCAGTCCACCTGGCCTTGCTGCTGTCCCAGTTTCAACTGTTCTGCCTGCAGTTATGGAACCCCTACCTGTCCCAGACCTGCTGTTTTCAACTCTTAATGATCGGCTATGAAAAGCCAACTGACATTTATTCCTGATTATTATTTGACCATGCTTGTCATTTATGAACATTTTGAACATCTTGGCCATGTTCTGTTATAATCTCCACCCGGCACAGCCAGAAGAGGACTGGCCACCCCTCATAGCCTGGTTCCTCTCTAGGTTTCTTCCTAGGTTTTGGCCTTTCTAGGGAGTTTTTCCTAGCCACCGTGCTTCTACACCTGCATTGCTTGCTGTTTGGGGTTTTAGGCTGGGTTTCTGTACAGCACTTCGAGATATTAGCTGATGTACGAAGGGCTATATAAAATAAACTTGATTGATTGATTGATAGACCACTGTTATTCAACCCACTAGAGGAGATAGACCACTGTTATTCAACCCACTAGGGGAGATAGACCACTGTTATTCAACCCACTAGAGGAGATAGACCACTGTTATTCAACCCACTAGAGGAGATAGACCACTGTTATTCAACCCACTGTTATTCAACCCACTAGAGGAGATAGACCACTGTTATTCAACCCACTGTTATTCAACCCACTAGAGGAGATAGACCACTGTTATTCAACCCACTAGAGGAGATAGACCACTGTTATTCAACCCACTGTTATTCAACCCACTAGAGGAGATAGACCACTGTTATTCAACCCACTGTTATTCAACCCACTAGAGGAGATAGACCACTGTTATTCAACCCACTGTTATTCAACCCACTAGAGGAGATAGACCACTGTTATTCAACCCACTAGAGGAGATAGACCACTGTTATTCAACCCACTAGAGGAGATAGACCACTGTTATTCAACCCACTGTTATTCAACCCACTAGAGGAGATAGACCACTGTTATTCAACCCACTAGAGGAGATAGACCACTGTTATTCAACCCACTAGAGGAGATAGACCACTGTTATTCAACCCACTAGAGGAGATAGACCACTGTTATTCAACCCACTAGAGGAGATAGACCACTGTTATTCAACCCACTAGAGGAGATAGACCACTGTTATTCAACCCACTAGAGGAGATAGACCACTGTTATTCAACCCACTAGAGGAGATGGACCACTGTTATTCAACCCACTAGAGGAGATAGACCACTGTTATTCAACCCACTGTTATTCAACCCACTCGAGGAGATAGACCACTGTTATTCAACCCACTAGAGGAGATTGACCACTGTTATTCAACCCACTAGAGGAGATAGACCACTGTTATTCAACCCACTAGAGGAGATAGACCACTGTTATTCAACCCACTAGAGGAGATAGACCACTGTTATTCAACCCACTAGAGGAGATAGACCACTGTTATTCAACCCACTAGAGATAGACCACTGTTATTCAACCCACTGTTATTCAACCCACTGGAGGAGATTGACCACTGTTATTCAACCCACTGTTATTCAACCCACTGGAGGAGATTGACCACTGTTATTCAACCCACTGTTATTCAACCCACTGTTATTCAACCCACTGGAGGAGATTGACCACTGTTATTCAACCCACTGTTATTCAACCCACTAGAGGAGATAGACCACTGTTATTCAACCCACTAGGGGAGATAGACCACTGTTATTCAACCCACTAGAGGAGATAGACCACTGTTATTCAACCCACTAGAGGAGATAGACCACTGTTATTCAACCCACTAGAGGAGATAGACCACTGTTATTCAACCCACTAGAGGAGATAGACCACTGTTATTCAACCCACTAGAGGAGATAGACCACTGTTATTCAACCCACTAGAGGAGATAGACCACTGTTATTCAACCCACTAGAGGAGATAGACCACTGTTATTCAACCCACTAGAGGAGATAGACCACTGTTATTCAACCCACTAGAGGAGATTGACCACTGTTATTCAACCCACTGTTATTCAACCCACTAGAGGAGATAGACCACTGTTATTCAACCCACTAGAGGAGATAGACCACTGTTATTCAACCCCACTAGAGGAGATTGACCACTGTTATTCAACCCACTGTTATTCAACCCACTAGAGGAGATAGACCATTGTTATTCAACCCACTAGAGGAGATAGACCACTGTTATTCAACCCACTAGAGGAGATAGACCACTGTTATTCAACCCACTAGAGGAGATAGACCACTGTTATTCAACCCACTAGAGGAGATAGACCACTGTTATTCAACCCACTAGAGGAGATAGACCACTGTTATTCAACCCACTAGAGGAGATAGACCACTGTTATTCAACCCACTAGAGGAGATAGACCACTGTTATTCAACCCACTGTTATTCAACCCACTGGAGGAGATTGACCACTGTTATTCAACCCACTGTTATTCAACCCACTGGAGGAGATTGACCAGTTATTCAACCCACTGTTATTCAACCCACTGGAGGAGATTGACCAGTTATTCAACCCACTGTTATTCAACCCACTGGAGGAGATTGACCACTGTTATTCAACCCACTAGAGGAGATAGACCACTGTTATTCAACCCACTAGAGGAGATAGACCACTGTTATTCAACCCACTGTTATTCAACCCACTGGAGGAGATAGACCACTGTTATTCAACCCACTAGAGGAGATAGACCACTGTTATTCAACCCACTAGAGGAGATAGACCACTGTTATTCAACCCACTAGAGGAGATAGACCACTGTTATTCAACCCACTAGAGGAGATAGACCACTGTTATTCAACCCACTAGAGGAGATAGACCACTGTTATTCAACCCACTGTTATTCAACCCACTGGAGGAGATTGACCACTGTTATTCAACCCACTGTTATTCAACCCACTGGAGGAGATTGACCAGTTATTCAACCCACTGTTATTCAACCCACTGGAGGAGATTGACCAGTTATTCAACCCACTGTTATTCAACCCACTGGAGGAGATTGACCACTGTTATTCAACCCACTAGAGGAGATAGACCACTGTTATTCAACCCACTAGAGGAGATAGACCACTGTTATTCAACCCACTGTTATTCAACCCACTGGAGGAGATAGACCACTGTTATTCAACCCACTAGAGGAGATAGACCATTGTTATTCAACCCACTAGAGGAGATAGACCACTGTTATTCAACCCACTAGAGGAGATAGACCACTGTTATTCAACCCACTAGAGGAGATAGACCACTGTTATTCAACCCACTAGAGGAGATAGACCACTGTTATTCAACCCACTAGAGGAGATAGACCACTGTTATTCAACCCACTAGAGGAGATAGACCACTGTTATTCAACCCACTAGAGGAGATAGACCACTGTTATTCAACCCACTGTTATTCAACCCACTGGAGGAGATTGACCACTGTTATTCAACCCACTGTTATTCAACCCACTGGAGGAGATTGACCAGTTATTCAACCCACTGTTATTCAACCCACTGGAGGAGATTGACCAGTTATTCAACCCACTGTTATTCAACCCACTGGAGGAGATTGACCACTGTTATTCAACCCACTAGAGGAGATTGACCACTGTTATTCAACCCACTAGAGGAGATAGACCACTGTTATTCAACCCACTAGAGGAGATAGACCACTGTTATTCAACCCACTGTTATTCAACCCACTGGAGGAGATAGACCACTGTTATTCAACCCACTAGAGGAGATAGACCACTGTTATTCAACCCACTAGAGGAGATAGACCACTGTTATTCAACCCACTAGAGGAGATAGACCACTGTTATTCAACCCACTAGAGGAGATAGACCACTGTTATTCAACCCACTGTTATTCAACCCACTGGAGGAGATTGACCACTGTTATTCAACCCACTGTTATTCAACCCACTGGAGGAGATTGACCAGTTATTCAACCCACTGTTATTCAACCCACTGGAGGAGATTGACCACTGTTATTCAACCCACTGTTATTCAACCCACTGGAGGAGATAGACCACTGTTATTCGGTGTTAAACGGTGTTAAACATACAAGTATGTTCCAAGGTGGCTTAGCAGTTCAGACGTCTTTTTCCGTATTGTCGTGTCGTGTCCTGTATGTATATATATTTACACCTTTTCTTCACATATCTTTAATTTATTTTATTATCCAAGAACTCAACTACAAAAGCTTTCCTGCAAAAGCTTTCCTGCAACCCGCTTCACCAATTACAATAAGTATTATTTACCTCAATCTGAAAATCCATCGTGGAAGATAGCCAGGGGCTAATTCAGAAGCTAGCCTGAAAGCTAACCAGAAGCTACTCCGATAGCTAGCCAGAAGCTAATCTGTAGCTGCCCCGAAATTAGCCGGTTTGCTGGCTAGCGTTGGTGTTTCAGCTGCCCACGTTTTGCGGTCATCAGCTATTCCTTTAGCTCGATAATCTACCGGCACTTTTGTGCAACGCGACTCGGACCGGAGCATTCCGGGACTTTTTTTTCTCTCAGTTTCCCCGGATTCCAACCGCAGGCTCTGGACACTTGCACCTTGATTTCGCAGCTAGCTAGCTGCATACCGTGTGACTATTGGCTTACGTCGACCCCGGAGCAAACTCAAATCATGCTGGAGCTAGCCAGCTGAGGAGTTCCATCACCATCCGGACCCGTTTCTTTTGTTGCTGCTGCAGATACGGAACCCCACCGGGCCTTCACGACTGACTGCCGACGTTATCTGCCCGAGGGATTTATCCAACCGGCACCTCCGTCCCGACGTTACCTGAACGCTCATCTGAGGCCCGCTAATCGTTAGCTGTCTTATCGGCTGCTATCTGAACAAAACCCCACTACACGGAACCTACCGACGGAAACGCACAAGGTATCTACAAACAGACCTCCATCCTATGCTGCTACCGATAGCCATATACCCGGCCAGCTGTCTGGATCGCCACGACCCCAACCAACCTCTACTCACTGGACCCTTATTGATCACTCGATTAAGCATGCCTCTCCTTAATGTAAATATGCCTTGTCCATTGCTGTTCTGGTTAGTGTTTATTGGCTTATTTCACTGTAGAGATTCTAGCCCTGCTCTCTATACCATATCCAACCTCTGTTCCACCACCCACATATGCGATGACATCACCTGGTTTCAATGATGTTTCTAGAGACAAGATCTCTCTCATCATCACTCAATACCTAGGTTTACCTCCACTGTATTCACATCCTACCATACCTTTGTCTGTACATTATTCCTTTAAACTATTTTATCGCCCCCAGAAACTTCCTTTTACTCTCTGCTCTAATAGCTCTAGGCGACCAATTCTCATAGCTTTTAGCCGTACCCTTATCCTACTTCTCCTCTGTTCCTCTGGTGATGTAGAGGTGAATCCAGGCCCTGCAGTACCTGGCTCCACTCCTATTCCCCAGGCGCTCTCTTTTGATGACTTCTGTAACCGTAATAGCCTTGGCTTCATGCATGTTAACATTAGAAGCCTCCTCCCTAAGTTTGTTTTGTTCACTGCTTTAGCACACTCTACCAACCCGGATGTTTTAGCCGTGTCTGAATCCTGGCTTAGAAAGACCACCAAAAATTCAGACATTTTTATCCCCAATTACAATATTTTCAGACAAGATAGAACGGCCAAAGGGGGCGGTGTTGCAATCTACTGCAAAGACTGCCTGCAGAGTTCTGTTATACTATCCAGGTCTGTTCCCAAACAATTTGAACTTCTACTTTTAAAAATCCACCTCTCTAAAAACAAGTCTCTCACCGTTGCCGCCTGCTATAGACCACCCTCTGCCCCCAGCTGTGCTCTGGACACTATATGTGAACTGATTGCCCCCCATCTATCTTCAGAGCTCGTGCTGCTAGGCGACCTAAATTTGAACATGCTCAACACCCCAGCCACCCTACAATCTAAGCTTGATGCCCTCAATCTCACACAAATTATCAATGAACCTACCAGGTACCACCCCAATTCCGTAAACACGGGTACCCTCATAGATATCATCCTAACAAACTTGCCCTCCAAATACACCTCTGCTGTTTTCAACCAAGATCTCAGCGATCACTGCCTCATTGCCTGCATCCGTAATGGGTCAGCGGTCAAACGACCTCCACTCATCACTGTCAAACGCTCCCTGAAACACTTCAGCGAGCAGGCCTTCCTAATCGACCTGGCCGGGGTATCCTGGAAGGATATTGATCTCATCCCGTCAGTAGAGGATGCCTGGTCATTTTTTAAAAATGCCTTCCTCACCATCTTGAATAAGCATGCCCCATTCAAGAAATTTAGAACCAGGAACAGATATAGCCCTTGGTTCTCTCCTGACCTGACTGCCCTTAACCAACAGAAAAACATCCTATGGCGTTCTGCATTAGCATCGAACAGCCCCCGTGATATGCAACTTTTCAGGGAAGCCAGAAACCAATATACACAGGCAGTTAGAACAGCCAAGGCTAGCTTTTTCAAGCAGAAATTTGCTTCCTGCAACACAAATTCAAAAAAGTTCTGGGACACCGTAAAGTCCATGGAGAATAAGAACACCTCCTCCCAGCTTCCAACCGCTCTGAAGATAGGAAACACTGTCACCACCGACAAATCCACTATAATTGAGAATTTCAATAAGCATTTTTCTACGGCTGGCCATGCTTTCCACCTGGCTACCCCTACCCCGGACAACAGCACTGCCCTCCCCTCTGCTACTCGCCCAAGCCTTCCCCATTTCTCTTTCTCCCAAATACAGTCAGCTGATGTTCTTAATGAGCTGCAAAATCTGGACCCTTACAAATCAGCCGGGCTAGATAATCTGGACCCTTTCTTTCTAAAACTATCTGCTGAAATTGTTGCCACCCCTATTACTAGCCTCTTCAACCTCTCTTTCGTGTCGTCTGAGATCCCCAAAGATTGGAAAGCAGCTGCGGTTATCCCCCTCTTCAAAGGGGGGGACACCCTTGACCCTAACTGCTACAGACCTATATCTATCCTACCCTGCCTTTCTAAGGTCTTCGAAAGCCAAGTCAACAAACAGATTACCGACCATTTCGAATCACACCACACCTTCTCCGCTATGCAATCTGGTTTCAGAGCTGGTCATGGGTGCACCTCAGCCACGCTCAAGGTCATAAACGATATCGTAACCGCCATCGATAGGAAACAATACTGTGCAGCCGTATTCATTGACCTGGCCAAGGCTTTTGACTCTGTCAATCACCACATCCTCATTGGCAGACTCGACAGCCTTGGTTTCTCTAATGATTGCCTCGCCTGGTTCACCAACTACTTCTCTGATAGAGTTCAGTGTGTCAAATCGGAGGGTCTGTTGTCCGGGCCTCTGGCAGTCTCTATGGGGGTGCCACAGGGTTCAATTCTTGGACCGACTCTGTTCTCTGTTTACATCAATGATGTCGCTCTTGCTGCTGGTGATTCTCTGATCCACCTCTACGCAGACGACACTATTCTGTATACTTCTGGCCCTTCTTTTGACACTGTGTTAACAACCCTCCAGACGAGCTTCAATGCCATACAACTCTCCTTCCGTGGCCTCCAACTGCTCTTAAATACAAGTAAAACCAAATGCATGCTCTTCAACCGATCGCTGCCTGCTCCTGCCCGCCTGTCCAACATCACTACTTTGGACGGCTCTGACTTAGAATATGTGGACAACTACAAATACCTAGGTGTCTGGTTAGACTGTAAACTCTCCTTCCAGACCCACATCAAACATCTCCAATCCAAAGTCAAATCTAGAATTGGCTTCCTATTCCGCAACAAAGCATCCTTTACTCATGCTGCCAAACATACCCTTGTAAAACTGACCATCCTACCAATCCTCGACTTCGGTGATGTCATTTACAAAATAGCCTCCAAAACCCTACTCAATAAATTGGATGCAGTCTATCACAGTGCCATCCGTTTTGTCACCAAAGCCCCATATACTACCCACCACTGCGACCTGTACACTCTCGTTGGCTGGCCCTCGCTTCATACTCGTCGCCAAACCCACTGGTTCCAGGTCATCTACAAGACCCTGCTAGGTAAAGTCCCCCCTTATCTCAGCTCGCTGGTCACCATAGCAGCACCTACCTGTAGCACGCGCTCCAGCAGGTATATCTCTCTAGTCACCCCCAAAACCAATTCTTCCTTTGGACGCCTCTCCTTCCAGTTCTCTGCTGCCAATGACTGGAACGAACTACAAAAATCTCTGAAACTGGAAACACCTATCTCCCTCACTAGCTTTAAGCACCAGCTGTCAGAGCAGCTCATAGATTACTGCACCTGTACATAACCCATCTACAATTTAGCCCAAACAACTACCTCTTTACCTACTGTATTTATTTATTAATTTATTTTGCTCCTTTGCACCCCATTATTTCTGTCTCTACTTTGCACTTTCTTCCAATGCAAACCAACCATTCCAGTGTTTTTTTAGTTTTTATTTTACTTGCTGTGTTGTACTCACTTCGCCTCCATGGCCTTTTTATATTTTTATTTATTTATACATATATCTGTTTGCCTTCACCTCCCTTATCTCACCTCACTTGCTCACATTGTATATAGACTTATTTTTTCACTGTATTATTGACTATATGTTTGTTTTTACTCCATGTGTAACTATGTGTTGTTGTATGTGTCGAACTGCTTTGCTTTATCTTGGCCAGGTCGCAATTGTAAATGAGAACGTGTTCTCAATTTGCCTACCTGGTTAAATAAAGGTTAAATAAATAAATAAATAAAAATTCAACCCACTAGAGGAGATAGACCACTGTTATTCAACCCACTAGAGGAGATAGACCACTGTTATTCAACCCACTAGAGGAGATAGACCACTGTTATTCAACCCACTAGAGGAGATAGACCACTGTTATTCAACCCACTGTTATTCAACCCACTGGAGGAGATATACCACTGTTATTCAACCCACTAGAGGAGATAGACCACTGTTATTCAACCCACTAGAGGAGATAGACCACTGTTATTCAACCCACTAGAGGAGATAGACCACTGTTATTCAACCCACTGTTATTCAACCCACTAGAGGAGATAGACCACTGTTATTCAACCCACTAGAGGAGATAGACCACTGTTATTCAACCCACTAGAGGAGATAGACCACTGTTATTCAACCCACTAGAGGAGATAGACCACTGTTATTCAACCCACTAGAGGAGATAGACCACTGTTATTCAACCCACTAGAGGAGATAGACCACTGTTATTCAACCCACTGTTATTCAACCCACTAGAGGAGATAGACCACTGTTATTCAACCCACTAGAGGAGATAGACCACTGTTATTCAACCCACTGTTATTCAACCCACTAGAGGAGATAGACCACTGTTATTCAACCCACTAGAGGAGATAGACCACTGTTATTCAACCCACTGTTATTCAACCCACTGGAGGAGATAGACCACTGTTATTCAACCCACTAGAGGAGATAGACCACTGTTATTCAACCCACTGGAGGAGATATACCACTGTTATTCAACCCACTAGAGGAGATAGACCACTGTTATTCAACCCACTAGAGGAGATAGACCACTGTTATTCAACCCACTGTTATTCAACCCACTGGAGGAGATATACCACTGTTATTCAACCCACTAGAGGAGATAGACCACTGTTATTCAACCCACTAGAGGAGATAGACCACTGTTATTCAACCCACTAGAGGAGATTGACCACTGTTATTCAACCCACTGTTATTCAACCCACTGGAGGAGATAGACCACTGTTATTCAACCCACTAGAGGAGATTGACCACTGTTATTCAACCCACTGTTATTCAACCCACTGGAGGAGATTGACCACTGTTATTCAACCCACTGTTATTCAACCCACTGGAGGAGATTGACCACTGTTATTCAACCCACTGTTATTCAACCCACTAGAGGAGATAGACCACTGTTATTCAACGCACTAGGGGAGATAGACCACTGTTATTCAACCCACTAGAGGAGATAGACCACTGTTATTCAACCCACTAGAGGAGATAGACCACTGTTATTCAACCCACTAGAGGAGATAGACCACTGTTATTCAACCCACTAGAGGAGATAGACCACTGTTATTCAACCCACTAGAGATTGACCACTGTTATTCAACCCACTGTTATTCAACCCACTAGAGGAGATAGACCACTGTTATTCAACCCACTGGAGGAGATATACCACTGTTATTCAACCCACTAGAGGAGATAGACCACTGTTATTCAACCCACTAGAGGAGATAGACCACTGTTATTCAACCCACTAGAGGAGATAGACCACTGTTATTCAACCCACTGTTATTCAACCCACTGGAGGAGATATACCACTGTTATTCAACCCACTAGAGGAGATAGACCACTGTTATTCAACCCACTAGAGGAGATAGACCACTGTTATTCAACCCACTGTTATTCAACCCACTGGAGGAGATATACCACTGTTATTCAACCCACTAGAGGAGATAGACCACTGTTATTCAACCCACTAGAGGAGATTGACCACTGTTATTCAACCCACTGTTATTCAACCCACTGGAGGAGATAGACCACTGTTATTCAACCCACTAGAGGAGATTGACCACTGTTATTCAACCCACTGTTATTCAACCCACTGGAGGAGATTGACCACTGTTATTCAACCCACTGTTATTCAACCCACTAGAGGAGATAGACCACTGTTATTCAACGCACTAGGGGAGATAGACCACTGTTATTCAACCCACTAGAGGAGATAGACCACTGTTATTCAACCCACTAGAGGAGATAGACCACTGTTATTCAACCCACTAGAGGAGATAGACCACTGTTATTCAACCCACTAGAGGAGATAGACCACTGTTATTCAACCCACTAGAGGAGATAGACCACTGTTATTCAACCCACTAGAGGAGATAGACCACTGTTATTCAACCCACTAGAGGAGATAGACCACTGTTATTCAACCCACTAGAGGAGATAGACCACTGTTATTCAACCCACTAGAGGAGATAGACCACTGTTATTCAACCCACTAGAGATTGACCACTGTTATTCAACCCACTGTTATTCAACCCACTAGAGGAGATAGACCACTGTTATTCAACCCACTAGAGGAGATAGACCACTGTTATTCAACCCACTAGAGGAGATAGACCACTGTTATTCAACCCACTGTTATTCAACCCACTGGAGGAGATTGACCACTGTTATTCAACCCACTGTTATTCAACCCACTGGAGGAGATTGACCAGTTATTCAACCCACTGTTATTCAACCCACTGGAGGAGATTGACCACTGTTATTCAACCCACTGTTATTCAACCCACTGGAGGAGATAGACCACTGTTATTCGGTGTTAAACGGTGTTAAACATACAAGTATGTTCCAAGGTGGCTTAGCAGTTCAGACGTCTTTTTCCGTATTGTCGTGTCGTGTCCTGTATGTATATATATTTACACCTTTTCTTCACATATCTTTAATTTATTTTATTATCCAAGAACTCAACTACAAAAGCTTTCCTGCAAAAGCTTTCCTGCAACCCGCTTCACCAATTACAATAAGTATTATTTACCTCAATCTGAAAATCCATCGTGGAAGATAGCCAGGGGCTAATTCAGAAGCTAGCCTGAAAGCTAACCAGAAGCTACTCCGATAGCTAGCCAGAAGCTAATCTGTAGCTGCCCCGAAATTAGCCGGTTTGCTGGCTAGCGTTGGTGTTTCAGCTGCCCACGTTTTGCGGTCATCAGCTATTCCTTTAGCTCGATAATCTACCGGCACTTTTGTGCAACGCGACTCGGACCGGAGCATTCCGGGACTTTTTTTTCTCTCAGTTTCCCCGGATTCCAACCGCAGGCTCTGGACACTTGCACCTTGATTTCGCAGCTAGCTAGCTGCATACCGTGTGACTATTGGCTTACGTCGACCCCGGAGCAAACTCAAATCATGCTGGAGCTAGCCAGCTGAGGAGTTCCATCACCATCCGGACCCGTTTCTTTTGTTGCTGCTGCAGATACGGAACCCCACCGGGCCTTCACGACTGACTGCCGACGTTATCTGCCCGAGGGATTTATCCAACCGGCACCTCCGTCCCGACGTTACCTGAACGCTCATCTGAGGCCCGCTAATCGTTAGCTGTCTTATCGGCTGCTATCTGAACAAAACCCCACTACACGGAACCTACCGACGGAAACGCACAAGGTATCTACAAACAGACCTCCATCCTATGCTGCTACCGATAGCCATATACCCGGCCAGCTGTCTGGATCGCCACGACCCCAACCAACCTCTACTCACTGGACCCTTATTGATCACTCGATTAAGCATGCCTCTCCTTAATGTAAATATGCCTTGTCCATTGCTGTTCTGGTTAGTGTTTATTGGCTTATTTCACTGTAGAGATTCTAGCCCTGCTCTCTATACCATATCCAACCTCTGTTCCACCACCCACATATGCGATGACATCACCTGGTTTCAATGATGTTTCTAGAGACAAGATCTCTCTCATCATCACTCAATACCTAGGTTTACCTCCACTGTATTCACATCCTACCATACCTTTGTCTGTACATTATTCCTTTAAACTATTTTATCGCCCCCAGAAACTTCCTTTTACTCTCTGCTCTAATAGCTCTAGGCGACCAATTCTCATAGCTTTTAGCCGTACCCTTATCCTACTTCTCCTCTGTTCCTCTGGTGATGTAGAGGTGAATCCAGGCCCTGCAGTACCTGGCTCCACTCCTATTCCCCAGGCGCTCTCTTTTGATGACTTCTGTAACCGTAATAGCCTTGGCTTCATGCATGTTAACATTAGAAGCCTCCTCCCTAAGTTTGTTTTGTTCACTGCTTTAGCACACTCTACCAACCCGGATGTTTTAGCCGTGTCTGAATCCTGGCTTAGAAAGACCACCAAAAATTCAGACATTTTTATCCCCAATTACAATATTTTCAGACAAGATAGAACGGCCAAAGGGGGCGGTGTTGCAATCTACTGCAAAGACTGCCTGCAGAGTTCTGTTATACTATCCAGGTCTGTTCCCAAACAATTTGAACTTCTACTTTTAAAAATCCACCTCTCTAAAAACAAGTCTCTCACCGTTGCCGCCTGCTATAGACCACCCTCTGCCCCCAGCTGTGCTCTGGACACTATATGTGAACTGATTGCCCCCCATCTATCTTCAGAGCTCGTGCTGCTAGGCGACCTAAATTTGAACATGCTCAACACCCCAGCCACCCTACAATCTAAGCTTGATGCCCTCAATCTCACACAAATTATCAATGAACCTACCAGGTACCACCCCAATTCCGTAAACACGGGTACCCTCATAGATATCATCCTAACAAACTTGCCCTCCAAATACACCTCTGCTGTTTTCAACCAAGATCTCAGCGATCACTGCCTCATTGCCTGCATCCGTAATGGGTCAGCGGTCAAACGACCTCCACTCATCACTGTCAAACGCTCCCTGAAACACTTCAGCGAGCAGGCCTTCCTAATCGACCTGGCCGGGGTATCCTGGAAGGATATTGATCTCATCCCGTCAGTAGAGGATGCCTGGTCATTTTTTAAAAATGCCTTCCTCACCATCTTGAATAAGCATGCCCCATTCAAGAAATTTAGAACCAGGAACAGATATAGCCCTTGGTTCTCTCCTGACCTGACTGCCCTTAACCAACAGAAAAACATCCTATGGCGTTCTGCATTAGCATCGAACAGCCCCCGTGATATGCAACTTTTCAGGGAAGCCAGAAACCAATATACACAGGCAGTTAGAACAGCCAAGGCTAGCTTTTTCAAGCAGAAATTTGCTTCCTGCAACACAAATTCAAAAAAGTTCTGGGACACCGTAAAGTCCATGGAGAATAAGAACACCTCCTCCCAGCTTCCAACCGCTCTGAAGATAGGAAACACTGTCACCACCGACAAATCCACTATAATTGAGAATTTCAATAAGCATTTTTCTACGGCTGGCCATGCTTTCCACCTGGCTACCCCTACCCCGGACAACAGCACTGCCCTCCCCTCTGCTACTCGCCCAAGCCTTCCCCATTTCTCTTTCTCCCAAATACAGTCAGCTGATGTTCTTAATGAGCTGCAAAATCTGGACCCTTACAAATCAGCCGGGCTAGATAATCTGGACCCTTTCTTTCTAAAACTATCTGCTGAAATTGTTGCCACCCCTATTACTAGCCTCTTCAACCTCTCTTTCGTGTCGTCTGAGATCCCCAAAGATTGGAAAGCAGCTGCGGTTATCCCCCTCTTCAAAGGGGGGGACACCCTTGACCCTAACTGCTACAGACCTATATCTATCCTACCCTGCCTTTCTAAGGTCTTCGAAAGCCAAGTCAACAAACAGATTACCGACCATTTCGAATCACACCACACCTTCTCCGCTATGCAATCTGGTTTCAGAGCTGGTCATGGGTGCACCTCAGCCACGCTCAAGGTCATAAACGATATCGTAACCGCCATCGATAGGAAACAATACTGTGCAGCCGTATTCATTGACCTGGCCAAGGCTTTTGACTCTGTCAATCACCACATCCTCATTGGCAGACTCGACAGCCTTGGTTTCTCTAATGATTGCCTCGCCTGGTTCACCAACTACTTCTCTGATAGAGTTCAGTGTGTCAAATCGGAGGGTCTGTTGTCCGGGCCTCTGGCAGTCTCTATGGGGGTGCCACAGGGTTCAATTCTTGGACCGACTCTGTTCTCTGTTTACATCAATGATGTCGCTCTTGCTGCTGGTGATTCTCTGATCCACCTCTACGCAGACGACACTATTCTGTATACTTCTGGCCCTTCTTTTGACACTGTGTTAACAACCCTCCAGACGAGCTTCAATGCCATACAACTCTCCTTCCGTGGCCTCCAACTGCTCTTAAATACAAGTAAAACCAAATGCATGCTCTTCAACCGATCGCTGCCTGCTCCTGCCCGCCTGTCCAACATCACTACTTTGGACGGCTCTGACTTAGAATATGTGGACAACTACAAATACCTAGGTGTCTGGTTAGACTGTAAACTCTCCTTCCAGACCCACATCAAACATCTCCAATCCAAAGTCAAATCTAGAATTGGCTTCCTATTCCGCAACAAAGCATCCTTTACTCATGCTGCCAAACATACCCTTGTAAAACTGACCATCCTACCAATCCTCGACTTCGGTGATGTCATTTACAAAATAGCCTCCAAAACCCTACTCAATAAATTGGATGCAGTCTATCACAGTGCCATCCGTTTTGTCACCAAAGCCCCATATACTACCCACCACTGCGACCTGTACACTCTCGTTGGCTGGCCCTCGCTTCATACTCGTCGCCAAACCCACTGGTTCCAGGTCATCTACAAGACCCTGCTAGGTAAAGTCCCCCCTTATCTCAGCTCGCTGGTCACCATAGCAGCACCTACCTGTAGCACGCGCTCCAGCAGGTATATCTCTCTAGTCACCCCCAAAACCAATTCTTCCTTTGGACGCCTCTCCTTCCAGTTCTCTGCTGCCAATGACTGGAACGAACTACAAAAATCTCTGAAACTGGAAACACCTATCTCCCTCACTAGCTTTAAGCACCAGCTGTCAGAGCAGCTCATAGATTACTGCACCTGTACATAACCCATCTACAATTTAGCCCAAACAACTACCTCTTTACCTACTGTATTTATTTATTAATTTATTTTGCTCCTTTGCACCCCATTATTTCTGTCTCTACTTTGCACTTTCTTCCAATGCAAACCAACCATTCCAGTGTTTTTTTAGTTTTTATTTTACTTGCTGTGTTGTACTCACTTCGCCTCCATGGCCTTTTTATATTTTTATTTATTTATACATATATCTGTTTGCCTTCACCTCCCTTATCTCACCTCACTTGCTCACATTGTATATAGACTTATTTTTTCACTGTATTATTGACTATATGTTTGTTTTTACTCCATGTGTAACTATGTGTTGTTGTATGTGTCGAACTGCTTTGCTTTATCTTGGCCAGGTCGCAATTGTAAATGAGAACGTGTTCTCAATTTGCCTACCTGGTTAAATAAAGGTTAAATAAATAAATAAATAAAAATTCAACCCACTAGAGGAGATAGACCACTGTTATTCAACCCACTAGAGGAGATAGACCACTGTTATTCAACCCACTAGAGGAGATAGACCACTGTTATTCAACCCACTAGAGGAGATAGACCACTGTTATTCAACCCACTAGAGGAGATAGACCACTGTTATTCAACCCACTGTTATTCAACCCACTAGAGGAGATAGACCACTGTTATTCAACCCACTGTTATTCAACCCACTAGAGGAGATAGACCACTGTTATTCAACCCACTAGAGATTGACCACTGTTATTCAACCCACTGTTATTCAACCCACTAGAGGAGATAGACCACTGTTATTCAACCCACTAGAGGAGATAGACCACTGTTATTCAACCCACTAGAGGAGATAGACCACTGTTATTCAACCCACTAGAGGAGATAGACCACTGTTATTCAACCCACTGTTATTCAACCCACTGGAGGAGATTGACCACTGTTATTCAACCCACTGTTATTCAACCCACTGGAGGAGATTGACCACTGTTATTCAACCCACTGTTATTCAACCCACTGGAGGAGATTGACCACTGTTATTCAACCCACTGTTATTCAACCCACTGGAGGAGATAGACCACTGCTATTGAACCCACAAGCAACCATACAAGGCCCTCCCCTCACCAACCCAGAGGATTGGGTGATCTCGCTCTCCGAGGCCAACGTGAGAAAGCTCTTTAAATCAGGTCGATACCCACAAGACCGCGTGGTCCGACGGTATTCCAGGGCACGTATTCATGGTCATTTTGAACCTCTCCCTGTTCCGGTCTGTAATGTACACATGTTAAGATGACCACTATCATTCCTGTTCCCAAGTACTCCAAGGCTTCAAATCAAATGTTATTGGTCACACACACATATTTAGCCAATGTTATTATGGATGTAGCGAAATGCTCGTCATGCCACAATGACTACCGCCCTGTAGCACATCTGTAGACATGAAGTGCTTTGAGAGGCTAGTTATGATTCACATCAACTCCACCATCCCAGATACCCTAGACCCACTCCAATTTGCATACCGCCCCAACAGATCCGTAGATTACGCAATCTCAATTGCTCTCCACACTGCCTTCACCCACCTTGATAAGAGGAATACATACCTATGTGAGAATGCCGTTCATTGACTACAGCATTCAACACTATTGTCCCCTCCAAGCGCATCACTAAGCTTAGGACTGGGTCTGAACACCTCCCTCTGCAACTGGATCCTGGACTTCCTGACGGGTCAACCTCAGGTGGTGGGGCAACATCACCTCAACACAGGGGCCCCCACAGGGGTGTGTGCTTAGTCACCTCCTGTACTCTCGGTTCACCCACGACTGGGTGTCCATACACGACCCCAACTCCAAGTTTGCTGATGACACGACGGTGGTAGGCCTGATCACCGGCGACGATGAGTCAGCCTACATGGAGGAGGTCAGTGACCTGACAGTGTGGTGCCAAAGCAACAACCTCTCCCTCAACGTCAGTAAAACCAAGGAGCTGATCGTGGACTACAGGAAACTGTGTGGGTGGGGGGTGGGTGAGCACGTCACCATCCACATCGACGAGCTGCAGTGGAGTAGGTCGAGAGCTTCAAGTTCCACGGTACCCAAATCACTTAAAATGTAAACACTTAAAATGGTCTAAACACATGTGCACAGTTGTGAAGAAGGTGTGACAGCGCCTCGTCCCCCTCAGGAGGTTGAAAAAGTTTGGCATGGGCCCTCAAATCCTCAAAAGGTTATACAGCTGTACCATTGAGAGCATCTTGACTGGCTGCATCACTGCCTGTTATGGCAATAACACCGCCCTCGATCGCATGGCGCTACAGAGGGTATTGCGGACAGCCCAGTACATCACTGGGGCCAAGCCACCTGCCATCCATGACATCTCTATCCGGCGGTGTGGAAGGAAGGCCCAGAAAATCGTTGAAGACTCCAACCACCCAAGCCAAAGACTATCATCTGTGCTTCCGCACAGCAGGCGGTATCTTTACTGACCTTTTAGTTTTGCACTGTCTCTATGCACACTCTCAGAGCCCTACACACTCACTCCATCATCTGTTCACTCACACATAATATGCACATACATTTATACTGACTGTACACACACACACACACACAAGCTGCTGCTACTCTGTTTATGTTCTATCCTGTTGTACATCCACAGCCTTTTTCTGAAATCTGTACACAATGTAATGTTAGCCTGGCCTAAACTTGTAGGCCCTATAAGTGGAAGCCCATACCCAACCCTTAATGATTGCGTGCCTGAGGCTTAAACACCTCGGTGACATTCAGTAGGGCAAACTGTAGAAAAACATTTTGTAACTTAAAAATAAAATTAGGCCTATCTGTTGTTATTGGACAAGCTCAATTTGGCTAGGAATTTCCAGGAACCTCCCGATACGGTATTATCACGATGCGATCACGATACTTAGGTGCCGATACGATATGTATTACGATTCTATATGTATCACGACTCATCATGATTCTATATATTGCGATTTAATTTTGCGTTTGATGTTCCAAAAATATTTCTCACTGTATGTCTGCTGCAGAGAGGACAAGAGAGCCATTAAAAAAACAAGTTGTTTTGATCAGTCATGGAAATAAAAAAGTGCTGAAAACATGTTGGTTCACTATTTAAAAAGGTTGAAGTCAAACTATAGAGAGAAATACGGGAGTTTTGGCGCAGGTACAGCAGACTAGACTTACCCAACGTTAGCTACCCAAAGAACGTACGTTCAAGAGTCATCCATTACCTCAAAAGGTCACGTCACTACCGAGGTAAAACTGTAGAGTACAGAGTTCACGGAGAGTTTTAGCCCCAAAACATCAATGCAAGACATGCTAATAATTCAGCTGGCTCACTAGCTGGCCATCTAAGCATTAAAAGAGCCTGCTCCTGCCACAACTCTCTGTGGATCCGGAATTCAAAAACGTGAACCAGATTACTTTTCCTTGCCACGGAGAGCCGGAAAATGGCGCCAGGTGGCTCAGGATGAGAAACGGGCTGCCATAAGAGAGGGGGCCCCCTACTGAGAGATCTGCCCACCGCTGCAAACCAACACTGTGAAATGGCTGCAGGTCACATATTGACAGGTAAAAGAGCTTGGCGAAGCGGGTCCATCACCTACGCAGTCAGTGCTATATCCTTATATAATCAATGTGACATAGCCTAGACCAGGGGTTCTTACACATTTTTAGCCTAGACCAGGGGTTCTTACACATTTTTAGCCTGGGACCCAAATGAGAAATGCTGTTTTTTCCTGGGACCCAAGCGTGGTACATTTCATTGCCCTTATACCCAGTAACAAATGCAACATAGACAAATAACAATGAAAACCCATATAAATACCTCTTCATGTTTATTTGTCCCCATTAAAAACACTCTCACATATCTGTCTAGCTTGGAACTTTTGCTGTTAAAATACAATAAATTGTTTTTATTCTGAACTGGAATAAACTGATTGATCACATCACACAGGTGTAGACCAGAAAACACACACACACACACACACACACACACACACACACACACACACACACACACACACACACACACACACACACACACACACACACACACACACACACACAGTCCTAATGATAGATGTGTGACTGTTTGACGTTTTCAACAAGCAGGTATATTCTGGGCTCAGTTTTTGTCAGTAGAGAACCCTGACTGGTGCCAAACTGGATCAGAACATCTACTGCTTTCTCAGTCAGTTTCTCAGCCTCAAAAAGCAACTTGCGTCAATCAGTGTACTCCAGAATAAAAATGATTGCTTGTATTGTAACAGCAACAGTTTATTTTGTTCCATCTTCATCTGTACCGTTGCTAGGGTTGCCCTATCAGTAGCTTGCTTGGCTAACATTAGCTAGTTAGCTATTGGCTGTGTACAAGGGGATTGTTTGAAAGAGAAACTCACATCGACTACAACGAGAGATGGTACTCCCTTATTTCTGCTTGTCGTCACCTGTTATAAAATGACAACAATGCCTTGCTAGCTGACTTACTTTTCCGCTGTCAAAGCACTGTTTCCTGAAGCATTCTGCCCTGTTCTGAAAGAACTCCCTGGGTTTACCGTCATGCTGTGGATGTTTGGTCAGGACCTGTCGTTTTCATTTGTTCGTTTTGAGAGACTCATTACTAAGCACTTCCCTGCTCAAAACACATTGTGTGATCTCCTCGTTATTTCTCAAAGTTTGTATTAAACCAAGAGAGAGAAACGCATCGCTGTATTAGCGATTCATGACAATTGAACTCAGTCAGAACTTGTGGCTAGCTTGAGTACATTCGATAACACGGGTGAGTGATGGCGAGTGGGAATTGCAAGCCAGTGGCTGACAGCGCATCATCTACAGCTCAACAACAGCACTGCAGCGTGTGGGTCGTGCAGTTATCTTCAGGAAAACTGCCGAAAAAAGATCTGGAAAACCTTGAAGCACACGGCATCTTCCACCCACTCGCGCAGCTGTCAAAGCAGAGAGCGCACTGAACAGAGATTGCAGTTGCACTTGGCCAAAATCAATTCCAGTAATTCATGAAATAATTATAAATGTACTGTGACATGTCGCGACCCACCATTAACAGGTCTGCGACCCATAATTTAAGGCTGGCCTAGATATGTCCAAAATGGTGATTTCTTATAGTGAGCACATATTGTTTGTTCTAATATAAAGCACAAAAATCATACAATGTGCCCTATATCAGTCCTGTAAATTCTACATTTCCATCCCAATGGTATTGCGGGGGGTAGGAGGCACAACACCATCAGTTTGGTCATGTAATCTGGCATTGCCGCAGGGTCATAATTTCTAGGTCTAGGAGGAGAAGCGGAGGGCACCATTTGAAATAAGGTCTTTTCTCCAGGTGGGTTTGCAGAAGACGGGTCTTTCCGCTCCAGTTAGTGGGTCCTGCAGGGCGTGAAGGGGAGATCCTCCGCTCTCTCTCCCCCTCCAGCCATGTAAATAAAGCGCTCCATAAACTCTGCCCTGGCACTCCCTAACACACGCAGACCCCCCCCCCCCCCCCCCCCCCACACCCCCCAACACACTCCCACCTACCCTACCACACACACCCTCCCACCCACCCTATCACACCCCAACACACACCCCCACAACACCCTAACACCCTCCCCACACCCTCCCTCCCACACACACACACACACACCCTCCCTCCCACACACACACCTTCCTGGCACGGGGACTCTTGCTTGGCCCTGTCCGAGCTACTGGCGAGACCCAACTTCGTCATTGGCATATGCAGCTACCTGAGCAGAGAACACTTCCTCCTTTGAGCCCCACACTGAGACAGTTGCTTCCTGCAGAGGAAACTGGGCCACTGGATGAGGTCAAAGGACATTCACTTGAGTCACACCAGCGTGTGTTCACTTCTGCACATCTGTGTGCCTAGCTAATAAAACAGTTGCCTGAGGCAACTATTGCAAGAACAGAAAACAAATGTTGGAAATTGCATCACGCCATGTATGACATCAAAAGACAAACATTACACAGTCTAGTCCAGGGGTATTGAACTCTGACCCTACGAGGTCCAGAGCCTGCTGGTTTTCTATTCTACCTGAATATTAAATTACACCTAATTGGTGTCCCAGGTCTAAAATCAGTCCCTGATTAGGGGGCAACAATAAAATAAATGCAGTGGAATTGGCTTCAGGATCCAGAGTTTGAAGGGATTAAACTATTTTGAAATCAGTATGGCATCATTCCATTTTGCCCAAGAAGCAATGCTTTGGTTAATTTGATTTTAGCAACGCTAAAGTGTTCAACTGTTTTACTGTCAGATAGGAGCCAACGTGAGACTCATTGCATAGTCAAGCTAGGCAGGTCAGTCATTGTGGATGACTACCAATACGTCGCCATCACAGCCAAGGAGCTCCCCTGCACCAAAACAAATACTCCAAATTGACTGGTTCTCAGAAGCAAGGAAGGGAGAGTTTTAGGTCTTCAAAAAGACACAGCACAAAAAAAACGAGAAAGCATTTCATTCAAGTATGTGCCTCTCCATGAAAACTGCAAAGTCCAAAAGGCAAGTCCGGCTTGACTTGAGCAAAAAGGGATGAGCTGCAGAATGTGTCCTTGCTGCAAGTGTTTGAAGTAACATGCACACTGTAAATGCAGAGTTACTATAAAAGGATTTGAGGTCACTGCCAGGAAAGATCAATTTCTATCACTAAAAAGCTTAATACGCTGGTTTCACAGGTCAATAATATTGAATGAATAAATACTTGTTTTGACTCTAAAGCTTGGGGAAGCTGGGGGTACTTAACAAGAAGTAGAGTAGTAGCACTTGTAAAATACCTAGTGATCTAGAAAACTGTACACACTATTCATTTAAAATCTTTCAACTGATTCAATATCCAAAGAAATGACAGACTTCTCTTCTATCTAGGTGTTGACGTCAGTTTTTACAAGCGCCTGAGTGGACCTAACAAACTCATCCAAACCAAACATAGCGGATGTGGTGACAGTTTTACAAAGAATATCTAAATGGTATTAAAGACCACAACCTGGAGAGATGTAACAAGAAACTGACATCTATCCAAGATTTCAAAAAAGCTACTGAGAAGTAAGACTAGCCTTTTGAGCAAGTTACCAGATGCTGCAGGGCTAACTAGTTCATTCAACTGACCAGCATTTATAATGTTCCACAATCTTTTGACACTCCTGTCAAGTTACAAAAGTAAGGTAAAGAAAACAACACAAGATTAAGTTCCACAACATGGAAGAACAGCAACGTTCTGGCCGAAGCACCTTCTGTAGAATACGAGACGGTAGACAGAATGTATGTCAACATTTCCATATAATGCAAGGTATAAGAGTTAATGACGCAGAAGGTTGGCTTTTGTGTCATTAGAAATGTCTACATAAGGGAGCTCATTTTAAAAGCTCACAAAAGCTGACGAAGGCAGTGAGGCCGATACGTAAAGCTTATTAAAGATCAGTGACTATCAAGAGCAGTGTGGGTTTCTTCATTTTTCTCATCTTATCCAACTTATACCATGCACCTGCAACAGAGATAGCTCAAGTGTGCGAGTGCTTTTTGAATTTTGTCATTAGAAATGAAAAGCTAGAAGTAAGCCTAGTCTATGACGTAGGCACAGCAACTGTCAACAGCTTTCTGCACATTAATGTCAAGGCTAGAGTGCAACCTTTCCATAAAAATAGTGTAGAGTGAATAAGCAAGAAACTACTTTCTAGCAGTTTCTATACATTGATGTCAGCAAGGGCTAGTGAAAGGAAAAAGGCCTATGAAAAATAAATGGGCATAGGACTTATTGAACCGTTTGTTTGCTGTGCCTAGAGAGTGCAGGTTTATACTGACAGTGTACAAATAGAACTTTGGAATACTGACACTGGGCTTTTTGGGACCCATTCGAGTCAGGGAAAGCAGGTGACCAAAATAACACCGGGGAAATTCCACGGTAACAGAGTGATGCTGATATTCAGATTGTTCACTTTAAAATGTATGCCAAACAAAAACCAATGATTGCAAAGTTGTAGGAGTTGTTTTAACTTCTTATGGCTGCAAGCCCGAAGCCGGGCACAATATGACAACAGCCACTTCAAGTGCAGGGCGCGAAATTCAAAAGATATTTTTTAGAAATATTTAACTTTCACACATTAACAAGTCCAATACAACAAATGAAAGATAAACATCTTGTGAATCCAGCCAACATGTCCGATTTTTAAAATGTTTTACAGCGAAAACACCACGTATATTTATGTTAGCTCACCACCAAATACAAAAAAGGACAGACATTTTTCACAGCACAGGTAGCATGCACAAAACCAACCTAACTAACCAAGAACCAACCAAACTAACCAAGAAACAACTTCATCAGATGACAGTCTTATAACATGTTATACAATAAATCTATGTTTTGTTCGAAAAATGTGCATATTTGAGGTATAAATCAGTTTTACATTGCAGCTACCATCACAGCTACCGTCACAAATAGCACCGAAGCAGCCAGAGTAATTACAGACACCAACGTGAAATACCTAAATACTCATCATAAAACATTTCTGAAAAATACATGGTGTACAGCAAATGAAAGACAAGCATCTTGTGAATCCAGCCAATATTTCCGATTTCTTAAGTGTTTTACAGCGAAAACACAATATAGCATTATATTAGCTTAACACATGAGCCAGAAACACAAGCCACTTACCAGCAGCAAAAGTTAGCGATCGTAACAAACCAGCAAAAGATATTAATTTTCACTAACCTTCATAAACCTTCATCAGATGACAGTCCTATAACATCAGGTTATACATACACTTATGTTTTGTTTGAAAATGTGCATATTTAGAGCTGAAATCAGTGGTTATACATTGTGCTAACGTAGCATCTTTTTCCCAGAATGTCCGGATATTTTTATGACACTCAACTATTCTGACCAAATAACTATTCATAAACGTTACTAAAAAATACATGTTGTATAGGAAATGATAGATACACTAGTTCTTAATGCAATCGCCGTGTTAGAATTCTAAAAATAACTTCATTACGACATCCAGCTTAGTTATAGCGAGAGAGTGCCCAAAATCTGGGCGCAAACTAATAGTACACATGTTCGACAGATATATGAAATAGCATCATAAAATGGGTCCTACTTTTGATGATCTTCCATCAGAATGTTGTACAAGGGGTCCTTTGTCGGGAACAATCGTTGTTTGGTTTTAGAATGTCCTCTTCTCCAGTCAATTAGCACGGAAAGCTAGCAAAGTGGCGCGAAGCTCTCCTTCGTGAACAAACGCAGACAAAGCAACACGCCTAACGTCCCGAAAAAATTTCAATAATCTAATAAAACTATATTGAAAAAACATACTTTACGATGATATTGTCACATTTATCAAATAAAATCAAAGCCGGAGATATTAGTCGTCTATAACGACAGCTTTTCAGAAGGCAATACCAGGTCCCTTCTCGCGCGTTCCAGAAAACAGGAAATTGGTGTCACGTCATGCCAAGAGCTTTTATTCGACCTCAGATCATGTTATACACTCCATTTCTTCTCTCACTGCCTGTTGACATCTAGTGGAAGGCGTATGAAGTGCATGTATACTAATACATATCAAGCACATTTATAGGCAGGCCCTAGAACAGAGCATCGATTTCAGATTTTCCACTTCCTGTCAGGAAGTTTGCTGCAAAATTAGTTCTGTATTACTCAGATATAATTCAAACGGTTTTAGAAACTAGAGAGTGTTTTCTATCCAATAGTAATAATAATATGCATATTGTACGAGCAAGAATTGAGTACGAGGCCGTTTGAAATGGGCACCTTTTATCCAGGCTACTCAATACTGCCCCTGCAGCCCAAACAGGTTAACTCGATGCACAAGGACTCCTTCAAACTATATCCACTGAATATTTTACAAAAACACATTTACTTGAAGGACAGTGCAGATGCAAAGTTTGGCAACAGAAAGACAGTTAACTTCATCCATTGCAAATTTATTTTGAACATTAGCATGTGCTCCAGACACCCATGTTCAACCAAACCATATAATTATCTTAACATTCTATTTTTCAGAAAGATATTATGCACGTTTTGTATAGGTGCAATAAAAGGGTTGTTGTGCTGGGAAAAAGAGAAATCAATCAGATTGTGGGGTTGGGAAATAGCAACATTGTGGTTCATTTATGAAATAGCTGGTTTAAGCTCCACTCACAAAAGCCCTATTCTGTTTTTCAATATCCTCTAAGACAGAAGGCCTCTCTAATCACTATGGAGACAGGCCTACATTTAAAAAAAACACTCCATGTCCCTGAATGGAGGCTTGACTACACCCCTGAATGGAAGCCTATAGCTGGTGAGGGAGGCAAGGTCATCTTTCTCACACGGTGAATAAGCGGTGGTGACAATGGCGAGATGCTGCTCCGGTGCATGCATGTTTCCCACAAATGAAAACAACAAAAAAGATTCAAAACTACGCTATACACAGACCATCAAAGTGTCAGATTCACCTTTGCCAGATCCACACAAGTAAACAGGCTTTGAGCTGGCATTCCTTACGTCAGTAAGACAGGTGCTCTGTTGTGTGTCTCAAAAACCAAGGCCAATAACAAGGTTTGGGCCATAATGACATTTCATTGAGCAGTTCATTTTCAAATCCATATGATCACATTGGGCATTTTGCATATCTGTGTAAGATTATGACCAAGAGTGTTAATGATCATATACGTCTCAGACACACACACATATCTGGCAAACCTACCATATATGTTTGATGGCTTTGTCTGGACATGACATGCAGTCCAAAGGTTAATCTAAGAAGAACAGCCATGCCTCATATCCTAGACAAAAGTGTCAAGTGATTCAATCTTTGATAAGACAGACATGGTCTTTAATTCGGAACAAATTGCATTTATTTTCTGACATATTGAGAAGCAATATTGTTTTTTAAATTCTTAATAGCACTAGTCAAATGTCCTCTGGATGAAGGTTGAGTTAACATTGGTATCTTTCAAATTATAAGCAACAAAGACTTTTGTCATAGCATTAAAGCCCGCCCTAACTCAATTCGCATAACCTCGGCCTACTCGAAGAAACCCCAAACGATAATCAATCAGCAAGCAAAATACAAAAACAAGACAGTGCCTCTTCACATTCACAACGCTGCCTTCATTTCTCGAAAAAGAAAAACACACCAGACGAGAGAGAAGATATATATATATATATTTTTTAAACAGCTCTTCACTCCTTTTTACTACACCACCTCCAAAAGCACGCTCCGCCGCCACGCTACACTCGGCCAGGCTTTGGCAGGCCGCCAGCTGGATGCCAAAAAGGGCTTTTTCTTCTGCGCTGCACTGCTCCCACTCATTCAGATACTAACTCAAATACTCTGCTATTTATAGCCACTGGAAAAACACAAACCACAACTCGACCGCATAACCACGGACCAAAACAAAAATAATACATTTTAAAAAATCGGAGCACAGGAATACATATATAAAAGAGAGGGAAACGGAGTGGATGGGAGGCCTGCCAACGGAGCGAGGCAGTGTGTGAGGGATTCTGAGTGGAGACTGGGTACAGACAGGCCACAGCCATTGGACCAGACGATTCTCTCATTCTCATCCCAAACCAACAGGGTCTGCAGAGGGCACCTTCCGACTGGAACGCTGGAATCTCAGTGGGGGGGCTCCAAAACTAGGTCACGACAAGGCCTGAACCGCATACCTTATGCAGAGGTGGCATAGCATAGGCCTGAATGTACTGCACAGCACATTCAGTATCGTCTACAAGGTCCGTTTACATAGGTCTGACCTTCTGAAGGCCCTCTCCGTCACACTATAAACCATCGGAATCAATGAATCCAGCTGGCATTGTGTGTGTAGTGCGGGTGGGGAAACACCCTGTGTTCACCAACCACAACAAAAAGCAACAGAATACAGTAACACAGAACTGGCCGCACAGCGCAAGGCAACTCAACTGCACAGTTTTCAAAATGAGGATAGGATTTACTTTGTTCCAGGACTCTGAAATGTTTCAGCCTCATTTATCAGTCTGCGTGGCTCGGAATACACTGCCGCCCATCTGACAGGGACAGCATAATATTAGCCTATTGCTTAATGTGCGGCGATCAATCAGTGTTTGCCCTCAGTGACAGTACAAAAGGACCCTAGACAATGGACCCACAAAGCACCAACTGAGCCTCAGCAGCACCAGGGAGAGATGGGCATAACTCCCGAGGTTCTCTTTCAAAGCATCTCACAACTGCCAGACAGAAATGTTAAGGGACAAATCCTTACTGACGCAAAAGTATGAGTTGTGTAAATATTTTGTCATAGGATTTGGCCGTGGGGGAAGTTTCCTGGACCTGAAAGCAACCCTAACAAATAGCCAATATGAACATGCTGAGCCCCCTATTAGCCAGCTTGTGTTAGTCTACCCTACATTTAAAATAATCACACAGCCTGAAGCATGACCTCCACTCACTATTTTCTCAAATTAAGCTCAGAGGAAATGTTAGCTCTGTAAATGTAGACTACTCAATTCTGAAAATTAGCCTGTAATATTTACACTTCCCCCAGTGGTGTGATAAAGTTTTCAGAGTCAGTCTACATCCTTGGGGGCTGTCCATTTCCCATGCAGCTGTAGACAGCCATTGTTGGAGCCTTATTCACAGCAGGTGGTCAAGTCACTGGGTTTACCATGACAAAGACGCGCCCCCTGTGACCCTCTCCCTCTGTCGCTGGCCCCCCCCCCCCTTCCCTCCCCCAACCACTCGAGAGGATCTTGCCCATCACCATGTCTATGGTTCGGCCTGCTACCCCTCTCAGGACTGGGGGAATATGTGACCCTCTCACACACTCCTCCAAAATCTCCATTGTCCATCAATAGTGAATGTATGTTCTCTAGACGGTCACGGTAACATTAAATTAAACAAGAACAGAACAAAACCAAGGATTCCAGCAACGTTTTGGCAGTGGCCTTGGCTTACAATATGATACAAATGTATGATGAAGCTGAGTCACAGGCAACGTCATAAAAGGAATCATTTTTAAAAAAGGCACAGAAAAATGGCTTCAAGGTCTGAAATATTCATTTTTTTCACCTTTTGCTCCCTCTCAGCCAGATCAAGGCCGTGCTGGAACAGAACGCCGAAGACATCAGAGAAATGGTCAAACAGAAGTCTGTTTGTAAGTGTAAGCGTGTGTTGACGGTCTGCGACAGCTGGGCCCGAGACGGGAGGGTCACCAGAGGAGCCTGGGAGTCTACGTGAACCAGTGTACGCCTCCATCTGGAGACGGCGGATGAGGAAGAAACCAGACGAGCAGCTGCCGCCGTCATCTCCATCAAAACAACAAGAAGCTCAAGCAAGGGAGGGAGAGCAGGAGAGAATAGAGAGTTTGCTCCACAGTCTACACACAGCACAGGCATGGGGTGTGAGGGGATGAGGAAGGAGCAGGAGAGAATAGAGAGTTTGCTCCACAGTCTACACACAGCACAGGCATGGGGTGTGAGGGGATGAGGAAGGAGCAGGAGAGAATAGAGAGTTTGCTCCACAGTCTACACACAGCACAGGCATGGGGTGTGAGGGGATGAGGAAGGAGCAGGAGAGAATAGAGAGTTTGCTCCACAGTCTACACACAGCACAGGCATGGGGTGTGAGGGGATGAGGAAGGAGCAGGAGAGAATAGAGAGTTTGCTCCACAGTCTACACACAGCACAGGCATGGGGTGTGAGGGGATGAGGAAGGAGCAGGAGAGGACCTGACCCATCCATCTCAGAGAAAACACCACTGCATCTAGATCCAGAAAGCTAAAGGGGATAGTTCACCCCATAAAGTGTGTTACATGTTTTCAGAAGCGGTCCAAAAGTTACATTGTGCTCATATTCCATGCAATCTGGTTCAGAGTAACCTATGTATTAGCCAAATATGCAAGCCGACATACATTTACATTTTAGTCAGTAAGCAGACGCTCTTATCCAGAGCAGTAGTGAGTGCATACATTTACATTTTAGTCAGTAAGCAGACGCTCATATCCAGAGCAGTAGTGAGTGCATACATTTACATTTTAGTCAGTAAGCAGACGCTCTTATCCAAAGCAGTAGTGAGTGCATACATTTACATTTTAGTCAGTAAGCAGACGCTCTTATCCAGAGCAGTAGTGAGTGCATACATTTTCATACTTGTTCTTACTGGTCCCCAGTGGGAATCGAACCCACAACCCTGGCGTTGCAAGGGCCACACTCCACCAATTGAGCCACACAGGACTTTATTTAACCTTTATTTAACTAGGCAAGTCAATTAAGAACAAATTGGTATTTACAATGATGGCCTACCCCGGCCAAACCCTAACCTGGACGATGCTGGGCCAATTGTGCGCCGCCCTATGGGACTCCCAATCCCAGCTGATTGTGATATAGCCTGAAATCGAACCAGGGTCTGTAGTGACGCCTCTAGCACTGAGATGCAGTGCTTTAGACCGTTGCGCCACTCGGAAGCCCAATTGAATGGAAAAGGTTGGCCCCATCTAGACGATGGGCAGCTTTTTTTTTTATACCAAAACTTTGATTTGGTGTGAACTAGCCTAACGACGGCCAAACTGCTTGGGAAGTTGAAAAATGTAGGCCGCATCCAGGACAAATGTAACATGGGCTTCAGTCAGAGTATGTTGCCGATGGTCACTGACAGAGCTCCAGAGTTCCTATGTGGAGATGGGAGAACCTTCCAGAAGGACAACCATCTCTGCAGCACTCCACCAATCAGGCCTTTATGGTAGAGTGGCCAGACAGAAGACACTCCTCAGTAAAAGGCACATGACAGCCTGCTTGGAGTTTGTCAAAAGACACCTAAAGGACTCTCAGACTATGAGAAACAAGATTCTCTGGTCTGATGAAACCAAGACTCAACTCTTTGGCCTGAACTCTCTGCAACATGGATAGATGGAAATCGGCACAAAATACTACAAATGAAGAAACATATCCTATATGCATATTCAACTACCTGGAAATGTTGAGTTAGTACGTAGACATTTTTGAGCTGGTATGGAGAGAGAGAAATCTGTGGCAGGAGTGAGCTTCGCTAGACAACTGATCATTGTGCAAATGAATTGATGCTTTCAATAAACATTTGGAGAGGAAAAATAGTTTACATGTCAACAATCCTTTGATTCTTAGCCAACCCAGACTGTTTGTCCTAAATAACCCACCTTTCTTGGCCCTATTGTTTAAATATTCACGCGGTTAAAGTTAACATCCCTAATCCACACATCGCAGAACAGTGCTTCACACATCCGCATCCTCCAGAGTACAACCCAGACGTAAAATAGGAATCTTTGTTCTCACCCCCCTGATCTGAGAGAGGTGGTGTCAATATCCTACTAAACTCAAAAGGGGAATGGGTGACTGACCACCATGCCCCATCCCCCCTGCCTCCTCTCCCAGTCCCACCCCCAGCATGGGGCCCACGGGCTCCACAAACAGGCCAGCAGCAGCCTGCCTGACATCTCAGCACAGGAGGGGTGGGTCAGTGCGTGGGACACAAAAGCAGATGGGGGGCCCTAGATAGGGTCTGGGTCTGCCCCACCAGAAAGGGGCCCCAGATTCTCAGACAAATGGCCTCTAGAGAGGAGAGACCTAGGAGGGGGGAGCCACCCCGCAGGTCCTCTGGGGGAAGAGGAGGCTTCTTTCAGACACAGGAGCATGAGGGCCATCAATCCCACAGTGAAAGGAGCTCCAAAACCAGCAGCCACCCCCCTCCCCCTAGCACTCACAGTGAGTTAAAGTTGTTGCAACCACTTCTCTCTGAAATGGGGAGAATGAGTGGAGCAGAAAATCAGAGGACAGAGGGAAAGATAATTATGCCCCAGTGCAAAACCAACCCTAGCCAAAACCAAACCCTAGCCAAAACCAAACCCCAGGACTACCTGGCCTGATAACTCATTGCTGTCCCCAGTCCACCTGGTTGTGCTGCTGCTCCAGTTTCAACTGTTCTGCCTGCGGCTATGGAACCCTGACCTGTTCACCGGATGTGCTACCTGTCCCAGACCTGCTGTTTTCAACTCTCTAGAGACAGCAGGAGTGGTAGAGATACTCTGAACGATCGGGTATGAAAAGCCAATTTACTTCTGAGGTGCTGACCTGTTGCACCCTCTACAACCACTGTGATTATTATTATTTGACCCTGCTGGTCATCTATGAACATTTGAACATCTTGGCCATGTTCTGTTATAATCTCCACCCGGGACTGCCAGAAGAGGACTGGCCACCCCTCAGAGCCTGGTTCCTCTCTAGGTTACTTTCTAGGTTCTGGCCTTTCTAGGGAGTTTTTCCTGGCCACTGTGCTTCTACATCTGCAGCGCTTGCTGTTTGGGATTTTAGGCTGGGTTTCTGTACAGCACTTTGTGACATTGGCTGATGTAAGAAGGGCTTTATAAATACACTTGATTGATTGATAGCCAAATCCTCTAGATATTTCCCGTGGCTCTGGATGGACTGGGTTACCCAATCTATCTTGCAGGTCAGGTTGAGTTTCCACCATATTGCTTAGACCCATTTGATTCCTGTAGATCAAAGTGTCTAGCGGCTGGGGCTAAAGGGTTGACGTCATGGTATCGGTCTGGTATTGGTGATCAACTCAAAATGTAGAGAAGAGAATGTTCTGGCAACTTTCTATAAGGACAGAGCACGGCACGGCCCTCCTGCTACAGAACAGGTCCAAGGCAAAGAACACAGCATCAGTTCTTACAATATTTCATTAACTAGAGGCTTCTGCCGTGGCCCCTAATGGTCAAGAATATCCCATCATTTTATAAGAATTTGGGTACCATATAAATCTGCAGTTAGGCAACAGAGATAAAAGAGCCAGATTGGAATCTCATTTGTTTTCTGAAGAGATAAACCATGAAAGTGGATATGGGTAGAATCTAGATTGTTGGATGCTGTCTATCCATTTCCCAAGCGGGATATGAAATTGACTCTAAAAGCTTGATCTCTGCATTTTGTGCTAAACAGTAAACATTGGTAATACATTATCATGCTATGAAACGTAGCACGTATTATCGAACAGCAAACGCTTGGCTAATCCCATCCCACTGCATGTTCAGGAGGACTTTGAGTGCTGCGTATGATGTACGACACGGCCCACGGCAAGATAAGGCCTTGCCAAATATCATTGTTTATATACCGCATTCCACCCATGCGGCTTTGCCCAGATACGTGTTATCGGCATAGGTAAACAAACGCTGGGGCCAGAACACTGTGGCTTCTCAGCAGCACACAACCGAGCTGGGACGCTCACAAGCCTTCCCACTTCAAACACTGCACTCGCACTTCAGAAATAATAGAATTGGGGACAAGATATAACTAACCTGAGACATTATCCAAGGTTTGGTAAGCAATGCCTGTTTGTCAGCACTCAGCATGTTTCCCAGGCCCATGCAGAGGAAAAAAGTTCACAAGGACAGTGATAAACCGTGCAAATGAAGTGCCCCTCTCTTAAAAGTAAACTAATCTGAACCATCTCTATAGGCGTATAGGCTTAAGGGTTGCCCATCCCCATCCCCAAGCATGAGCACAGTTAATGGCCGTTCTCAGCAGGCAAACAACTATGCATGAGGCCTCATCATGGCAGTAAACTAAAGGAGTCAACATTGCCCCACCAGGAATGGCAAGGATGAAGACATAGGAGCATTAGGATAAGGTTTAACTTAGAAACCCTGGACCAGCCAGTGCACTAAAGATGACAACTGCAATGTGCTCTGGCTTATGATGTTCTGTCTCCTGTAACAAGCTATATTAATAGCTGTTAGGAGAGATTCTATTAATGCTTCAGCTTAGCAAATAGCTGAAACATAAGGCAAATACAGCAAAATAAGCCTGTAGTGACTAACTGTACTTGCATTAGGCTATCAAGAGTAAATCAGTGTTTTTTCAAATAGCCAGCACATCATACATTTACCCCTACACAATCATCAATTCAGCCGCTCTGTCAATACACAGTCAATGCAATTATGTTCCATTTCCTTTCGCACAGCGTCTTTGCTGTGGGCGAGAAAATGTAATCGCTCACTGGGCCGCTGTGCTCCATTGAATACATTTTGGTTGGGTTCAAACCTGCCATGAGTCGCGATTTGTGCCAAGCAGTAGAGTCAAACATGGATGGCTCATGTTTCCCCATACACTGGGAGAAGGGAGCCCCAAGGACATCCATGTTGTAACCAGATTTTTGATCTGCGCTTATCAAATTAGCCCCTCATTCTTTCTGTGGGTTTTGGAGATCTGCAGTTAAATTAGGAAAGAAGCCATTGTAAACCGACAGATTAATGGAAGCAACGTTTCTTCACTTTCAGGGACCGAAGCCAATCACATAAGGAAGGCATGCAAGTGGTGCATTGTATACATTTCTTCCCGTGTTTGCGCAACATGTTATGAAGGAGCGTGCTAAGCCTCTCACAGTGTGAGGCGGACGACGAGGAAATTCCACAGCCAGCGCTGATCTCCCTCGCTGCTCCAACCAAACTCGCTGCTTCCTTCTTCCCTCACTCTAACCTGGCTGCTGTAAATGTGTCAGATTCTGAACCCCACTCTCAAAAACAAGACTTTTTCACAGAGGTGATGAAGAAAGTTCTACCTTTGCGTTGCTTCAGTTCGCCACATTGTCACATTCAACTGAAGCTGAATATTAATTCGATCATGGTCACAGCCTATTTCTTTACAATGTTTGTACTTGCTATTGAACAATCACTGCTTTTTCTATGTGAAATTTGCTTTCACAACAAGCATTGAGAATGATTTTGCTGCGGGGGCCAGATTTCGATGCAATGAGATTCATTTCTGCTTGTTTTTGTTCCATTCTAGGAAATGACTGAGCAAACATGATAACGAATACAAGTGTTGATGAATGAACAGCATGGAGTCAAGCAGTGGTTAGGATTTTCAGGGCAGAATTCCAGCCCGTCTCTCATGTTAAAGTGCCAATTGCTTTCTACAACAAGTTATGAGGTGGGGGGGGGGGGGGGGGGGGATGACGCAAAAACTACAAGATGCCTGCCATCTTTATGAGAAAGATTGATTCATGGATTACATTGAGGGAAAAGCTCAAAACAAAAATCACAACCTTTTCTGTGGGCTCACACATTCATCATTTTCTGTGTGCTCACACATTCAGCCTTTTCTGTGGGCTCACACATTCAGCCTTTTCTGTGGGCTCACATTCATCCTTTTTGGAAAAGAAATTGACCGATTCTCTCCCAAACAACTATGCCATGAATCTCCTACAGCTCAACATCTTTGTTTCTTGGCAGGGGGGGAAAATAGACCCTGTCACTTTAAAAGTCTACGCCTGCTAGAGGCTACCCATCCCCCACAGTGTTTGTCCCCCTCCCTAATTCTCTGTCAATGCGCTAGAAAATGTATCCATATGAAAATGATAAATGCATTCAACTGCAAATCTCGGGACAATATGCAGAAATGGGCTAGATGTTGTGTGTCTCAGGTAGAGAAGAGAGGGTAAAGCAGTGGCCATTATAACCCAGAGGAGCAACCCTCCCCCACTACACCATGTGGCCAAACCTTTGAAAATCCAGCACACCACAGCACACACAGACACACCACATTGTTACTGATTCAGTGATGTTACGATGAGAAAGCACTAAAAGCATTCCAAACCCCATGTCCTGCTCTCACACAGTACATGCACACACACACACACACATATACATATATATATATATATATATATATACACACACGTCGGTGGGCAAGGTCAATCGACACCGGGACATGCAGCCCTTGCCTCGGCTGACGCCGTGCTGTCATAGACGATACGGGACAATCGCAGTCTCTCCTCCACTCAGCAAAAGCCAATGAATCGACAGGAGTGAGTGAGGAGAGAGATGCTATGACTCAGGTCAGCATCTCCTGCTAGTAGAGAGAGAGAAAGAGAGGTAGAGAGAAAGAGAAAGAAAGAGGTAGAGGAGGTAGAGAGCGGGAGAGGTAGAGACGGGAGGGGTAGAGGAGGGAGAGAGCGGGAGAGGTAGAGACGGGAGAGGTAGAGGAGGGAGAGAGCGAGAAAGAGAGAAGTAGAGGGAAAGACAGAGAGGAGGAGAGAGAGGTAAAGGAGGTGAGAGAGGTAGAGGAGGGAGAGATGGAGAGAGCATGGGCAGGGATCCGGCTTCCTTTGTCTCAACAGAGTGGATGATCAGCTGAAAAGAGCAGAGCACAGCGAAGCTGCATATTTACTACCTCTGCTGCTATCCAGGGAGCCACGGAATCAGTGAGGCCATTACACAACGCATCCAGCAGCCAAAACAGATCGTTTTACGAGACCCCTCTTACTGCATTGCAAAACCATTTTACTATTCTGGCTGCTAATGATCTGAGTGGCAGCGATGATTTGGCATGTTTCATTACAATGACTTGTCTCTTCCCACGGACTTGCTCAGAAAAGAGATAACACATGTGATGTTCAATAGTAGCCCAAATGTTTTGGTTGTGTATTGAGAACGTATCTTTCTGTTGCTTACAAGAAACCAAGAGTATTGCCATTGACCTATCATATCCCTAGTGATCTTTAGGACTTGGATGGTTGAAAGGACTACGTTTCTTGTATTGAGGTAGATATGTACATATAGGTAGGGATAAAGTGACTGGGCAACAGGATAGATAAACAGTAGCTGCACCGTGTGAGGAGTCAAAAAAAGGTTACATGCAAATAGTTAGCCCAGGTAGCTATTTGGTTAACTATTTAGCAGTCTTATGGCTTGGGGGTAGTAACTGTTCAGGGTCCTGTTGGTTCCAGACTTAGTGCATCGGTAGCTCAGCCCCAGTGATGTTCTGGCCGTACGCACTACCCTCTTTCAGCCTCCTGTGGTGGAAGAGGCGTTGTCGTGCCCGTTTCACGATTGTGCTGGTGTGATTGGACCATGATAGATCCTTAGTGATGTGAACATGAAGCTCTCAACCCGCTCTACTACAGCCCTGTTGATGTGAATGGGGGCGTCCTCGGCCCTCCGTTTCCTGTAGTCCTAGATCAGCTCCTTTGTCTTGCTGACGTTGAGGGAGAGCTTGGTTTCCCTGACACCACACTGCCAGGTCTCTGACCTCATCCCTATAGGCGGTCTCACCGTCGTCATGGTGATCAGGCCAACCACTCATGTTGTCCGCAAACTTAATATTGGTGTTAGAGAGGACTAAGCACACACCCCTGAGGGGCACCTGTGTTAAGGGTCAGTGTGGCGGATGTGTTGTTGCCTACCCTCACCACCTGGGGAGGCCCGTCAGGAAGTCCAGGATCTAGTTGCAGATGCAGGTGTTCAGTCCCAGGGTCCTGAGTTTATGATCTTGGAGGGTACTATGGTGTTGAACGCTGAGCTGTAGTCAATGAACAGCATTCTCACGTAGGTGTTCCTCTTGTCCAGGTGGGAGAGGGCAGTGTGGAGTGCAATAGAGATTGTCATCATCTGTGGATCTGTTGAGCGGCTTACGAATTGGAGTGAGTCCTGGGTGTCTATGGTGTTGATGTGAGCCAAGACCAGCCTTTCAAAGCATTTCATGGCTACAGATGTGAGTGTTACAGGGCGATAGTCATTTAGACAGGTTACCTCGGTGTTCTTGGGCACAGGAACTATGGTGGTCTGCTTGAAATGTAGGTATTACAGACTGGGAGAGCTTGAAAATGTCAGTGAAGACACTTGCCAGCTGGTCAGAGCATGTTCGGAGCACGCGTCCTGGTAATCTGCCTGGCTCCGCGGCCTTGTGAACTTTTATGTAGGCTAACCAAGTCACTGTAGAATGCATTGAACCTGCATTTAGCCTGACAACTCACACTAGAATATTCCGCTGCTCTGTCGTTGGCTACATTTGTTATTGTACTTTATACTTCATTGCGGAGAAGAAACAAATGTCCCTGGGCGTGGTGTAGCATTTGGCCGGAGCAAGTAGTACGGGGAGCCAGGCAACACTATTGGCTAAGTATCCAGAATTGCCACTTTGTAACCAATTACCAAAATATCAGGACATTAGGATAGTGTTTGACAACAAGCATAATTTGTGTCTGTGCTTTGGAATGAATGGTAATCATACACAAAAGTGATTCATTAACTTGATAAATTTTTTCAGATATGTGACATAAATCATTTTATTTCAACAAAAACAAAAATAGACACAAGAGCCATTTTAGAAAAGGGAACTACACAACAGAACAATCACATAATGCATTTAATTCATTCAATTTCGCGTGGAAATCCAGAGTAGAATACTTATTTAAAACCTATTTGGAAAACCCCAAAACCAAAGCATATATTATTTGTTGTTACAAGAAAAACTATTAGGCTACGTGATATTGGGCTCTGTGAAATACGTGTGGAATTCTACTACTTGTTGTGATCTGAAATAAGTATAATTCATTCCAGTATCAACACCTCCCTGTCATGCGCTTCAATGGCGAGAGAAATCTTCACTCATGCTTAAAAAAAAACTGTTGTCTACACAGGACAAACTACACGGATAAATGTGTCTTATAATCGTGCAAAACACTTCAAATCAGCTTGTGGATCTCTTGCATATTTCTGTATTTTCCAATAGAGTACCACACTTCTATATTTAAAATGATCTTTGAAACATTATGAGGCCACATGACTTATTTCATATTTCTGCCAAATACGAGCTGCCAGACGTAAATAAAAGATATAGTCGAATAAAAACGATACATCTATTTTCATCACTGAGCCTTGACAATAGATATGACAAAATAATCGAAATAATTCGGAAATGATATGTGGTTGCGATCTACTTATTGATCTTTATAGACAATGAATCACTGCATCGAGAAGCCGAAATAACCTCTCGCATCGTCACTTATTAAAATAACATAAACAAGATGTCAACTATTGAATTACTGCATTAGCTATTTCAATGCCATTTGATAAAAATATAATAAGATAACTATCATTTATATTTAAGGCAATATCAATAGCCAAGCGACTACCAACAGCATGTTATCCCTGGCTTGTCTCTACATTATTAGATTCTCTTACAATTTGAAATCACTGGATACAGTCTATAACTGATTGACAATTCGCTAACCTCAATAAGCGATTACATAATAGGGTGCTTACCTGCACAAAAAGTTCCCAGAAGAAGTGCAAAAGTCAGCCAGGAAGCAAACATATTCCTTTAATTAAAAAGAAACACACCAGATGTTCTCCTTTTGAACCTCTTTTCCTTTGCGAACATTTAAAAAGATGATCGGCATAACACAACGAGCCAAATGACCCAAGGCCTTCGATGTCCACAGCACCAATAGTTCGCGTTGCTTTTGTGTGTACAGTCCCCCAATGCAACAAAATTGCACGGGCTAGAAGTAAGTTTTACATATAAACAAATCCATCGGGAAAGGATCGGTCGATTCCAGGATGTAAAATCGACAAGGTAAAAGAAACTCGATGATTAAAATAAACACATTTCTCGCTCCGCGGTGCGCGTTAACCGTTTCTACTCTGTTGTCGTGAGTCGCTGAGGACAGGGTCCGACATTCACATGCAAGAAACTGAACTGCGTCCAAGATGGCTTCTGAGAGGGGAGTAAGCACAGTCAGTGGGAAAACCCGGATGTTTAAATAAAATACAGGAATGCAATCAAAGAGGCATGGGGTGGAGTGCAGTGCAGCAATCCCGGAGCAAAATGCTAGGCGGGTAGTAGGACATAGAGGGAATTAAATCAGAGACTACTAGACGTTGATAATAAAGGTCAACAGGCAAAAAAAGATCATATGTGGAGGGAATTGCTGATGCCTACATCTAAACAGCAACCTATTTTTGGCTTAACAAAAGTGTTGGAAAGAAAACCTGGTTTGATTTTTGGAAAATGCTGCACACTAAGTTCTGCTTTTTATAAAGGTAAGTATGCTTTCATTACAATATGTTTATTTATCTTAGGCATCCTGGAGATCAAATCAATTAAACCATATGAAAAATGGTGAAATGACCAATGGCAGGTTATTAATATAGCCTATGCTATTGTAACGGATGTGAAATGGCTAGCTAGTTAGCGGGTACGCGCTAGTAGCGTTTCAATCAGTTACGTCACTTGCTCTGAAACCTAGAAGTAGGGTTGCACCTTGCTCTGCAAGGGCCGCGGCTTTTGTGGAGCGATGGGTAACGACGCTTCGTGGGTGTCAGTTGTTGATGTGTGCAGAGGGTCCCTGGTTCGCGCCCGGGTCGGGGCGAGGGGACGTACTAAAGTTATACTGTTACACTATGTACGTCTCTGAACTAGGTACTTATAAGCCTATCCACGTATAATTAATCTTTATGAATACCTGCTATAAGTAGCAAGTTTAATTGGTTATTGCAGTTCTAACAACATTTTACAATGACATATTGTATGTGATCAGAGCCATATATAAAGCCAAATACCCTTATATAGAGCCATACATACACTATATGACCAAACGTATGTGAACGCCTGCTCGTCAAACATCTCATTCCAAAGTCATAGGCATTAATATGGAGTTGGTCCCCCCTCTGCTGCTATAACAGCCTCCACTCTTCTGGGAAGGCTTTCCACTAGATGTTGGAACATTGCTGCGGGGACTTGCTTCCATTCAGCCACAAGAGCACTAGTGAGGTCGGGCACTGATGTTGGGCGATTAGGCCTGGTTCGCAGTCTACGTTCCAATTCATCCCAAAGGTGTTCGATGGGGTTGAGGTCAGGGCTCTGTGCAGGCCAGTCAAGTTCTTCCACACCGATCTCAACTAGCCATTTCTGTATGGAGCTTGCTTTGTCATGCTGAAACAGGAAAGGGCCTTCCCCAAACGGTTGCCTCAAAGTTGGAAGCACAGAATTCTCTAGAATGTCATTGTATGCTCTAGCGTTAAGATTTCCCTTCACTGGAACTAAGGGGCCTAGCCCGAACCATGAAAAACAGCCCCAGACCTTTATACCTCCTCCACCAAACTTTACAGTTGGCACTATGCATTGGGGCAGGTAGCGTTCTCATGGCATCAGCCAAACCCAAATTCTTCTGTCGGACTGCCAGATGGTGAAGCATGATTCATCACTCCAGAGAACTCGTTTCCACTGCTCCAGAGTCCAATGGCGGCCAGCTTTACACCACTCCAGCCAACGCTTGGCATTGCGCATGGTGATCTTAGGCTTGTGTGTGGCTGCTCGGCCATGGAAACCCATTTCATGAAGCTCCCAATGAACAGTTTTTGTACTGACTTTGCTTCCAGAGGCCGTTTGGAACTCTGTAGTGAGTGTTGCAACCGAGGACAGACGATATTTACGCGCTACGCACTTCAGCACTCGGCGGGCCCATTCTGTGAGTTTGTTTGGCCTACCAATTCGCGGCTGAGCCGTTGTTGCTCCTAGATGTTTCCACTTCACAATAACAGCACTTACAATTGACCGGGGCAGCTCTAGCAGGGCAGACATTTTGGAAAGGTTGCATCCTATGACGGTGCCACGTTGAAAGTCACTGAGCTCTTCAGTACGGGAAATTTTACTGCCGATGTTTGTCTATGGAGATTGCATGGCTGTGTGTTTGATTTTATACACCTGTCAGCAACCGGTGTGGCTGAAATAGCCGAATCCACTAATTTGAAGGGGTGTCCACATACTGCTGTATATATAGTGTATCTCTATATGTGTCTGTAGTTGTAAGAAAATAGTTCAGATGTATCAAAATCTGGCAAAGGGTTATATGTCGTAACTTGGAAACACGTCATTGTTTTTACACAGTGTACACAATGGACATCGTACAAAGATAATTGGCGTTCATTATGAATTGGTCCCGAACAGCTTTCCAGAACTACGCAGAATTTGTAGGCCAAGGAGCCTTGTCACATTGAGTGAGACATGATATTTTAGTGAAGTTATGTAATGAAATGTTATGAACATCTACTACTACTACAGAAACATATTTGTAACAACACAAAGGGATGGTTCCAAAACGTAGCTTTTGAGGAATGCAATATGTAACCTCTTCTTCTGAAGTTTTTTACCTACTGGCTAGATATTTCTCATAGTGACAGGAGAAATATTACAGTAGTAGATAGCAGCCGGCCTCCAACTCGCTCTCACACACACACACACACACACACACACACACACACACACACACACACACACACACACACACACACACACACACACACACACACACACACACACACACCTTCTCTTAGCCGGAGAAGGAAGAGATGAGTATTTCTGTGCCTCATCCACAAATCTGTTGAGTAGGTCTGCCAAGGAGCACTCAGCCAAATGAAGAATATGAAAAGCTGTGTACTGTCATTAGATCATCATCGTAATCATTCAAGCGAAGCTAACCGCACCCAACGAAGTATGTGACAGTTATTCATTTCATGGCGCATCTCTCGCTCCCACACACACCCTCTCTCTCTTTCTCTCCCCTTTGTTCTTGGTTGTTATTCTCTCTCTCTCTTTCTCTCCCCTTTGTTCTTGGTTGTTATTCTCTCTCTCTCTCTCTGGGTGTGTGTGAAAAGTGAAAATATTGATCCAGATCCTCATCTTGCCAGGAGCTGAAGATTTGGAGAACATTGAAACCTAACAATGAAATATCTCCTCTTGTCTGGAGCTCAAGCCTGTAGCACATTGTAAGACTGGATACCATGCGCTACGGCTTAGCTGTGAAAAAGTGATCACTGCTTGAATGAGTTAGCCAGATTAACTGTCTGCATATAGCAAGGTAGTAACATGTGGATAATTAACATTAGGTGTATTCTATAATGAGCTTTGAAAATATAGCAGCTGACAGGTTTTAGCCTCTAAAATAGTAAATTCTCATCCAGTCTCATTGTTTTAGTTTGAGACTGAAGTATTTGTGTTAGTTAGTAAGTTACTGGAATGTTGGCCAAGTGGAAAGAATTGTAATGATTAAAAAGAGAGAGAGAGAGAGAGAGAGAGAGTTTGATGGATTGTCCCTCAGCTCAGTGTGCATGTCTCAGGTAACACTTGTAGTGAATGAGTGTACATAGTGTCAGAGATATCGTGCAAAAGGATGCACATGCGTAAACTAAAGTATTCTGTGTGAAAAACATCAATTCTAAGCATCATAGCCTCCTATAATCATAACCTCCTACCAGGCCGGCAGGTAGCCTAGTGGTTAGAGCATTGGGCCAGTAACTGAAAGGTTGCTGGATCGAATCCCTGAGCTGACACGGTAAAAATCTGTCGTTCTGCCCCTGAACAAGGGGCACTGTTCCCCGGTAGGCTGTCATTGTAAAAAAAAATTATGTGTTCCTAACCAGACTTTCCAGGTTAAATAGAAAGTTGTCAGTGATGTCTAAAAATATGATCTGACACCACTAATGTGTTCTTTTTGTGTCTTCTCTTTTTTCTTCAGCTCTGTCCTGCTCTACAGAATCACACACATATCCTGCAAAGAGACAGATCATGAAAGAGGGACTCAAAGCAAAACTTTAAGCTTCAGACATTCTTGAATCAAAAGACGTTTGGTGTCAAGAGTGAGTTTATGTGAGATCAAAACAGTGGAAATTGCAAGGGTGATGTCAGTTGGGAGAGGTATATTATTGACAGGCAGTAATGTGTAAAATGCTCCCTCATGTTGTTCATATATGATATCTCTCCACCCTTAATGGTTGCCATGGGAACAGGAGGAAAGGTTACGATTCCTTAACATTTCCTTAAGACAGTGGTTGATCGTTGCGGCACCTTTTGTTGAACCTGCCAACACATCCTTTGTGGTTAAACAGACTCAGTTTATTCTGTCATGTTTGTATGAAACATTCATCTCACTTAATCAAATGGCATGGTGCACGACAGCTCAGTTTCAAAAAGCTCTGTAGCTTTTAGAAAAATACTAATCGGTGGAAAACTATCATTAGTCAACACGCAGCCCTAATGACCTCCCTCAGACAACCCATAATAATCCACTACAACTGTGGTGTAATTACTCGGTTTGCTGTATTGCAGGCGATGATGATGGACAACAAGCGAAGCTGAATAACAAACGGACATACATCAGACGCAACTTAAAGCACACACTAATCAACATGAAGGTTGGATTGTAGGCCTGTTCCGTTTAGGGATGTTTTTCATACTTCACTACTAATACAATGCTTATCAGTTGGGAGTATGGCAGGTTTATGGTGACAGTGGGCTCCTCGTCTATGGCAGGGTTTCCAAACTCGGTCCTATGGCAGTTAGCCATTAGATTAGCAGAAGGCTAGTTTTCCGACGTGGAAACGAATATACTTATGAGTGGCCAACCCGGCAGTGCTCTTTGAACAGCATGTGGTGTGTGATAGTGTTCTGTTGAAGGAGAGACAATATGATAGAAGTGATGTGAATCTCTCTGACAACATATTGTTTGTTTTCTCTTGGTGTTGCTTGTATCACACACACACACACACACACACACACACACACACACACACACACACACACACACTCTACTGCACATTCAGTTAATGTATTGATAGAAAAAGTATGTGCAGGTCACAGGAGGTTGGTAGTACCTTAATTGGGAAGGACAGGCTCATGGTAATGGCTGGAGTGGAATTAGTGGAATGGTATAAAATACATCAAACACATGGTTTCCATGGTTTCCATGTGTTTAATGCTATTCTATTCACTTCATTCCGGCCATTATTATGAGCCGTCCTCCCCTCACCAGCCTCCACTGGTGCAGGTAGGCACCAGCACTATTTCTCTGTGAGGCTGGAGGATTTAATGCAAGGCCAGGAAGCATCACACGGCGGCCTTGCATCAGTGCCCCGTCATCAGCAGAGCCTCATGTGCCTCTGGTCATAGGTAAAGAACATAATGTAAGTCCTCTATATAAGATCACAATGTGTTCCTAATGTCCATCAATGATTAATGCGCCCCATTATGTTTCATAATGAGAGGTGATCATCATATAGAACATGGCACTCTCGGGCCACAGATCTATAAGTACGCTTTACCCACATAAAATATATGATACGTTGCTGTACAAATCTAGCATTTGATAAGATCTAAGCAGAGGCAAATCTGTCGTCTACGTTTTGTAGTGATTGCTACTGTATGCTTCAAGGAAGCATCTCGTATGACTCACAGAGCTGGAACTGTGTCAATATTTGATGGAGTGGTGGAAATCGTTTTCCAGCAAAACAATATCTCTGGCAAACATTAAACTGATCACGAGCAATCCAGTGGAGGCGAAACCTATTCAGCTACTTAATGTCTTAAACCTGAGACAAATACATTTTCTTCTGCAAATCTGTGGGCGAACTGTGAAGTTATGTACTCACTCTACTCATATTAGTATTTTATTTGGGACATAATATTATTTTATTACTATTTTTGTGATGCAAACGAGCCCAGATCTGTGAGAAATAAATACTGTACACTTCATTCTTTTCTGGCAAAGTTTTATCAATTGTTACACTGTGTTATACATTGTTACAAAGTGTTATAAATTGTTACAGTGTTATAAATGGTTATAGAAAGTGTTGTAAATTGTTAGTTTTATCAATTGTTACACTGTGTTATAAATTGTTACAAAGTGTTATAAATTGTTACAGTGTTATAAATTGTTACAAAGTGTTATAAACTGTTACAGTGTTTATAAATTGTTACAAAGTGTTATAAATTGTTACAGTGTTTATAAATTGTTACAAAGTGTTATAAATTGTTACAGTGTTTATAAATTGTTACAAAGTGTTATAAATTGTTACAGTGTTTATAAATTGTTGGAAAGCGTTAGAAGAAATAAGTGTTATAAATTGCACATTGTTGAAGAACATTTTTAAATGATACACCACTGACGGATTATAATGAAGTTTACAGTGGTTTTTGCACAAATCTCTGCTCCTTTGCACCACGAAAATGTTTCACAGAGTATCATGTTTTTGATTAATGAGAAGGCTTTAGTTTAGTAGGTCTGGGTTGGTGGTGCTTGTAGTTTAGCTGAGGTAACCTGAAGACAACCTAGCAAAATTGTCTAATTGGTCAAGATGCACAGATAAAAAGATGGTCCATTTAATTCCATTCTGCCATAGTGAAACAGTCCATTCGGAAAGTTTTCAGACCCTTCACTTTTTCCACATTTTGTTATGTCACAGCCTTATTTTAAAATTGTAAAATTTTAAATTGTCCCCATCAATCTACACACAAGTATTCATACCTTTTACTCAGTACTTTTTTGAAGCACCTTTGGCAGCGATTACAACCTCGAGTCTTCTTGGGTGTGACGCTGTATTTGGGGAGTTTCTCCCATTCTTCTGTGCAGATCCTCTCAAGCTCTGTCAGGTTGGAGGGGGAGCATCACTTCACAGCTATTTTCCGGTCTCTCCAGAGATGTTCGATCGAGTTCAAGTCCGGGCTCTGGCAGGGCCACTCAAGGACATTCAGAGTCTTGTCCCGAAGCCACCCCAGCGTTGTCTTGGCTGAGTGCTTAGGGTCATTGTCCTGTTGGAAGGTGAACCTTCACCCCAGTCTGAGATCCTGAGCCCTCTGGAGCAGGTTTTCATCAAGGATCTCTCTGTGCTTTGCTCCGTTCATCTTTTCCTAGACCCTGACTAGTCTCCCAGTCCCTGCCGCTGAAAAGCATCCCCACAGCATGGCCACCATGCCGCAAGCATGCTTCACCATAAGGATGGTGCCAGATTTCCTTCAGATGTGACACTTGGCATTCAGGCCAAAGAGTTCAATCTTGGTTTCATCAGACCAGAGAATCTTGTTTCTCATGGTCTGAGAGTAATTGATGTGCCTTTACGCAAACTCCAAGCGGGCTGTCATGTGCCTTTTACTGAGGAGTGTCTTCCGTCTGGCCACTCTATAATGGCACCGGAGGGGATGGCTGCCGTTTTACGGGCTCCTCACCAACTGTGCTATTTTGATCGTTTTTTCTCATTGTTTGTAACAAATTTTGTCCATAATGTTGCTGCTACTGTCTCTTATGACCAAAAAGAGCATCTGGACATCAGAACAGCGATTACTCATCTCAAACTGGATGAAGATTTTTTTCTTTAATGAGTCCGACGCGATGGATATACTGCTTTGTTGAGACAAGGGCCAAATCCCCATCATCCGCGTGAAGAAAAGATGGAGAAAAAGGGGGCGGAGGGCGGGGTGCCTTGTAAGAACTTGCCATTGAGTATGTAAACCACCATTACCCTCTGTATCATTGGCCAATGTTCAATCATTGGAAAACAAACTGGACGATCTACAAGTAAGACTATCCTACAATTGGTACATTAAAAACTGTAATATCTTATGTTTTACCAAGACTTGGCTGAACGACGACATGGATAATATATAGCTGGCTGGCTTCTCCGTGGTTAGGCAGGACAGAGCAGCTACGTCTGGTAAGACGAGGGGCAGGGGTGTGTGTCTATTTGTCAAAAAAAAGTCTCGAGGTATTGCTCGCCTGAGGTTAAATACCTCATAATAAGCTGTAGCCCACACTATCTACCAAGAGAGTTCTCATCTATATTATTCGTAACCATCTATTTACCACCGCAAACCGTTGCTGGCGCTAAGACCGCACTCAACGAGCTGTATAAGGCCATAAGCAAACAAGAAAATACTCATCCAGAAGCGGCGCTCCTAATGCCGGGGGACTTTAACGCAGGAAAACAAATCTATTTTACCTAATTTCTACTAGCATGTCTCACCAGAGGAAAAAAACTCTAGACGACTTTTACTCCACACACAAAGACACATACAAAGCTCTCCCTCACCCTCCATTTGGCAGATCTGACCATCATTCTATCCTCCTGAATCCTGCTTACAAGCAAAAACACTGGGGCCCCTCAGGTGTGCGTGCCTAGTCCCCTCCTGTACTCCCTGTTCACCCACGACTGCGTAGCCAAGCACGACTCCAACACCATCATTAATTTGTTGACGAGACAATAGTGGTAGGCCTGATCACTGACAAAGATAAGACAGTCTATAGGGAGGAGGTCAGAGAACTGACAGTGTGGTGCCAGGACAACAACCTCTCTCTCAATGTGAGCAAGACAAAGGAGCTGATCGTGGACTATAGGAAACGGAGTGCCGAACAGGCCCCCATTAACATCGGCGGGACTGAAGTGGAGCGGGTCAAGAGTTTCAAGTTCCTTGGTGTCCACATCACCAAAAAAATTATCATGGTCCAAACACACCAAGACAGTTGTGAAGAGAGCACAACAACACCTTTTCCCCCTCAGGACACTGAAAAGGTTTGGCATGGGACCCCATATCCTCAAAAAGTTCTACAGCTGCACCATCGAGAGCATCCTGGGCGGTTGCATCACCGCCTGATATGGCAACTACTCGGCATCTGACAATAAGGCGCTACAGAGGGTAGTACGTACGGCCAAGTACATCACTGGGGCCAAGCTTCCTGCCATCCAGGACCTATATACTAGGCGGTGTCAGAGTAAGGCCCAAAAAATTGTCAAAGACTACAGTCATAGACTGTTATCTCTGCTACTGCACCGCAAGCTGTACCGGAGCACCAAGTCTAGGACCAAAAGGCTCCTTAACAGCTTCTATCCCCAAGCCATAAGACTGCTGAACAACTAATCAAATGGCCACCCGGACTATTTAAATTCACCCCTCCCCCTAGTTTTTACACTGCTGCTAATCCCTGTTTATTATCTATGCATAGGCACTTTACAAATTACCTCTACTAACCTGTAACCCTGCACATTGACTCGGTAACGGTACCCCCTGTATATAGCCTCGTTATTGTTATGTACATTTATTGTGTTACTTTTTTATTGATTTAATTTTTAAAAAACTTTCGTTTATTTAGTAAATGCTCTTTTTCTTGAATTGCATTGTTGGTTATGGGCTTGTAAATGAGCATTTCATGGTAAGGTTGTATTCGGGGCATGTGACAAATAAAATTACATTTAATTCGATTTTTTACCATAAAGGCCTGATTGGTGGAGTGCTGCAGAGATGGTTGTCCTTCTGGAAGGTTCTCCCATCTCCACATCGGAACACTGGAGCTCTGTCAGTGTGACCATTGGGTTCTTGGTCACCTCCCTGACCAAGGCCCTTCTCCCCTGATTGCTCAGTTTGGCCGGGCGGCCAGCTCTTGGAAGAGACTTGGTGGTTCCAAACTTCTTCTATTTAAGAAGGATGGAGGCCACGGTGTTCTTGGGTACCTTCAATGCGTCAGAAATGTTTTGGTACCCTTCCCCAGATCTGTTTCTTGACACAATCCTGTCTCGGAGTTCTACAGACAATTATTTTGACCTCGTGGCTTAGTTTTTGCTCTGACATTCACTGTCAACTGTGGGACCTTATATAGACAGGTGTGTGCCTTTCCAAATCATTTCCAATCAATTGAATTTACCACAAGTGGATTCCAATCAATTTGTAGAAACGCCTCAAGGATGACCAATGGAAACAGGATGCACCTGAGTATTGAATATTTATGTAAATAAGGTATTTCTGTTTTCTTATTTTTAATACATTTGCAAAAATGTCTAAAAACCTGTTTTCACTTTGTCCTGATGTGGTATTGTGTGTAGATTAATAATTGATGAATAATTGTTATTTATTGAATCAATTTTAGAACAAGGCTGTAACGTAAGAAAATGTGGAAAAAGTGAAGGGGTCTGAATACTTTCCAAATGCACTGTATGGATACATTTTGGTTCCATTTAAAATGCGTAATTCCATATGAATCCTAATTAAATGGATTGTTGGTCTGATACGATCCACTGGGCTACACCTGATTTTATGTAAATTCCCCTCGAAATAAAGGTCATGAATTTCAACATATGATTTCTTTCACTATTTCCAAGCAGGAATGGAGATGAAGATAGAATAGCAATTACATGCAATAAATCTAGAAATGTAAGTATCCTGTCTGCAATAACCATATGAATGTTGGTCTCATGTGAACGCACAATTCTGCTCACATCATTTTGTTTGTAAATGTTTTTAAATCTCATCGTGAGATTGTGGATTAAATTATGATCATTCAAACAAAAAAAACGAAGTTGTTGATACCTCAGAGGATTGTCTTAAGTCATCAGTATAACATTTTTTGGGGTGTGTTTAAAACGATTTCCATATTTGACAATTGATCATGTAAAGCCCAGAACAGACATAATATGGGTAAAGATGACAGCTGACAGAGAGTTGTGGTACTGGGGCTTGAAAACGTAAACCCATTTCTTTCTGGCTGAGGAGCCAAGCAATTGAGAGTGAAAGGCACTGCGGGGTCATCTTCCTCATGAAAAAGACAAAATGCTGCCCTGTGGCCATTATTACAAATGGCAGAATTCCTCCACTGTGTGTGTGTGTGTATGTGTGTCTTGCCCAGAATTTCCACTACCCGCTCAGCCCTCCCTGCTTGACACTCCCTGGCCGAGGTGACGGTCTTCCAGGTCACCATCTGCATAATGGGCTTGGATGGGCCCAGAGGAGGAGTGGAGAGGGCAGGGAGGGGAGGGTGACTACGGCCTTTTCCTCTCTTCCTTCCTGCAGAGCAGATCACCCGTCTGAGCAGGCAGCGCCGCGACTGATTTATAACCCCACACGCTCCTCTCCCCGTCACATCCTCTGGGGCCCACAGGCAGTGCCCCAGCCATTGCCTCTAATAGCCAAACCTGATGCTCCCAGTCCCCTGCTGTCTCCACCACGAGATTATCAACAGTTTACCAATTTATAGAACCCGACTGCAAACAGTAAAACGGTTACTCCGGGGTTTAATAAATTATCATCAGTGCTTGGTGTATAACACCCCATTAACCATGGGACAGAGACAGAGAGAGAGAGAGAGAGAGAGAGAGAGAGAGAGAGAGAGAGAGAGAGAGGACAGGGTTTGAACGTTGCATTTATTGTACACAGCTATCGCGCACTTTTGGTGTAGGACGAAGATGTGACGAAGATGTGATAAGCACATAGCCTATAGTTACTCAGTGGGCAAAACTGACATTTTCTGATGTTACGTGATGTCTTTTGTGATATATTTTCCAGATATCTTTCATTACCTGGTTAAAGCCCTTTTTTTCTGACTTCAACCAGTTTACAACCAAATTTGCTTTATGGATACATACATGTTATCTTTCCCTATATTAATGACAGTAATAGGTGCTAGCCAACAGGCATCAATCAGCAGCCTGTTAGTCGTCTATGTTCATGATTCGGAACACCTTGTATGTCAGAGGTAGGCTAAGGTGAGGCGAGGGTTTAATGAAGTGCTAACTGCTGCTCTGGCATTTCAGAATGTCCCAGACAGTGTCATAAAATGGAATTAACAGATATTACACACATATAAGTATTAGTGCTTCACCAAATGAATGTGCGACTTAGTCCTGGAGGAAATATGTTATGGCCCCCTCCTCACACCAAAGACTCAAATGCATATACCGTAGCTGGTGTTTGATATTTTGTCCCACTGTCTGGCCTTCTTCCTAAATGATAAGCTTGTTAATGTTATTGTCATCTGATTCATCCTGTTATCAGTTGAGGAGAGCGATTTCAGCGGACCGGAACGGTCGATAGTGACAATGCATTTTCAGTGTATCGTGTGTGTATGGGGAGAGCGAGAGAGAGAAAGATAAAGAGGGAACAGAGAGAGAGAGAGAGAGGGAGAGAGAGAGAGCGAATGGGCAAGAAAAAGAGACCAAGAGGGAGAGAGAAGAAGAGAGAGAGAGAGAAGGAGATTGAGAGACCAAGAGCAAGCAAAGGACAGAGAGCGAGAGAGCAAGAGAAAGAGAGAGAGAGAGGAGAAGGAGGGAGGAAGGGAACACCACATGTGGCTACTTTAAATACTGCAAAGCTGCTCAGGTGAGAGAAACAAAGAACAGCCAGAGCACAGAGGAGAAATATCTATACGCAGTTCAGGGATGGCCTTCCTATGGAGATGAAGTATCCTAGCCTCTTTAGAAAAGACAGAACAGGTTACGGCAAACAAAGGTTATATGGGGGCCATTGTGTGAAGCTCTTTGTGGAAATAATGGAGAAATGTTTGACCTTTCAATTGTTTACCAGTCACACAAATGTTCTCTCAGTAACATGTTTTAACTTTTGAACTAAAGATCTTGTAGGTTCTATGACTCAGGTGAGCATACTTTTTATGTAGCAAAATTAAACCTGATGGAAACAAAATAATGCAATAAATTGCCTATATAGCCAGTAAACAATCCTTTCATTACCTGGACATGCAGCTATTTTCTTGGTATGTCATTACTTTAACAGAATGTTTCCTTAAAATTCAAACATGACTAAATTTCATTTCAATTTTGGTTATGTTCTAGGAACGTTTCCCAACCGGTTTGACATTGGGAATGCTATCAAATAGTTCAGAGAACGTTAAATGAAAATTCCCCAAAATTCAACTTCATGTTCATCATCTCCAGGCCAACACCACCCCAACATTAACATATGTGAAAATGGTGCGTTTCTATGTTTTGTTGTAAAAAAAAAAGATAGCAGAAGATAATTGTGTCACGCCTGCTCCCGCTCCCCCTCCCTGGCGCTTGAGGGCACCGCCCATCATTACGCACACCTGTCACCTTCGTTATGCGCATCAGCGCTTCATTGGACTTACCTGCACTCCTTCACATTTTGATTGCCTTCCCTATATCTGTCTGTTCCTCTGTTTCATCCCCGTGTCAGCATTAATGTCGTTATGTTTTTCATGTCCAGACACTGTCTTGTTCTGTTTCATGTCTGTTTATTAATTAAATGTTCACTCCCTGTACTTGCTTCTCATCTCCATGTGTATGTCCTTACAAATTGTTGCCAATGACATCATAAACCAATTAATAGGCAATACCTACTCATAATTGGTTAAAATCACATGATGTACTAGGCATGTCAGTTAAGAACAAATTCTTATTTACAATGACAGTCTACTCCAGCCAAACCCGGACAACACTGGGCCAACTGTGCACCACCCTATGGGACTCCCAATCACAGCCAGTTGTGATACAGCCTGGAATCAAACCAGAGTTGGTAGTGACGCGTCTAGCACTGAGATGCAGTGTATTAGACCGCTGCGCCACTAGGGAGCCTGGAAACAGTTATCTTCTTCTATCTTGTCTACTACCAAACATAAAAACTTGACTTTTTCACATATGTTGATGTTGGGCTGGTGCTGGAGATTTTGACATTTCCCATTTAAGAAATTTGTTCCAAGAACGTTAAGAAACAACGCTCTTCTGTGGGAATTTTAGTACTTCATCATAATGTTTCTGACAGGTTTCCTCATGGTTCTATTCATGCTCCCTAGTGGTGCAGCGGTATAAGGCACTGCATCTCAATGATAGAAACGTCACTACAGATCCTGGTTTGATTCCAGGCTGTATCACAACTTGCCGTGATTGGGAGTCCCATAGGGCGGCACACATTTGGCCCAGTGTTTGGCTGGGGTGGGCTGTCATTGTAAATACATATTTGTTCTTAACTGACTTGCCTAGTTAAATAAAACATGTAGATTCCGTTCACAGCATCAACAAAACTGTCTCTATGCTCTATCTTGTTAACTGTGTTCATGTGTGTTGGCCGTGCCCGCTAATTGGTGGTGTAGTGGATTGAGAACAGAAGAGCGTAGGTTTGAATCTCACTAATGACGTGCCCATAAAAAATTGTAAAATGTGTTTGCATGATTAATGCCTAAGCAAATGAATTTCCATGTGTCCTATTTGTGCCTGGAGTTCAAAACAGTTAACCTAAACTAGCCGTCTTATTGAAAGTGTTATTAAACCATGTTCTCAGAACTTTAATTACCTTCAAATAACCAATCTGTAACGTCCTGACCAGAGTTCTTATGTGTTTTGCTTGTTTAGTGTTGGTCAGGACGTGAGCTGGGTGGGAATTCTATGTTGTGTGTCTAGTTCGTCTGTTTCTATGTTCAGCCTAATATGGTTCTCAATCAGAGACAGCTGTCAATCGTTGTCCCTGATTGAGAATCATATATAGGTGGCTTGTTTTGTGTTGGGGATTGTGGGTGGTTGTTTCCTGTCTTTGTGTTTTGTCTGCACCAGCTAGGACTGTGACGGTTAGCTTGTTTTGTCATTTTGTATAGTGTCTTGTTTTGTGTTAATTAAATCATGGAAAATTACCACGCTGCACATTGGTCCTCAGATCCTTCTCGCCTCTCCTCGTCTGAGGAGGAGGACGACTTAGACTGCCGTTACACAATCATTTGGGAGAACATTAATAAAACTTTGAAGGAAAACTTTCAGGGAACCATTGTAAAACATTCTCAGAACCTCCCTGCAACCTAAAAATGCATGTTCCCAGAACAGGCTGACACTTTCACTTCCATTCTCAGAACTTAAAAAAAAAAAATGTCAGCAAACTTATGGCTTCGTTCCCAGAACCAAAGGGAAACCAAAAATGTACATTACCCCAACTTCCAATGAACCAAATGTGCTAACTGGGGTGTGTTTGTGCACGTGAGTGTGTACAAGCGTGCATGCATGCGTGTGTGCATGTGTGCGTGTGCATGTGTTTGTGTATGCATGCGCACTTGCATTAGTGTGTATGCCCCGGGTCGATCTGTCAACCCTGTGTCAGCAAATTAGCTCCCAAGTAGAGGCAGAGGGTTCCTCCAGCACTGCATGTTTGTGTGCCTCCATCGTCATGCCTCTATTCCAGTAAACATATACACACAAACAATGCATTCGCTTTGATGGAGATACAGCCTCACTAACTCACTAGATACGTATCTCCTACAAGAAGCCTCACTCCTGCAGCAGGAACAGGTATTGTGGAGGCCATTGTTCTAGAAAAGCCTGGGTTGTTTTATTTAGCATCCAGAACAGATTTCTATCTGGTTTAATTTGAGTTTATTAACCTTTAGAGTCTCGTAAATCAGGGGGAAGATAACAAAAAAATGATAAAAATACCTAATTAAACTTTAATTATTTGATAGGGAGACATTTCAAACAAAAAGATAGGGGAAGAAACTGACAGTTGGTTTCACTCTGAGTCCGTTTAGCAGAAATACTGTAATATATCAAATTTGACATAACATCGGCCATTTGCGTGGCGTTTTCAGGTTGGTCTAAGAGATCCATTATTATGAGTCAGAAGAGATTTGATCAAGCCCCCATTAATATCCAATGGCAATCGGGACATATTATTTAAAATCTCTTACAGTAATATTAGTGTAATTTGACTTAAAACATCCATGGATTAGTAACTGCAATATAGAGTATGATAAAGTAATTGATAACTGTAGTTGAATGACCAGTGGTCTCCTGTGTGAAAGACATTATTTTAGTTTCTTTGTTTTTGAGGGTGTAGGTAAGATCATCTGAGGTAAAATCCACACCACTGACAAAGGAGAGGGAGGAATAGAGAGGGGAAAAGAGAGTGAGGGGCAGAAATGAGAGAGAGAGAAAGAGAGTGAGAGAGAGAGAGTGAGAGAGAGAGAGAGAGAGAGAGTGAGAGAGATAGAGAGAGAAGCAGATAAGGGTAGGGATTGAAAGTGGAGAGAGAGAGAGAGAGAGAGAGAGAGAGAGAGAGAGTGAGAGAGAGAGTGAGAGAGAGAGAAGTAGAGAAGGGTAGGGATTGAAAGTGGAGAGAGAGAGAGAGAGAGAGAGAGAGAGAGAGAGAGCGAGAGAGAGAGAGAGAGAGAGAGAGAGAAAGAGAGAGAGAGAGAGAGAGAGAGAGGGAGAGAGAGAAAGAGAGAGAGAGAGAGAGAGAGAGAGAGAGAGAGAGAGAGAGAGAGAGAGAGAGAGAGATGACCGACTGGTCTGGTCCGATGTCTGTCCAGTTCAGTATGAAGCCTCTAATCTAACCCAGCAGTGTGTTGTGCCCGGGCAGAGGCAGATGTTGAAATACTGTTGCCGAGGCGATGGGAGAGGTAGGCATGCCAGCATGGAGTCAAGAGTCAAAAAAGCTGGGAGGGGAAAAAATCCACAAAACTGGCAAATGCAGGACAGAACATAGGAAAACCAGAAAGAACAGCATACATGAAGAATTATAATTGTGGACTCTGGTCTAGATCACACCTTAGACTGCACTGCAGGCCTATCAGGATCAGAACCTTAAGAAATACAACATAATGTTCTACTGTAATTATGTGATCAGAACGATGAACATCTCGCTAACACATTGAATGTGTGTTCAAATCCGACCTTGATTTGACTTATTAACAAGGGGACCAGCTTAAACGAGGTGGCTCCAAAATGTCACCATTCCACCATTGACCATCGGAAAACGAGCAGGGCTAACAATAGAGACGGCTAACGTTTGCGTGAAGTCAAGCCGCTCCAACGGCCCTTCTCTCTCTAATGAGGCAGAAAAAAGGATGAAAATCCAATATTATCATTGTTTCTTTGACATTTAATTTCCTATTACCAGTCCACTTGGCCCGGAACACACACACACACACACACACACACACACACACACACACACACACACACACACACACACACACACACACACACACACACACACACACACACACACACACACACACACACACACACAGGAGGCTGAAATTATTTGGCATGGGCCCTAGGATCCTCAAAATGTTCAACATCTGCACCATCGAGAGCATCTTGACTGGCTGCATCACTGCTTTGTATTTCAAATGCACCACCCTCGGCCACAAAGCTCTACAGAGGGTGGTGCGGACAGTCCAGTACATCACTGGGGCCGAACTCCCTGCCATCTAGGACCTCTAAATCAGGTGTCAGAGGAAGGCTAGAAAAATTGCCAAAGACTCCAGCCACCCAAGCCATAGACTGTTCACTCTGCTACCGTCTGGGAAACGGTATCGGAGCATCGGCTCTCGGACCAACAGGCTCCGAGGAAGCTTCTACCCTCAAGCCATTCGTTTGCTAAATAGTTAATTAATGGTTACCCAGACTATCTGCACTAACTCTATGCACACTCACAAAACTATATACTGTATACAAACTTTATACATATTCACTCACACACTACACTGACGCTCTCACACAAAACCCACACATTCACATACACTACATACGCACGCACGCACACAACCACATAACACACACACACGCATACCGAAAACACAATCACACACATACACACACACTTTCACACTCATCATATGCTGCTACTACTCTGTTCTCTATTCTTCCTATTACTATTATCTATCCTTATGTCTAGTCACTTTACCCTTTATTTATTTATTACATTTTTTAATTTCACCTTTATTTAACCTGGTAGGCCAGTTGAGAACAAGTTCTCATTTACAACTGTGACCTGGCCAAGATAAAGCAAAGCAGTGCGACACAAACAACACAGAGTTACACATGGGATATTGTCAATAACACAATAGAAAAATCTATACACAGCATGTGCAAATGTAGTAAGATTAGGGAGGTAAGGCCGTAAATAGGCCGTAGTTGCGAAATAATTACAATTTAGCAATTAAACTGGAGTGATAGATAGTGCAGAAGATGAATGTGCAAGTAGAGATACTGGGGTGCAAAAGAGCAAAAACAGAAATAACAATATGGGGATGAGGTAGTTGGGTGGGCTATTTACAGATTGGCTGTGTACAGGAGCATTGATCGGTAAGCTGCTCTGACAGCTGATGCTTAAAGTTAGTGAAGAAGATATAAGACTCCAGCTTCAGTGATTTTTGCAATTCGTTCCAGGCATTGGCAGCAGAGAACTGGAAGGAAAGGCGGCCAAAGCAGGAGTTGGCGTTGGGGATGACCAGTGAAATATACCTGCTGGAGCGCGTGCTGTGGGTGGACCAGTGAGCTGAGATAAGGCGGTGGAGATAAGCAAAGACTTATAGATGACCTGGAGCCAGTGGGTTTGGCGACTGGAAGCGATGTGAAGCGAGGGCTAGCCAATGAGAGCATACAGGTCGCAGTGGTGGGTAGTATATGGGGCTTTGGTGACAAAACGGATGGCACTGTGATAGACTACATCCAATTTGCTGAGTAGAGTGTTGGAGGCTATTTTGTAAATCACATCGCCGAAGTCGAGGATCAGTAGGATGGTCAGTTTTACGAGGGTATGTTTGGCAGCATGAATGAAGGATGCTTTGTTGCTTTGCGGAATAGGAAGCCAATTCTAGATTTAGATTTATTTACAATGGTGTTTGTTCTTCACTGGTTGTCCTTTTCTTGTGGCAGCAGGTCACAAATCTTGCTGCTGTGATGGCACACTGTGGTATTTCACCCAATAGATATGGAAGTTCATCAAAATTGGATTTGTTTTCTAATTTTTTGTGGTTCTGTGTAATCTGAGGGAAATGTGTCTCTAATATGTTCGGTGGTGTAAAGTACCTACAGTAAGTAAAAACACTTTAAAGTACTACTTAAATAGTTTTTTAGGGTATCTGTACTTTACTTTACTATTTATATTTAAACTTTTACTTCACTACATTCCTAAAGAAAATAATGTACTTTTTACACCATACGTTTTCCCTGAAACCCAAAAGTGCACGTTAGATTTTGAATGCTTAGCAGGACAGGAAAATGGTCTAATTCACACACTTATCAAGAGAACATCCCTGGTCATCCCCTGCCTCTGACCTGGAGAACTCTCTAAACAGTGTGAGTGTTGGAGAGTCCCCCTGGCTAACCGTAAATAAAAAATAAACAAGATACGGGTGCCGTCTGGTTTGTTTAATATAAGGAATGTGGTATGATTTATACTTTTATTTTAACTTTTGATACTTAATTATATTTTAGCAATTACATTTACTTTTGTTACTGAAGCTTATTTAAAACCAAATACTTTCACACTTTTACTCAAGTAGAATTTTACTGGGTGACTTTCACTTTTACTTGAGTCACTTCTATTAACTTCTACTTCATCACAATCCCGGATCCGGGAGCACCCCCATCAGTAAAAAAGCTGACTAGCATAGCCTAGCATAGCGTCACAAGTAAATACTAGCATCTAAATATCATTAAATCACAAGTCCAAGACACCAGATGAAAGATACACATCTTGTGAATCCAGCCATCATTTCTGATTTTTAAAATGTTTTACAGGGAAGACACAATATGTATTTCTATTAGCTAACCACGATAGCAAAAGACACAACTTTTTTCCCCACCATTTTTTTCCTGCATAGGTAGCTATCACAATTTCGACCAAATAAAGATATAAATAGTCACTAACCAAGAAACAACTTCATCAGATGACAGTCTGATAACATATTTATTGTATAGCATATGTTTTGTTAGAAACATGTGCATATTTCAGGTATAAATCATAGTTTTACATTGCAGCCACCATCACAACTCTCACCAAAGCAACTAGAATAACTACAGAGACCAACGTGAATTACCTAAATACTCATCATAAAACATTTATGAAAAATACACAGCGTACAGCAAATGAAAGACAAAGATCTTGTGAATCCAGCCAATATTTCAGATTTTTTAAGTGTTTTACAGCGAAAACACAATATAGCATTATATTAGCTTACTACAATAGCCAACCACACAACAGCATTGATTCAAGCCAACAATAGCGATAACGAATAAACCAGCAAAAGATATTACTTTTTTCACTAACCTTCTCAAACTTCTTCAGATGACAGTCCTATAACATCATATTACACAATACATATAGAGTTTGTTCGAAAATGTGCATATTTAGCGGCACAAATCGTGGTTATACAATGAGAATAGTAGCCAAGCTGCCAACAAAATGTCGGGAGAAATCTTGGGAGAGGCACCTAATCTAATCATTAACTAATCATAAACTTGACTAAAAAATACAGGTTGGACAGCAAATGAAAGATACATTAGTTCTTAATGCATCTGCTGTGTTAGATTTTTAAAATTAACGTTACTACGACATACAGCGTGCGTTAAAGCGAGACCGCACCGAAATTAATGGCGGAATAGGAGTTTTACATTTTTCAACAGAACAACGAATCAACATCATAAATAGTTCTTACTTTTTGATGAGCTTTCATCAGAATCTTGGGCAAGTTGTCCTTTGTCCAAAAGAATCGTTGCTCGGTTGTAGATTGTCGCCTTCAACTTTGGAATTAGCAGTAAACATTAGCCATGTGGCGAAGACGTGTCCAACTCACTATAACGCAGCACTAAGAAATATCCGAAAATCGCAACATACTGATATAAACTGATATAACTCGGTTTAAAATAACAACATTATGATGTCTTTAACACCTATATCGAATAAAATCAGAGCCGGATATATCTAAGGCCTATAACGGGAGCTTTACAGAACGCAATCCTGAGGTCTGTCTTGCGTCATGGCGAATGTTGAAAAGACTGCACCCCACGTTCCAAGCCCATTTATATGGCCTCAGATCTGCCTAGCAACTCCATTCCAATTCTCACTATTTGCTGACATCTAGGGGAAGGCGTATGCAGTGCATCTCGACCAATAGAAGACATGCAAATTAATAAACTGACCCCAGAACAGCCTGCCTGATTTCAGATTTCTCACTTCCTCACAGGAAAATTGCTCCAACTTGAGTTCTGTTTTACTCACAGATATAATTCAAATGGTTTTAGAAACTAGAGAGTGTTTTCTATCCAATAGTAATAATAATATGCATATTGTACGAGCAAGAATTGAGTACGAGGCAGTTTAATTTGGGAACTAAATTTTTACAAAGTGAAAACAGCACCCCCTATTGAGAAAAGGTTTTAAGGTATCTTTGCTTTTACTCAAGTATGACAAATGGGGACTTTTTCCACCATTGAATATGGTCATACATTTGGCAGGAGGTTAAGAAATGCAGGTCAGTTTCCACCTCATTTTATGGGCAGTGTGCACATAGCCTGTCTTCTCTTGAGAGCCAGGTCTGTCTACAGCGGCCTCTCTTAGTAGCAAGGTTATGCTCACTGAGTCTGTACATAGTTAAAGCATTCCATAATTTTGGGTCAGTCACAGTGGTCAGGTATTCTGACACTGAGCACTCTCTGTTTAGGACCAAATAGCATTCCAGTTTGCTCTGTTTTTTGGTTAATTCTTTCCAATATGTCAAGTAATTATCCTTTTGTTTTCTCATGATTTGGTTGTGTCTAATTGTGTTGCTGTGCTGTGGCTCTGTGGCGTCTGTTTGTGTTTGTGAACAGAGTCCCAGGACCAGCTTGCTTAGGGGATTCTTCTCTAGGTTTATCTCTCTGTAGGTGATGGCTTTGTTATGGAAGGTCTGGGAATCGCTTCATTTTAGGTGGTTGTAGAATTTAAGGTGGTTGTAGAGTTCTTTTCTGGAATTTGATAATTAGTGGGTATCGTCCTTATTCTGCTCTGCATGCATTATTTTGTGTTTTATGTTGTACACTAAGGATGTTTTTGCACAATTTTGCATGCAGTCTCATTTTGTAAATTCTTGGTTGGTGAGCAGACCTCAGATCTTACAACCATAAGGGCAATGGGTTCGATAACTGATTCAAGTATTTTTATCCAGATCCTAATTGGGATGTCGAATTTGATGTACCTTCTGATCTTTCTCCCTTTCTCTCAATTCAATCCGGGCTTTATTGACATGGGAAAAATATGTTAACATTTCCAAAGCAAGGCAAAAAAACAAATACAAGTTAACAGTTACCATTAAACGCACAAAAGTTTCAAAAGAGAAAGAAGTTTGAATGGTAAATTATTAACTATGTACAAAAACCAGTGTATCGGACCAGACCAGTCGGTCATCAGTCTCTCTCTCTCTCTCTCTCTCTTTCTCTCTCTCTCTCTCTCTCTCTCTCTCTCTCTCTCTCTCTCTCTCTCTCTCTCTCTCTCTCTCTCTCTCTCTCTCTCTCTCTCTCTCTCTCTCTCTCTCTCTCTCTCTCTCTCTCTCCCTCTCTCTCTCTCTCTCTCTCCATCTCTCTATCTCTCTCTCTCTCTCTCTCTCTCTCTCTCTCTCTCTCTCTCCATCTCTCTCTCTCTCTCTCTCTCTCTCTCTCTCTCTCTCTCTCTCTCTCTCACGCAATCTCTATTGCATTCCACACTGCCCTTTTCCACCTAGACAAAAGGAACACCTACATGAGGATGCTGTTCCTTGACAACAGGTCATCGTTCAACACCATAGTGCCTGCAAAGCTCATCACTAAGCTAAGGACCCTGGGACTAAACACCTCTCTCTGCAACTGGATCCTGGACTTACTCAACACGGAGGCCCCTCAGGGGTGCGTGCTTAGTGCCCTCCTGTACTCCCTGTTCACCCACGACTGCGTGGCCAAGCACGACTACAACACCATCATTAAGTTTCCCGTTGACACAACGGTGGTAGGCCTGATCACCGACAATGATGAGACAGCGTATAGGGAGGAGGTCAGGAGGTCACCTCTCCCTCAACATGATCAAGACAAAGGAGATGCCCCCATTCTCATCGATGGGGCTGTAGTGGAGCGGGCCGAGAGCTTCAAGTTCCTTGTTGTCCACATCACTAAGGACCTATCGTGGTCTAAACACACCAACACGGTCATGAGGATGGCATGACAACGCATATTCCCCCTCAGGAGGCTGAAAAGATTTGGCATGGGTCCCCAGCTCCTCAAATAGTTTTACAGATGCACCATCGAGAGCAACCTGACTCGTTGCATCACCGCCTGGTATGGCAACTGCTTGGTCTCTGACCGCAAGGCGCTACAGAGGGTAGTGCGTATGGCCCAGTACATCACTGGGGCCAAGCTTCCTGCCATCCAGGACTTCTATACCAGGCAGTGTCAGAAGAAGGCCCTAAAAGCTACCCTATTCATAGACTGTTCTCTCTGCTACCACACGGCAAGCGGTACCGGAGTGCCAAGTCTAGGTCCAAAAGGCTTCATAACAGCTTCTACCCCCAAGTCATAAGACTGCTGAACAGCTAATCAAATGGCCACCCGGACTATTTGCATTGACCCCTCCATTTTTTAAATGTATTTATTGTTTTTTACGCTGCTACTACTCGCTGTTTATTATCTTTTCATAGTCACTTTAATATGTACATATTACCTCAATTACCTTGACAAACCTGTACCCCCACACATTGACTCAGTACCCGTACTCCTTTTATATAGCCTCGTTAGTTTATTGATGCTTTTAATTTTTTTGACTTTAATTTATTTAGTAAATATTTTCTTAACTCTTATTTTTCTTAAAACTGAATTGTTGGTTAAGGGCTTGCAAGTAAGCATTTCACAGTAAGGTTGTATTCGGGGCATATGACAAATAAAATGTGATTTGATCTCGCTCTCCACCGGCATTGAGATCAACTCGCAATTGGACGACGGTCGTTTGGTCCGTTCTCTGCTTTCAGCTGAAACCAAAAAGGTTTATTATTATTTATTATTTATTAATTTGCCGGACAAAATAAACGTGAATGTATAATGTTAAAATGAGCAAAGTTGAGTCATAGGTATAATCTTAATAAATCTATGGCTGTGGCAGCTTCAAGCCCAGCGAGAACAGAAGGGTCAAGGGGAAGATGTGTTTCTCTGATTTAATTTTGATCTTCTATCCTCCTGGCCCATAGACCATCCACAGAAATAATAATATTATTTATTGAGCCCATCCTTGAGAGATTTCACCTCTTCTTATTAGATTTCCAGTTATGATTTGTTAAACAGTTATTTCTCTCTCCATAATTTCTCTCTCCATGCTTATCTGTAGAACTGGGCTCTGGGAGTGAGTGTATTGCTGTAGTTGTGCAGGTAGGTTTTGGGTGGTCTAGAGGCGAAAGAAACGCACACCTATTTAGGCGAGGTGCTGGCTAGCGGAGTGGAACACTTAAAAAATAAAGGAGAGCCACACACTCTAGGACCTCAGACTCGGGCGACGGTTCACCTTCAAACAGGACAACGTCCCCAAGCACACAGCCAAGAGAACGCAGGAGTGGCTTCGGGACAAGTCTCTGAATGTCCTTGAGTGGCCCAACCAGAGTCCGGACTTGAACCCGAACGAATTCCTTCGACTTAATGGCTTGGTTTCTGCTCTGACATGCCGTGTATATTCCCCCTCAGCTTGTATATTCCCCCTCCCTTCGGCAAATCTGATCACGACTCCATTTTGCTCCTCACTTCCGATAGGCAGAAACTCACTGTGACTATTAGTAGTCAACCACTGTGACTATTAACTTCTCTAGGGTAGGGGGCAGCATTTTCACATTTGGATGTAAAGCATACCCAAATTCAACTGCCAGTTACTCATCCCCAGGAGATAAGATATGCATATTATTATTAGATTTGGATAGAAAACACTCTGAAGTTTCTAAAACTTTTTGAATCATGTCTGTGAGTATAACAGAACTTATTTAGCAGGCGAAACCCCGAGGACAAACCATTCAGATTTTTTTGTTGTTGAGGTCACTGTCTTTTCAATTAGTTTTCATTGGGAAACCAGATTTCTAAGCGAATTGCTTGCAGTTCCTACAGTTTCCACTAGATGTCAACAGTCCTGAGAAATAGGTTGAGGTTATTCCTTTGTGTAATGAAGAAATACGGCCATCTTGAAGTAGAGGCACTCCAGGTGTCCTGGACATGCGCTTCAATCAAACAGAAGGCATGCTACATATCGTTTTAATCCTCTATTGAACACATATCATCCCGTCTTCAATTTTATTGATTATTAACGTTAAAAAATACCTAAAGTTGTATTACAAAAGTAGTTTGACATTTTTTGGCAAAGTTTACAGGTAACCTTTGAGATATTTTGTCGTCACGTTTGAGCAAGTTGGAACCGGTGTTTTTCTGGATCAAACTTGCCAAATAAATTGACATTTTGGATATATATCAACGGAATTAATCGAACAAAAGGACCATTTGTGATGTTTATGGGACATATTGGAGTGCCAACAACAGAAGCTCGTCAAAGGTAAGGCATGAATTATATTTTTATTTCTGCGTTTTGTGTCGCGCCTGCTGGGTTGAAATGTTTTCTCTCTTTTGTTTACTATAAGTGCTATGCTCAGATAATAGCATCGTATGCTTTCGCTGAAAAGCCTATTTGAATTCTGACATGTTGGCTGGATTCACAACCAGTGTAGCTTTAATTTGGTATCTTTCATGTGTGATTTAATGAAAGTTTTGATTTTATAGTAATTTTCATAGTAATTAATTTTAATTTGGCGCTCTGCATTTTCTCAGGCTTTTTGCCAAGTGATACAGTAGCATCTTGCCTAAACTCAGATTTTTTTATATAAATATGAACTTTACCGAACAAAAAATACATGTATTGTGTAACATGAAGTCCTATGAGTGTCATCTGATGAAGATTATCAAAGGTTAGTGATTATTTTTATCTCTATTTCTGCTTTTTGTTACTGCTCTCTTTAGCTGGAAAAATGGCTGTCTTTTTCTGTGACTTGGCTCATACCTAACATAATCGTTTGGTGTGCTTTCGTCGTAAAACCTTTTTGAAATCGGACACTTTGGCTGGATTTATAACAAGTGTAGCTTTAAAATGAAGTAAAATACTTGTATGCTTGAGGAATTTAAATGATGGGATTTCTGTTGTTTTGAATTTGGCGCCCTGCAGTTTCACTGGCTGTTGACGAGGTGGGACGCTACCGTCCCACATACCCTAGAGAGGTTAAAACCTACCCAAACCAGAAAGCATGGATAGATTGGATAGGCAGCATTCGTGCAAAACTGAAAGTGCGAACCACCGCATTTAAGCATGGCAAGGTGACTGTGAATATGGCCGAATACAAA